>NW_021703768.1:19491687-19729995 GCF_005190385.1 Monodon monoceros | reverse complement strand
GTGTGTATATATATATATATATACACACACACACACAGGCACACATATATATATATATATTCTTTTTCAGATTCTTTTTCCATTTAGGTTATTTCAAAACATTGTAATAGGTCCCTGTGCTATACAGTAGGTCCTTGTTGTTTGTGTTACTTCCAAATTCCTAATTTATCCCTCCCCCAACCTTTCCCCTTTGGTAACCACAAGTTTTCTATGTCTGTGAGTCTGTTTCTGTTTTGTAAATAAGTTCATTTGTATCATTTTATTAGATTCCACATATAAGTGATATATATTTGTCTTTCTGTGTCTGACTTACTTCACTTAGTATGATAATCTCTCGGTCCGTCCATGTTTCTGCAAATGGCATTATTTCATTCTTTTTTATATTGTTTTCAAATAAGTCTAATTTTTTTTTAATTGTTACTTTAGGAACCATAATATCACATTATGGAGTCAAATACCAACCTGCTTAAAAGACATGTGGGATTTATCTTCGAGATCATGATTTTTTATGATGCTAAATGGTGATGGTTATGATAACACCCAATTGTTTTCCTGCTGTTCTCGTCCCTTCTTCCCTACTGTACCCATTTGGGTTATCACGTGAAGAAATATGAATTTCTCTATCTCCCACTCTCACATGTATGGCACCACAGTGCATGGAAAGGAAATTGGCATTGGCAAAGGGAAACATGCATCTGAGTCAGAGTTCTGCCTAGCCTTGGACCATCATCTGAACTTTCGTTGGCTCAGCCAGTTCATCTGTAAAGGGAAAGTAACAAAGCCTATTCCTAATAATGGTTGTTGTAAACACTGAAAATATTGGATTCACAGCCTGGCAGAGTGTCTGGTGCATTGTGGGCAGTTAATAAAGGTACTTAACATTTTTATTATGGGGATTTCATATCTAAGACCCTAGTCCTCATTTCACCTCTTAAGCTTTTTTGACAATCTCTTTTCTCCTTGTCCTTCATCGTCTGGGATTATTTCATCCGTTTAGAATCACTTTGTAATTAGGTAAAATTTTCACTTTGGAGATTAAAAAGGTCATATTTTTATAATTGGCATTCCTTTGAAATATATTTATGCTGCTAAACTCCAGTATTTTCACTTTCGTCTTTTTCTGACTCATAGATTTTTTTGTTAAGCTAAAGTAATTGACAGAAAAACAAAAAAAAGTCTCATTTTAAAATGTGACAACTATCATGGATATGTTATGTAACTTTGTGAAGGATGAAAGAAAACTGTCAGAATTTATCCTTTAGTATTGTATAAATAGCAATCAATGCGTTGAAATGGTGGATACAATAAGCCCGTCAAAAAACGACTCCATATTATAAACTTGGTCTCTGAACACCTCAACCATTGTGTTTGGTCCAAACTGTATACCCCATACTTATGTCTACGTGAAATGAAATCAAACTGCCAGGTTTCAGTTGTACTTGAGCGTGTGTGAAAAAACGACTAGGAAGTATTGTGAAAAGGCATTGGTAGGAACCCAAGGGAACTCCTAGACGATAATCCAGATAAATTTCTAAGCCCAAAACAGTGAGCTTGAAAGAGCATCAAACCAAAATCACCAGGGCAGAGCGAAGTTGCTGGTAGTCAGCTGTGTCTGGTGTCCGGTTCCTTTGATGCTTGTTTTGGTTGTAAGGTAGCAGAGCTTACCAAGAGATGTATGTGAATTTTCCTACTTAATCTGTAAATCACTATACTAGATATTGTTATGTGTTCTTAAGGACATCAAATCTCTATTTTATGAAACAGTAGGACTGAGTATGATGGTGGATAAGCAGCTGAAGAAATCACTGGATGAGGAATTGTGATATTTAAGTTTGATGTATCTGATTTGCTAAAAGCCCAGGGACACTTGTTGGAAGGTGTGCTTCTAGGAGACCAGAAGTTCTGAGCAGCAAGTGGATGAAATGTGCTTATTAAATTTCAGTTTTAAAAGTAACCGCATTCATGTACATAATGGAGTCTAGGAAAATTTGGATTGAACTTGGCTTTGAAGATTTGTGACATATTATAATATATTTAGCTAATTCAGATATGGTTAAAGGTCAGCTGCTACACTACTATTTCTATCATATAATTCTAGATTTTAGGTGAACAGTTATATGGAAGCCAAAATTGTCAACTTGCATCAGCCTTTGTCAAAATTTATCCTCTGTTTCTACATTACAGTGGCAGGTAAAATAAGCTTCTTAAGAACTACTTCAAATTATAATAAAGTGAATTACTGGCAATTCACAAATGTTTAGTTAAGAATTCAGAGTTACAAATGAGCTTTCAAAAATGTCGATTAATCAGAGATTGTGATGTACTTAAACCAAAGCATATTCTTCAAAAAAAAAAAAGAATATTGGCTCACTTTCAATTTAGAAGAAAGGAGACATTTAAAAGGCACTATATGATATATACACACTACTATATTATAAAACAGATAACTAATAAGTACCTCCTGTATAGCACATGGAACTCTACTCAATATTCTGTAATGGCCTATATGGGAAAAGAATCTAAAAAAGAGTGGATATATGTATGTGTATAACTGATTCACTTTGCTGTACACCTAAAACTAACACAACATTGTAAATCAACTATACTCCAATAAAAATTAAATAAATATATCAATGGCAATATTAGGTAAGACCTTCTATAGACATATGAGTTCAGGAATTGCCTAGGAAAGAATTTTGATAGTATATTAGTTCAAAAGTAGTTGACAAATTAATATTATAACTATAATGGAAAATGATATCAGCAATAGAAAATTTAGTGGGAACTTGATATGGCCTGAATTGTGTCTCTCCCAAATTCATACATTGGAACCCTAACCCTCAGTGTGACTATCTTTAAACATATGGCCTTTAGGAAGTGATTAAGGTTAAATGAGGTGATAAGGGTGGGGATCTAATTCAACAGAACTGGTGTCCTCATAAGAGGAGTGAGCTCCAGATCACTAGCTCTCTTTCCTTGCCATGTAAGGACATAGGGAGAAGGCAGACATCTATAAACCAGAAAGAGAGATTTCCCTGGAAACAACCATACTGGCACCTAGATCGTGGATTTCCCACCCTCCAGAACTCTGAGAAATATATTTCTGTTGTTTAAGCCATCTAGTCCGTGCGAGTTTGTTATGGTAGCCCAAGCAGGCTAAAACAGAACTAAATTATTATAGAGAATGAAATAAAAATGTTTTCATACTGGAATATGTTATATTTAAATATCAATAATATATACTATTATTGAATTTTAGTCATGCACCAGTCACTACCTACATGAGGTAACATTATTATTTTCCCCATTTTACTGACAGGGATCCTGGGATACAAAGAAGATAATTAACTTGTCCAAAATTAGTCACACAGTGGAATGTGGGAGAGCTAAGGTTCTAAGTTAGGCAGTTTGACTCAGGAATCCATATCTTTATACTTAAAAGTGAATGACAGTCTTTACATTATTTGTGTGATGAAGTTATCCCCTGGTAATGCTTCCTTTACTTGAAATATGTTTTTTTGGAATTGTCTCTTAGGTTAATTGAAAAGGCAAAATCTTCAGAGCAGTTTATGAATTATTAGTTTCAGAAAAATAGTGTTATGACTTCTCCTAACTGATCGATTACTTGTAATACTAAACTGAGTGTGTGACTAGTTTTAAAAGTGTTATATATTTTGTTAAGAGTAAAAACTAACCTGGGTCAAGAATATGATGGTAATTCCATATGCAGTGTACTCTAAATGCATCTGGCAAAGAAATACTATTTCTTAAATTCTAGTGCAGTGCCCAGCCACTTAACTAGAATTTAGTAGAATTGTACTGTCTTGCATTCATGTCACTAACTAGTCTTGTGACCTGAGCCCTGTCTATGAATATTTCAGGTTTTTAAAAAATCTATAATGTTGCACTAATATTTGCTTTATTGTTAGTGTGCTAAGAATCAAAGAAGAGCAATTATCCCATAAGGTTTAGCATTCTGTTGCTGGAAGATACTTTTTAAATCAAATAGTTAATCCCCTCCTTGGGAATGTGGAAAGTGAGGCCCAGATGGCTGAGTAATGGGTTAAATTAGCTACATAGCTAATCACAGTAAGAGCATGGTTATAACCCAGAACTTTTTATTGCCCACGTGGTTATTCTTCAGGAGTTGAAACCATACTCAGTTTAAGCCTGAGTGCTAACCTACCACTTAATTCTTAGGGCACGTGTAAGAACTAACAGAATGAATGATTGATTAGCTGATGACTCATTCATTTTCAGTAGTTGTGTTTCCACTTACCCCATTCTTCCATCGGGGGAAAAAAGACAAGAAAGCACATTCTTATTTTATGGGGATTTTTTCTGCTCCCATAATTCATTATTTTTTGTTTTAATCAATGAGTGCCTAAAGACATATGTGTGTCATCTCCTTGACTTTGTTATAAAATGTATCTCTCTGGGCAGGGCAGTCTGCTGCTTCCTTTAAACCCAGAAGCTGTTTTAGTGTATTTCTCTGTCTCATCTATTTCCTTTCACAAGCTTGCGGAAGCTGTTTCAATTCTTAGAATGCTTAATGTGCTCCACTTTAATTCTTTATGCAAGGACTGAGCATTAACTTGTTTGTCTACGACATCATCAAGAATGTGCTGCATAAGTTTTGGCATGATATTGCCCCATATTCCTTGCCAAATAGAACCTAGATTTCTTGTATATTCACATGTAAGTATCCAAAAAAATGTCATTATGAAAAAGGCTAGAAGAGATTCAGAGTAATTCTCTTTTCATTTCGTATGAGTTATTTTACCGAATCATTGAAGTATAGTGTTTGCAGCAAAAGGAAGCTCTCTTTTAATCAATGATAGGTGGATCACACAAGATTCAGGAGCTCAGTTGGGACCTAAAAAAAGTAAATCAGGATAGTAAGTAGACAGTAATGTGAAACCAGATGACTTCCCAGAACGAACAATCGACGTTATTACAGTATAGACTTATGGGCTGAGGAAACGATTGGGAGTTGCCATTAAATGCTACATCTATTTCATCAAGTCTTAATATTATTAAATATTTGCAGTCCCTTTCAATCTCCCTTGTACTTTTTTTTTTGATGCTAGGAGAGTCAGGTATCTCTGTGACCTTACTTTAATTTGATTTAAGCATCAATACAAAAGCTTCATAGGCACATTGTGAAGTAAAGTGATTCATTTTTCCATTATTACCTCTGGGAGCTATGGGGTATCCTGGACAAAAATTCCAATGACAGCCCCGTTCACTTGCACAGTAACAAAAAGAAAAGTCAATTCTAGAGCAAAAAACTTGAATAGTAAGGTAAGGATGAAATTAGATTGTGTAAAATCATTAAATTATCCCTTTCATGTAGAATTTTTATCTGTACTTATTTTTATATAATTGTTTCTCTTTATCTTTAGAAAGTTTAGTAAATAGATGTTTTATAGTGACCGTTAAAAATAATACTTGATAATATAAATCTTAGCAAACCACATTCCTTACAAAAATTCTTCTAAAAATATATAACAAAATGATCATTTTTTGATTAAGTCTTTCGACTAACTCCCTTATTGCTACAACTTACATTTCTGGCATTCTCATTTTCACAGTTATAATGCTCACAAATAAGATTAACTGGGTACTATAAATATCATGAACTTTATTCTTTTATGAGCCATCTACCTTTTTTTAATACCAAGGTCAGGGATTTCACTCCTAAACCCATTTGACTTTTTTTTTTTTTCCATAGAAATGTCATCCCAAGGTCACGGGGAAGAGAAAGTTTATGAATCACAGAGAATTAATGCAAATGAAGCAGAAGACTTAGAGATCATGCTTCTTAAAGAAGCTGCCCCAAAAACTTTATCCTCCTGCCAATGAGCAAACTGTGTCCTTTTAGTTGCCTAAGGATATGAAATATTAATATACCATTTATGTCTAGAGTAAGCTGTGAATGTTAAATAACTTATTTTTTCATATAATATTTCATTTATGAATGGGATAAATATAAACTACAAGCTATCATTTCTGTAGAAAAGAATTTGAAATTATTTGGGTTATTTTGGTCTACTACAGGTGTAATACTGCTAAATGATATACTGTCTTTTTCTCTTGTAAACAGTAAGTTTACTTGGATAGTTATCTGACAAATATTTAGATCTTACTGCTTCCCAGATCCTCTGCAGAGTTGGGCTACAAAGATGGAGGCCACATTTGTTCCTGGCCTTGGAGGAGAGATCGCTACATAGATAAATAAGATCCGTTCATTCATCAAAAACACATACTGAGTTTTTCCCATGTCAGGCATTATTCAAAGCACTAGAGATACAGCAATGAACAGGGCTGAGAAAAGCCCTCTCGCCTGGTTTATACTTTCGTGTGAGGAAACAGAATCAATAAAAGTAAAATTTAAAATACGAGAATCTAGATCATGCAGTTTTGGAAGGCTTCTTTGTGGACACGATGATTGGCTGATACATGAATGACAAAAGGAGCCAGCCAAGCGACTATCAGTGACAAGAGCATCCTAACAGAAGCCTTAGTTAGTACAAAGGGCCTAAGACAAGAGTAAACCCATTGTCTTCAGGGAGGAAAATAAGTCTAGTATGACTGAGGCAGAACAAGTGATGGTGAAATAAAGTGGGTTGGGCACATCAGACAGAGCTTTAGAATGACAGATTTTAACCCAATTTCAAATGGAGGCTACTAAAGGACTTTAAAACTGGGAGTGAAGTGATTGGTTTAAATTCTACAAAGATAATTCTGACAGCTGGTAGGGGATGTATGAATTGTTGAAGAAGCAGGGAGACTATTACTGTTGTCCAAGCAAGATGTAACAGTGCTTAGATAATGGTAAAGATGGAAAGTCAATGGGTTTTGTATGTTTTGCTCATTGATAAGATGTGAATGTGTGAAACAAAGTGAATATTTTAAAAATATTTTCCAAAATTGTTTGTGTAGTAAGGAATGATCAATCAGTGAAATGTAAGGAAAATGAAAACACATTTCCCAGAGAAAATGACAACTGGACTACTAAAAATTCAACAGCAGCAAAAGATGGGATGTTAAATTATACGACGTACAGGAGTGAGCCAAAGATGTGGATATCATGTTCAGATAATTCTGGGTGTTCCAATGTGATTACAATGAAGGAGTAGAGGAATGAAGCAAACGATATAGCTAGAACCTGATTGTGATGGTACTAAGTAGTTTGGACAGAGCACGTAGGAAATGAGAATATAGAGGATATATGTTTTAAGATTGTTAAAATAACACATGACAAAATAATATTAGGTTTCCTGTAAATGTTTGTTGTTTCCAAGGGCTTTTTGTGTATCATTGGATGATACAGAAAAAAAGGAATAGCAGCCTCTCTCCCGAGAGATACCACAAAAAGAGAAACTATCATGGAGGTTGGCAAAAAGATGAAGAATTTCAGGGTAAAATGTCATGGAGAAGAATCATATCAAAAGAATCAAATGGGGATTTATGATAGCAAAATAGCATAATATTCAGGAATACTTCCTTTATTGTTTATTTTCTGTCTCTGCCTCCCCTTTCCACTAGCATATAAAATAAAGATGATGAGAGCTTTTGTACACTTTGCTCAAAGATGTATTCCACGCACCAAGAACAGTACCTGACACGTTTTTGGTACTCAATATATTTGTTAAATTAATGTCTTTTCCTGGTAGAAGAAAGAGAGGGGGGAAATTGCTTTTATTTGTAGAAATTAAGTAAAATATTACCCTCAGTTAAGTCTTCCAGATTAATGGGTTGAATAATTGGAGACCCTAAAACAAAAAATATGTGATGGGCTCCTCCTCAGAACTCTGACTCAGCTGTATTGTGGTAAATTAGATTTAAATGTTTCATGTCCTAGTACTTGAGGCAGGTCATCACGGCCACCAGAGAGCTAACAAGCATAGAGCTAATAAATGAAGATAGAATTAGAAAACTGGGTTTTTCCAAGTAAAAATGAGATGATCTGTTCACGTACGAGGGCTTTAGTCCTTGGAACTGGACATCAAAAATGTTACCTCTAAATGTTATAAACTAACGTGTGCAGAGCACTTCTTGGTAGTGTCTGATGACAGTCTAAGTCCCTGTTGGTCTTAATCCTGTAGAGGGCATCTGCAGGTTGGCTTAGATTGTTATGGGAAGACTGTCATTTTCAGTTCAATCAATAGGAATTTGAAAGAAAGGTTAAATGTCATCTCAGAATGATTAAAAATTTTTGCCCAGGAACATTAGTAAGTGTTGGGAATTTCAGAACTAGGATTCAGGTTATGCTACTGTATATAACTTGGAGTATGATTTGATACAACTTTTACTGCTGTTCTCCACTCCATTCCACGAGGCTGGGTTGCTTGTAATTTCCCTCCACATATATCACACTACTGCTCAAGCCTTCTATTTTTGTTCATGTTACTTTCACTTCATGAAATGCCCTATCTTCTCATCTTCATTGTCTTTAAAGCTAACTGCTCCTCATTCATGGACAATTTAACTGAGTTATCCCCTTCTGTAGGCATCCTTACCTGACAACCATCACTCCTGACAGGGAGAGGCCCAGCACTTCTCATGTAACTTTCTGAGCACACCTCCAGCGTCAAGATATGATATTTGTTTATTCATTAAATTCCCCACTAGACTCTGTTGCTTGATGATTGTTGTATTAGCCATTCTTAATCCAGAACTTAATATAGTTCCTGACACATAGAAACTTATCCGTGATTTTTTTTTAATTATTTTTTTAAAATTTTACTTATTATTATTTATTTTGGCTGTGTTGGGTCTTCACTGCTGCGCGTGGACTTTCTCTAGTTGTGGCGAGCGAGGGCTACTCTTTGTTGCAGCGCACAGACTTCTTATTGCTGTGCCTTCTCTTGTTGCGGAGCATGGGCTCTAGGCGCATGGGCTTCAGTAGTTGCAGCATGTGGGCTCAGTAGTTGTGGCTTGTAGGCTCAGTAGTTGTTGCACACGGGCTTAGTTGCTCTGTGACATGTGGGATCTTCCCAGACCAGGGATCGAACCCATGTCCCTTGCATTGGCAGGCGGACTCTTAACCACTGCGCCACCAGGGAAGTCCCCATTTATTTTTTATTATAACTTGTGTGTGTGTATGTGTGTCTGTGTGTGTGTGTGTGTGTGTGTGTGTGTGTGTGAATCAAACTGAGCCCTACCTTGTGGTTCTTCCATCAGGTTTTATTTCTTATAATACTCTGCCAGAGGCAGATAAAAGATAATAATAATAACAACAATAGCATAATAATAATAACTTCATCTTGAAGTTGAGAAAGCTATATACACTCTCTATTTGGTTTATAAAGTTGATATTGCTAACTCTCATTTTTATTCTCCCTGAATACCACAGTAATTGACCAGAGAGGAATACCTTTTCATTAATATGGTCAATATGCTTTGATGATTAAGACTTTTAACAAATTACAATTAAGAAGGTAAACAACTCTTATGTCAACTAAAAAGAAGTAAAAACATACGAGTTGAATTTTTGCAAGAGGCTTTTATGAGACCATGCTCTTTAATTATCCGCTGATCCTGGGAGAGGAAGCAAAATCTGCGCCATTTTGATGTGCTGTCTGGGCAATTTACTGTACTTTATTCCGTGACTGTGAAATTGAATGCTTTTGTCCTGTGCTTATGCTGCATTTTGCAGCATCTGGTGCTTGTCATAGTAGATGTTTTAGATTCCCATTCTCCTTTCTTTGAAGTTATTATCACAAGCGAATGAAGGATTTTTCAGAGTTAATGTGTAGCTGGTAACACATAGTTAACAACCACCTCAAGGGTGGTGGATGGTTGGTATTGCCTGGAGATGAGATTAGCACAAAGAAATTTTTGAGCATGCTGTGGTGGAGTGTCACTTAGCAGAAAATTTGAATTACCATCAGTAATATCAACACTTGTAAATATTCTTTGGAAATAATTGTAACCATATGTTGTTTTACTCTCTATAATGCGTAGTATATTTTTCAGTATCTCTTTTTTTAATTAAGATATAATTGACATATAACATTTTATTAGTTTCAGGTATACAGCATAATGCTTTGATGTTTGCATATATTGTGAAGTACTTATCACATTAAGTCTAGTCAACATCCATCACCACACAGAGTTACAATATTTTTACAAGAACTTTTAAGATCTACCCTCTTAGCAGCTTTCAAATATACAGTACAGTGTTATTAACTATAGTCACCACGCTGTACATAAAATCCCCAGAACTTATTTATTTTATAGTTGGAAGTTTGTACCTTTGGACTACCTTCCGCCTTCACCTATTTCATCCATCACCAATCCACTGCCTCTGTTCTCTGTATCTATGAATTCAGTTGTTGCTGTTTTATTTTTTATTTTATTTTATTTTTTGAGGATTCCACATATAAGTGAGATCATATGGTATTTGTCTTTCTCTGTCTGACTTATTTCAGTTAGCATAATGTCCTAGAGATCCATCCATGTTGTTGTAAATGGCAAGATTTCCTTCTTTTCGTGGTTGAATAATATTCCATTGTATATATTCAATATGTTTTTTCTAATATAACAAAAAGTATTGTGGTTGTGACTCAAAGAAACACTGTCTATGTGGACAGTCTGTAAGGAAAATAGAAACAATGTGATATTTTAAATAGTGCTGAACATCTAAAGAATGCCTTATTTTGTGCTCATAAGCTGGAATTGTACATATAAATATAATAATTATAGGTTTAACTAATATTTTTATTAATAGATATATGATTGCTGCCTGTCAGAGTAGCATTAAAGAATTGCAGTGCGGGCTTCCCTGGTGGCGCAGTGGTTGAGAGTCCGCTTGCCGATGCAGGGGACACGGGTTCGTGCCCCCCACATGCCGCGGAGCGGCTGGGCCCGTGAGCCATGGCCGCTGAGCCTGCGCATCCGGAGCCTGTGCTCCGCAACGGGAGAGGCCACAGCAGTGAGAGGCCCGCGTACCGCCAAAAAAAAAAAAAAAAATTGCAGTGCTACCTGTATTATCTTAGTGACCTTCATGCCCATAGCCCATTAATCAACAAATATTTTAGCTTTGATATTTAATGTTTCTTTTGCATCACTATTCTAAGCAAAACCAATAACAATTTACTGAAATATCCATCCCACTGCTCCCCTGCATTCAACTTGTCCTCTTCCAGGACTCCACAAAATGACAGTGCATTTATTTATTTATTTTAAAAACATCTTTATTGACATACAATTCACATACCATAAAATTCAGTCACTTAAAGTGTGCAATTTAATGGTAATAGTATATTACACAGTTGTACAGTTATCACCACCATTTAACTTAAGAAGGTTTAAATCTCACAAAAAAACCAGCAGCAAGTAGCAGTCATTCCCCATTCAACCTTGTCTCCAGTCCTTAGCATTCACTAATTTTATTTCTGTCCTTATAGATTTGCCTCTTCTGGACATTTCATAGAAATGTTTTCCTACAGTATATGGCTTTTTATTACTTCTTTCACTTAGCATAGCATTTTCAAGGTTCATCCACACTGTAGCATGTATTATTGCTTCATTTTTATTGCTGAATAATATTATGTTATATGAATATACAGTACCAAATTTACCCATGCAACAGATTTGGGGACATTTGGGTAGTTTCTACATGTGAGCCACTATGAATAATATTAATATAAACATTCATATTAAGTTTTTATTTGATATATATTTGCATTTCTCTTGCATGCTTATTTAGGAGTGGAATTGCTAGGTCATATGATAACTCCGTTTAACATTTTTGAGGAACTTCCAAAATGTGTTCTAAAGCAGTACCATTTTACATTCTAATTACAAACGTATAAAGGATCAATTTCCTCATATCCTTACCAACCGTTTTCACAATCTGTCTTTTTAAATCATAGCCACTCAATGCATGTGAAGTCATTTCGATTTGTGTTATCTAAATAGTAATGATGTTCAGCATATTTTATATGTTTGTTTACCATTTATATATTTTCTTTTTGAAATATGTCTCTTCAAATCATTTGTCATTATTTCTTTAATTGGGTTATTTTGCTGCTTATTATTGAGATGGAAATATGAATATATATATACATATATCAGAAAAAATCCCCTTATCAGATACTAATTTGTAAACATTTTCTCCCATTCTGTGTGTTGAATGTTCACTTTCATTATGATGTCCTTTAAGCACAAAGGTTTTAGTGTTAGTGTGATCCAATTATCCTTTTTTTGTTACTGTTGTTGCTTCTGTTTGATATCCTGTTTAAGAAACCATGACCTAATCCAAGTTCACAAATATTTACTTCTACATTTTCTTCTATCAGGCTTATAACTTTAGCTATTCTGTTTATGCCTATGATCCATTTTGAGTAAATTTTTTAATAAGGTTTGAAAAAGAAGTTTAACTTTATTCCTTTGAATGTGGATATCCAGCTGACCCAGTATCATTTGTTGAAAAAACTTCCATCCCCATTGAATTGTCTGGGCATCCTTATCAAAATCAGTTAACCATAAATTTAAGAGTTTATTTCTAGATCTCAATTTTATTCCATTTGTCTATATGTTTAGTCTTATGATAGTACCATGCTGCCTTGCTTACTGCCCTGAGTAATAACTTGTGAAATTGGGAAGTGTGACTCCTCCAACTTTCTTTCGCCTTTTCAAGAATGTTTTGTCTATTCTGAGTGGTTGAATTATGTGATCATCTCAACAATTTCTGCAAAAAAATGCCACCTGAGATTTTAGTAAGGATTTTGTTAACTTTGTAGATCGATTTAGAGAGTATTGTAATTTTAACAGTATTAAATCATCTCATCTATGACAGAGAGATGTCTATCTTTTTTTTTCCTCTATTAATTTTTTTTTACATCTTTATTGGAGTATAATTGCTTTACAATGGTGTGTTAGTTTCTGCTTTATAACAAAGTGAATCAGTTATACATATACTTATGTTCCCATATCTCTTCCCTCTTGCGTCTCCCTCCCTCCCACCCTCCCTATCTCACACCTCCAGGTGGTCACAAAGCACCGAGCTGATCTCCCTGTGCTATGCGTCTGCTTCCCACTAGCTATCTGCCTTACGTTTGGTAGTGTATATATGTCCATGCCTCTCTCTTGCTTTGTCACAGCTCACCCTTCCCCCTCCCCATATCCCCAAGTCCGTTCTCTAGTAGGTCTGTGTCTTTATTCCTGTCTTACCCCTAGGTTCTTCATGACATTTTTTTCCCTGAAATTCCATATATATGTGTTAGCATACGGTATTTGTCTTTCTCTTTCTGACTTACTTCACTCTGTATGACAGACTCTAGGTCTATCCACTTCATTACAAATAGCTCAGTTTTGTTTCTTTTTATGGCTGAGTAATATTCCATTGTATATATGTGCCACATCTTCTTTATCCATTCGTCTGATGATGGACACTTAGGTTGTTTCCATCTCCGGGCTATTGTAAATAGAGCTGCAATGAACATTTTGGTACATGACCCTTTTGAATTATGGTTTTCTCAGGGTATATACCCAGTAGTGGGATTGCTGGCTCATATGGTAGTTCTATTTGTAGTTTTTTAAGGAACCTCCATAATGTTCTCCTTAGTGGTTGTATCACTTTGCATTCCTACCAACAATGCAGGAGGGTTCCCTTTTCACCACACCCCTTCCAGCATTTATTGTTTCTAGATTTTTTGATAATGGCCATTCTGACCAGTGTGAGGTGATACTCATTGTAGTTTTCATTTGCATTTCTCTATTAATTAGTAACGTTGAGCATCTTTTCACTTACCTCTTGGCCATCTGTATGTATTCTTTGGTGAAATGTCTATTTAGGTCTTCCATCCATTTTTTAATTGACTTGTTTTTTTGATATTGAGCTCCATGAACTGTTTGTATATTTTGGAGATTAATCCTTTGTCCGTTGTTTCATTTGCAAATATTTTCTCCCATTCTGAGGGTTGTCTTTTCATCTTGTTTATGATTTCCTTTGCTCTGCAAAAGCTTTTAAGTTTCATTAGGTCCCATTTGTTTATTTTTGTTTTTATTTCCATTACTCTAAGAGGTGGGTCAGAAAAGATCTTGCTGTGGTTTATCTCAAAGAGTGGTTTTCCTATGTTTTCCTCTAAGAGTTTTATAGTGTCTGGTCTTACATTTAGGTCTTTAATCCATTTGGAGTTTATTTTTGTGTATGGTGTTAGGTAGTGTTCTAATTTCATTCTTTTACATGTAGCTGTCCTGTTTTCCCAGCACCACTTATTGAAGAGGCTGTCTTTTCTCCATCTATGTTCTTGCAGCCTTTGTCAAAAATTAGGTGACTGTATATGTGTGGATTTATCTCTGGGCTTTCTATCCTGTACCATTGATCTATGTTTCTGTTTTTGTGCCAGTACGATACTGTCTTGATTACTCTAGCTTTGTAGTATAATTTGAAGTCGGGGAGCCTGATTCCTCCAGCTCCATTTTTGTTTCTCAAGATTTCTTTGGCTATTTTGGAACTTTTATTTCCATACGAATTGTAAAATTTTTTGTTCTAATACTGTGAAAAATGCCATTGGTAGTTTGGTAAGAATTGCATTGAATCTGTAGATTGCTTTGGATAGTATAGTCATTTTCACAATATTGATTCTTCCAATCCAAGAACATGGTCTATTTCTCCACCTGTTTATGTCATCTTTGATGTCTTTCATCAGTGTTTTGTAGTTTTCTGGATACAAGTCTTTCACATCCTCAGGTAGGTTTATTCCTACGTATTTTATTCTTTTTGTTGCCATGGTAAATGGGATTGTTTCCTTAGTTTCTCTTTCTAATTTTACATTGTTAGTGTATAGGAATGCCAGAGATTTCTGTGCATTAATTTTGTATTCTGCAACCTTACCAAATTAATTGATTAGTTCTCGTAGTTTTTTGGTGGCATATTTAGGATTTTCTATGTATAGTATCATGTCATCTGCAAACAGTGATGGTTTTACTTCTTCTTTTCCAATTTGTATTCCTTTTATTTCTTTTTCTTCTCTGATGGCCACAGCTAGGGCTTCCAAAACTATGTTGAATAAGAGTGGAGAGAGTAGACATCCTTGTCTTCTTCCTGATTCTAGTGGAAATGGAAAATAATCCTTTCTATTTCTTTGGAATCAGTAGCAATGTTTCATATAGTCTTATTAATTTTGGTAATTTGAGTCTTCTCTCTTATTTTCCTTTGTTAGTCCAGCTATGTTTGTCTACTTTATAGATCTTTTCAAAGAACATACTTTTGTTTTTATTGATTTGTCTCTTTTTAAAATTTGTTCCATTTTGTTTTTCTTCTCTCTAATCTTTAATATGTCCATTCTTTTGTACTCTGGACATATTTATACTAGCTAATTTAAAATATTTGTCTAATAAACCCATCATCTCATCATTTCCCAACCATTGTTAAATGTTTTCTTGATATTTTTCCAACTTTGACAATTTCCCCACTGAATTTTACTGATCTTTCTAGCCTCTTACTTAAATGTATAGTCTTGCATAAGTTTGGTCCTGGAGTTAAAATTCACCTGGCCATGATGCCTTATTTTTAAATACATTTCCATTTGGTTTGATACCAGATACAAAAATCTTTACAAATGTATTCTTGACTGAGATTGCCCTACGATTTTGCTTACTTAAAATTTAGTGGCTACTTTTTTTTGAAGCTCACTGTCAATAACTAGAAGATAAATGACTCTTTTTCTTTCCTGTGAAAGTGTTGTATAGACTAAAATTATTTAGACCTTGAATCTTTGATAAAGTTCAATTGAAATGATTGAATCAGCAACTGTTTGTTTTTTTTTTTTTTAGTGTTTTGGTGGGAGGTGGGGAGGGGCTTTAGTATTGATTCTATTTGTTTACTATCTACAGGACAATTCATATTTTATAATTACTATCTTATATCAATTTTGGTAAGCTATATTTTTGAGTAATATACATACTGCTTCTAAATTTTCAAATTTAATGTTTTAAGGTTGTTCATTGGCATAAGCTGTAGCAATTGTGGTACTGCATAATTTTTTATTCTCTATCTTCTTGCTTAATCTTGCTAGAGAACTGTTTTATTAACTTGTTCAAAGAAATATTTGTCTTTGCTGAGCTTTGTTTACTGTAGTTCCATGTTACAAACTTTTTTTTCATACTATCTAACTTGTACTGTACTCCTTTTAATTTTTTTAGGCTTCTTCTGGGGTTCTTTCTAAGATTTCTCAGGTTGCATTTCAGTTTACTAATTTAGAACCTTTCTTACTTTCTAATGTAGATGTACATCAGTCTTGTGTTCCTCTGAATACTGCTTGTGGTAGGCAAAAGATGCCCACATACTGATTTCTGATACCCATGAATATGTTGTCTTATGTGATAAAGGGACTTCACAAGTGCGGTTAAATTAAAGCCTTTGATATATAAAGCCCATCTTGTATTATCTGGATTGACCCAATGTCATCATAAAGGTATTATAGTGGAAAACAGAAGCAGAGACTCAGAAATTTGAACATGCTCTGTTACTGGCTTTGAAGATGAAGGAAGGGGCCACAAGTCAAAGAACACAAGTGGCCCCTAGTTACTGGAAAAGTCCAGGTAAAAAGTTCTCCCTAGGAGGCTCCAGAAGGAATGCAGCCCTGCAGACATCTTGATCTTATCCCAGTAAATCCCATTTCGGAATTCTGACCTCCAGAACTGTAAGATAATACGTTTGTGTTGTTTTAGCCACTAGGTTAATGTAATTTGTTACAGCAACAATAGGAAACTAGTACAGGATCTTTACGTCACCCCAAAATTATGTCATTTTACCAGTTATCACCTTTAAAAGTTTTGGGTTATCCATTAAAGTGTCTTCTTTACACTATAAGTTTTTCGAGGTCTATGCCTTCTGTTTGATTTAATGTTCAAATGAATGTTTTTCTAACTTAATTAAATTAAAGTTAAATAGTAGGGCCTGTATGAGACTAATCCTAATGACACGTCCTATTATTTGCTCATTTATTATAAATATCATGTTTTATCTACAGGGAACATATAGAATATCACAGTGTAAAATAGAAAGGATACAATTTTCTATACACTGTTAAGTACATCAAGTTGTAAATATTTGCTATTTTGATTTGCTATATTTTTGTTAATCTATTTATTTTTTTTTAAAGTTTGTCTTTCTGCTCAAACGGTTGCTGAGACAGTTTATTAAACTCTTTCCACATAATATAATTATTTTTATGTGACTTTGTGTTTCAGCTCTGTTTTCAAACTATATTATTCATTGCATATACCTTTAGAACTGATGTATCTTACTAATCAATTAAAAATTTAATCATTATATGTAATAGACCTCTCTTTATTTTTCACTTATTATTTTCCCCCATTATAATTCCTCATTACAATTTGCCCTCTTCAGTCACTTCAGTGATACATTTTGAATGTTGTTCCTTATATTTCAGTATCTAATTTGTAGTTTCATATACAATGACCATTCTGGGTATCTATTCTTCCATTTTGATGAAATGAAAACTATAATTTGTGACTTGCATTCTGACAATATAATTTCATTTCGTATCTCCAAACTTAACTATAAATAAAAGAAAAAAAACACTGGTTAATACTGTATTTACCAAAATCTTGAAAGAATTTGAAAATATCTTCATGAGTAAAAGATGATTTACTATGTTTTCCCTACTTAAAGATAATGCAATTCCATTCAATATCTGTGTTTCAAAAATGACTCTATAGAAAGGATTTTGCTTCCATTTTAAATGTATACAGTAAAATAAAACAAAAATAATTTACTCTGACTGACAAAATAAGAAGTGCTTTGCTGTTTCTAGAGCATGCCATAATGCAAGCAAGGACAAATTTGCAATGTTGATAAAGCCATCCCATATACATTTACTAGGGTGAAACAGAAACAGCAGAGAAATTGTTTATTTAGAAAATATGGTATTAATTTGCAGTAGGTCTCAATGTATCAAGGGAGATCTCACTTTATCGGAGAGTCAAACCGCACGTTTTGGTGAGAAGCATAGAAAAAGGTTTGAAAATTTGGCATTAGGGTATTCCGTAGAAGTCAAATGAGTTGAAGGTTATATGTGTTTTATCATTTAAAAAAATGGATAGATCAGAAAAAATATTCAACATACCAAAAAAGGAACTGTACAAATCCAGGTTAATTTCTACAGGATACAACGTACAAAATTGTTAACCAGAAATGTGTATTCAGGATTCAGAAGCAATATCATAAAAGTTAAATTGAAAAGCCAGATACCCATATACTTAGGACTCTAGTCAGTGTTTAATATAAAAGCGGCAGGAACCAACATCCATTTGGATCAAAGTACAGAACTTGCTGTGTGGTCTTGGCAGTTTGCTCAGATGAGTTCTCACAAAATTATGTGTCTTTTCCAAACAGTTTTGCCAAATTTTTTTGGTAATTTTCAACATACAAAATATACAACCTTTCTTTATCTGAAAAGCAGCACCACATACGAAAGATATGGAGATGGAAACAAACAAAAGAAACCCCCGCCGATATAAATGAAACTTTTCTAGTCTTACCATTAGAAATCTAGCTCACGCAAATAGGAAAAAGTAATAATAGAAAGTGAGAAGGACTTTAGAATTTAATGCTCAAGATAGTTTTAAAAACATGTCTTTGAATAACCTACAGAAGCAAGAATTACCCCTCAGTTGCTGACCCCTGACTTAGATATTCAGGAAACGTGAGACTTTTTCAATACTTAGCGCAATATTTAGAAAGCAAAGTACTCAGTACTGAGTCCTGCTGCCAGTTAAGGTCAGCACTCAATTCAAAGTTCAGGCACAATGCAAGAACTTTCTGAAGGATGCTCTGGGTATTGACAAAAGCTTCCCAGAGCAGCTAAGTATAAACCCAGGACATGTCTACAGGGACCACTGCAGGCACATCTCTGACTGAGGCTCCTATGTGTGTCTGTAACATTGATCATAGATGATCCCTAGCCCTGGTGCCCAGGCCTCTGGAAACATGCTGATAAAGGTCTGCAGTAGCCTGAGGGTGTAACTATTCTCAACTTGCAGTTGTAACAGAAAAAATTGGTAAAGTGCTAATAATATAATGGATTCATTTTGCAATCATTATTCTAATGGTAAATGATACCTTACTCTTAGTTCTGCAAACTAAATATTTTCTTATCTTAGAATCTGATATGTATAGAAAAGTGCATTAATTTTGGAGGGAGAGAGAGCTGAAATAAAAAACCCAGCTCACATATCTTTTAGCAATTTGACCTTGGGCAGGTCGGTTGACTTCTGATTCTCAGTTTCTGCATCTCTGAAGCGGGCCTAATTTATCTCACTCACTCACTCAGCATAGCCTCAGTAACATATTGAGTATTTATGAATGGTATTAGCTAGTATTATTACCCTTAGAGTCTACTTTTGACAATTTATGGGGAACAGTGAGAGCAATTTCCTGTGGTTGTAAGCCATAGTATTAGGCAGAGGCCTATACTTTAGAAACACAGATTACAACTGAGCTTGCAAGTTATCCTGTAAATTGGATTGGCATAAGCTACTTCTCTCTGTTGTTCTCCTTGCATGAAATGAATAGTTTCTGTATTCAGACAGAAGCAAACAAGAGTAGAGTCCATTTACTGGGCACTCGTGAAGAATTTGGGCATTGGTCAATATTAGCTTAAGAAACTGAAACTGGAATTTCTGAAAATAATATCTGGTGCTGAAAAGATATAACAGGATTGGGCAGCGTCAAACCATAGGCACAAAGCAGAAATGTGGTCATGGGCAGACTTCAAATGCAAAGGTGCTTAATTAAAACGTATGGACCAAAGCCTTGTGAAAAAATGTTAGATCTTACATAGCAATGTGAAGTTTTCCTTAAACATACGATATTTCCTTTCCTCTTTTCCTTCTTTCCGTCATACCAGTAAGAGATAGTTAATTATTATAGATATTCTTTGAAGATCCCTTATTTTTTACTTTGAAAAACCTCAAACGTAAACAGAAAATATGAAGAAAATATTAAAAATAACATTTCTTAATATTATTATCAAATATTAGCTGGACATGCTTCATTGATTTTTCCTAAAGAATTTTAAATACAATCACAGACATCTTGATAGTTCATCCTCAAATACTTCAATATACACCTCTAAAAAGTGAGGATGGCTTCCTGCATTTCACAATGACATTTTAACACTAATTTTCTAGTGCCATCTAATTCATAGTCTATATTCAAATATCTGCTATTATTTCTAAAGTATCTTTTATATATATTTTGTTTAGAATCAGACACAACCAAGAATTATAGATTGCATTGTGTTGCCATGACTCTGAATTCTCTCCTCCGTTTTTTCTGTAACATTGACTTGTTGAAAGAAAGCAGTCCAACTGACATATTGGTGTTGACATAATACTATCTGAATATCTTTGATACTCATACTTCACAGGTGATGCTGAGCATTGTATATTATTTCAAATTTAAAGGCATCCAAATGGCTGGTCATCACACCAGTAATGTTGCCAAGACTAATCATCTCTTCAAGGCAGGGACAACCAGATCTCTGTAAAGCTTTGGCTATCAAAAAACATAATCTATGAGCTGATAGATAGCATGTTCTATCTATCCAGTTCTCGATTAATCCTTTAACCACCGATTTCAGTATCTATGGGTAATCTACTTCCCTGTAGGCTAAAAATTAATTTCCAACTCTGCCATTCACAGTTCATTCATTATCTGTTTTTCTTATATACGGAAGAACTTTTCCTCATCAGTGAGGCTATTTGATTAATTTGAAATGTTTATACAGGAAAGGCAGGATAAATAACTATTTCTTTTCATGTAAACATTTTTAAAATAAAAAAATAAGTATAATGGTCATCTCTAATTGCAGCTTCTTTTATTTTTTCTCTTTTGTTAGTTTGTGTTATCCAGTTTTTGTTTTGCTTTCCTTTTATTTGTATTGTTGGTTATCTCTTTCCCTTAATTTTTCAAAGAATACAAGTTTCATCTGACAAAGAGTAGTATAAGCATTCATTCATGAAATTCCTGCTAGTACATCAATTTCCCAAGAGCTGGAATACTTTCTTTTCCTAATATTTTCAAATACAAAGGTGAGAAGTCTTTTTATACACAATGAGCATTTCCTTTAGGTGGATATAAAAAACAATTTAGCACCACAGAAAAGCATTTCACCTGAGCCTATCAGAAATAGTGAAGCCAAAAATATATTGTTTTCAGTGATTCGTTACACTGAAGCGCACACACACACAGGCACACACAGGCACACACACACACACACACACACACACAAAACCGATTCACTAATTAAAGACACATTTGAGACATTAATGTAAAGACCCAATCAAATAAGGGTATGAGGGAATCATGGAATTCTTGTTATGCCACATGATTAGAGTCTTGTTTTTACATTTTATCTAAATGAAATTCTGTAGTGGATTAGCCAGTAAAGGAGTTGCAAACACCAAAACGCCCACAATCCTGTCTCCTACTGCAGAATCCAGCCTCTACCTACATCTCTGTCAACTCCCTTTTTCATAACACTTTCCCCCACACTTAAAACATTCTGACTTACCTTAGATTTCCCTCTATTAACCAGCCTCTTTCTTTATTTTTTTACATCTTTATTGGAGTAAAATTGCTTTACAGTGGTGTGTTAGCTTCTGCTTTATAACAGAGTGAATCAGCTATACATATACATATATCCCCATATCTCTTCCTCTTGTGTCTCCCTCCCACCCTCCCTATCCCACTCCTCTAGGTGGTCACAAAGCACCAAGCTGATCTCCCTGTGCTATGTGGCTGCTTCCCACTAGCTATCTATTTTACATTTGGTAGTGTATATATGTCCATGCCACTCTCTCACTTCGTCCCAGCTTACCCTTCCCCATGTCCTCAAGTCCATTCTCTACATCTGCATCTTTATTCCTGTCCTGCCCCAGGTCCTTCAGAACCTTTTTTTTTTTTTTTTAGATTCCATATATATGTGTTAGCATACGGTATTTGTTTTTCTCTTTCTGGCTTACTTCATTCTGTATGACATACTCTAGGTCCATCCACTCACTACAAATAACTCAATTTCATTTCTTTTTATGGCTGAGTAATATTCCATTGTATATATGTGCCACATCTTCATTATCCATTCATCTGTCAACGGACACTTAGGTTGCTTCCACGTCCTGGCTATTGTAAATAGAGCTGCAATAACATTGTGGTACATGACTCCTTTTGAATTATGATTTTCTCACAGTATATGCCCAGTAGTGGGATTGCTGGGTCATATGGTAGTTTTATTTTTAGTTTTTTAAGGAACCTCCATACTGTTCTCCATAGTGGCTGTATCAATTTACATTGCCACCAACAGTGCAAGAGGGTTCCCTTTTCTCCACACCCTCTCCAGCATTTATTGTCTGTAGATTTCTTGATTATGGCCATTCTTACTGGTGTGACGTGACACCTCATTGTAGTTTTGAATTGCATTTCTCTAATTATTAGTGATGTTGAGCATCCTTTCATGTGTTTGTTGGCAATCTGTATATATTCTTTGGAGAAATGTCTGTTTAGGTCTTCTGCCCATGTTTGGATTGGGTTGTTTGTTTTTTTTATATTGAGCTGCATGAGCTGCTTTTAAATTTTGGAGGTTAATCCTTTGTCAGTTGCTTCATTTGCAAATAATTTTCTCCTATTCTGAGGGTTGTCTTTTCGTCTTGTTTATGTTCTCCTTTGCTGTGCAAAAGCTTTTAAGTTTCATTAGGTCCCATTTGTTTATTTTTGTTTTTATTTCCATTTCTCTAGGAGGTGGGTCAAAAAGTATCTTGCTATGATTTATGTCATAGAGTGTTCTGCCTATGTTTTCCTCTAAGAGTTTTATATTGTCTGGCCTTATGTTTAGATCTTTAATCCATTTTTAGTTTATTTTTGTGTATGGTGTTAGGGAGTGTTCTCATTTCATTCTTTTACATGTAGCTGTCCAGTTTTCCCAGCCCCACTTATCAAAGAGGCTGTCTTTCCTCCATTGTATATTCTTGCCTCATTTATCAAAAATAAGGTGACTGTATGTGTGTGGGTTTATCTCTGGGTTTTCTATCCTGTTCCATTGATCTATATTTCTGTTTTTGTGCCAGTACCATACTGCCTTGATTACTGTAGCTTTGTAGTGTAGTCTGAAGTCCGGGAGGCTGATTCCTCCAGCTCCGTTTTTCTTTCTCACGATTGCTTTGGCTATTCGGGATCATCTGTGTTTCCATACAAATTGTCGAAATTTTTGTTCTAGTTCTGTGAAAAATGTCATTGGTTGTTTGATAGGGATTGCATTGAATCTGTAGATTGCTTTGGGTAGTAGAGTCATTTTCACAATGTTGATTCTTCCAATCCAAGAACATGGTATATCTCTCAATCTATTTGTATCATCTTTAATTTCTTTCATCAGTATCATATAGTTTTCTGCATACAGGTCTTTTGTCTCCTTAGGTAGGTTTATTCCTAGATATTTTATTCTTTTTGTTGCAGTGGTAAATAGGATTGTTTCCTTAACTTCTCTTTCAGATTTTTCATCATTAGTGTATAGGAATGCAAGAGATTTCTGTGTGTTAATTTTGTATCCTGCTACTTTACCAAATTCATTGATTAGCTCTAGTAGTTTTCTGGTAGCATCTTTAGGATTCTCTGCGTATAGTATCCTAACATCTGCAGACAGTGACAGCTTTACTTGTTCTTTTCTGATTTGGATTCCTTTTATTTCTTTTTCTTCTCTGATTGTTGTGGCTAAAACTTCCAAAACTATGTTAAATAATAGTGTTGAGAGTGGACAACCTTGTCTTGATCCTGATCTTAGAGGAAATGATTTTAGTTTTTCACCATTGAGAACGTTGTTGGCTGTGGGTTTGTCATATATGGCTTTTATTATGTTGAGGTAAATTCCCTCTATGCCTACTTTCTGGAGAGCTTTTAATCATAAATGGGTGTTGAATTTTGTCAAAAGCTTTATCTGCATCTATTGAGATGGTTATATGGTTTTTCTCCTTCAGTATGTTAATATGGTTTATCATATTGATTGAGTTGCATATATTGAAGAATCCTTGCATTCCTGGGATAAACGCCACTTGATCATGGTGTATGATCCTTTTAATGTGCTGTTGGATTCTGTTTGCTAGTATTTTGTTGAGGTTTTTTGCATCTATGTTCATCAGTGATATTGGTCTTTAATTTTCTTTTTTGTGACATCTTTGTCTGGTTTTGGTATCAGGGTGATGGTGGCCTTGTAGAATGAGTTTGGGAGTGTTCCTCCCTCTGCTATATTTTGGAAGAGTTTGAGAAGGATAGGTGTTAGCTGTTCCCTAAGTGTTTGATAGAATTCGCCTGTGAAACCCTCTGGTCCTGGGCTTTTGTTTGTTGGACGATTTTTAATCACAGTCTCAATTTCAGTGCTTGTGATTGGTCTGTTTATATTTGCTATTTCTTCCTGGTTCAGTCTTGGAGGCTATGCTTTTCTATGAATTTGTCCATTCCTTCCAGGTTGGATAACCTTTATAATTTTATTTTATTGGCATAGAGTTTCTTGTAGTAATCTCTCCTGATCCTTTGTATTTCTGCAGTGTCAGTTGTTATTTCTCCTTTTTCATTTCTAATTCTATTGATGTGAGTCTTCTCCCTTTTTTTCCTGATGAGTCTGGCTAATGGTTTTTCAATTTTGTTTATCTTCTCAAAGAAGCAGCTTTTAGTTTTATTGACCTTTGCTATTGTTTCCTTCATTTCTTTTCCATTTATTTCTGATCTGATCTTTATGATTCCTTTCCTTCTGCTAACTTTGGTGTTTTTTTTGTTGTTCTTTCACTAATTGCTTTAGGTGTAAGTTTAGGCTGTTTATTTGAGATGTTTCTTGTTTCTTGAAGTAGTACTGTATTGCTATATACTTCCCTCTTAGAACTGCTTTTGCTGCATCCCATAGGTTTTGGGTCGTCATGTTTTCAACCAGACTCTTTCTAATTGGATTTCCATAAGTTAACTTATCTCTTTCCAACTTCAGAGCCTTTGCAATACTGTTTTCCCACCTTCTGATAATGTTTCCACAGTCCCTTTTCCACTGTCTTCTTTACCCAGGTGATTTGCTCATCATTGATGGCTTAGCTCAAAATAACTCCAGATAGGGAAATCTTTCCTGATTCTCAGTTAAGGTCAGGTTCCTAGCTTTATTACTAGCGTGCAATTCTCCAGCATGGCATCTAGCCAGAACTGCAATTATGTAATAGTAAGTACATTTGAATAATATGTGCCTGCCTCTCACAATACTTAGAGGCAGGGCATGTGTCGATTTTTCTCCACCACTGTTTTGCAGGAAGGCCAAAAGAGAGCCTGGTGTACCTTAGTCGTGTAATAAATGTATGTTGAATACATCAGTGAAATGGATCTTCCGTCTCTACTAATAGCATCTATATTGATTCTTACCTGACACTTTATACTTTATAAAATGAGTCATCTGTACACAGCAAAATATGTGGAAAGCAAGACAGGAGAGGAGACAGGCTCTCAATTCCTATATGTCTGCTATAGACTTTTAAAAACCTTTTTGTAATTACAGTATAAAATAAATCTAATAAAAAATTTTGAACAAAACACTTATGTAGCTATACAGTAACATTCTGGGAATCTATTTCTCTACACATGATACACAGAATTTCCAATGAATTAAAAGAAGATATTTAACCAAAATATCCTTCTACCCTTAATCAAAGCAGTTACCTCTCTGTATCACTCAGCATTTCATTCACATTCATCTTTGCCAAGTTATATTTTATTTTGTTGAGTATGTATTTTGATCACATTTAATCCTTTCTGGAACAAGTCAAGACATGCATAAATACATACATAACACTTTGGAAGCAGCATATAAAGTGTTTTGGCAACTGCAGATCTATACTGAATATTTTCAAATATATAGTTTAAAGCACTGGTTTATTTACTATGTACTGAAAGAGATTTGTGTCTCATAAATCATCACCACCTTGTCAGGGCACTTGAGCAGTTTGACTTTCATTGTAGCTAAGAAAGTCTGCAGAGGATGCCTACTGTGTTGTTGCACAGGGTTACAATGATCTTAAAATAATGTTTGCATATATTTCTATATACATCCTAAAATTCAGTAAGATGCATTAAAGTCAATATCAATATTTACCTTCACTGCATTTAAAAATATTATCATCCCTTTATCTAATGATTCAGTTTGGAGCTTAACCAGAACTTATTTTTGTTTGAAGTTGTCATGTTTTAATCTGCCAGGGTCAAGAGTGATAGATGTTTCAGGCTTTCCATATCTGTCTCCTATTTACAGAGGTTCATAATTCAAGTGGAAAATTGGATGAAATGTGACATGTAGATTTTATGGATGCCATCACATTAAGATGCTTATCACTCACTTCCCTTTTTTTTAACCTCCCCTAAACCTGCAAGAATATGAATGATATGGAAGAGGCTACAGATAAAGTGAATAAGGAAACACATCCTACTGTACTCAATCTTCATTATCTGTAGCATTTTCTAAGTTCATTTTTTCCAAGTTATTTCTCTGCCTAAAACTGTCCAATATTTTGGTCATCTAATCTTTAAATAAAATCTTTAGGAAGTAGGTTTGAGGAGTAAATTTTATGCCTTTGATGCTTTCAGAAAAGTCTATGGATGTTATTGAGTTGCACTGGAAAATCTCGCATATATAAACAGAGGAGAAGGGCAAAAAGGACAGAAATCTAGTTAGATAGTATGGTGTAGTGGAGAACACACCAAACAGGCAGGAATACTGAGTTATACTCTTGATTCAAATACCAAAATATGCATAACAGTGAGCGTGTAATTTAAATTTCACAGCATCTTAAATTTATAATACAAAATGGGGAGGCAGATGAACTTTATATTTGTATCCACCCCAGCATAATTCCATAAAAAAGGAAAATAGCAAAGATAGACATATTTATAAATGAAAACAAAAGTATTTAGAAAGATACAGGATCATCAGTAATGGCCACAATGTCTTTCTTTTCTTAGTTCTTCTAACCAGCATATTTCACAGATATGCATACACTACACTACAGTAAGACAAGTGCTAACATGTGTAAAGACTTACAGAAGTGTAAAGGATGTGCATCAATTTTTGCTGAAAACTGAAGGAGTTTCCACAGAGGAATGGATTTTGAGCAAAGTATGGAAGGAAGGAAGGGAGCTCACCAGAAACAGTGTTAAAGAGGGTTTATAATAGCATGCCTGTTTAAATAGCATGGTTTTAGACCATAGAGTGAGAGGTATAACAAATACATAGGGGCTGGATTTTGAAGACTCTTTTACACAGCACTAAATATTTTGTAGTTATCGCTGAAGATGCAGGGATTCCATTCAGAATTAAATGCCATGGAAAATAAAAATCAGATTCCCCATTTTGACAGAATACATTGGGTTAAACTAGATTGTGTTATTAGGGTCTAGGGCAGAAGTTAGGAGAAGAGATGAGAACCCAAACGAAAACACATCAACCCATTTGCCTTCCAGCCCGTCTTCACACCTCTGTGGCCTGATCTTCCCCCAGAAGGCTGAGCTAAAAGGATGGTACCCTGTTGCCTTCTAAGTTTCAATTAGATTCTGAGTTCAGCTATCGGGTCGTAGTGGCAGGGCATTGGACAATGGGCATGAAGTCAGCTGAATGTAATTATTTATTTGGCTGTATCCCTTCTGGGTCATTTCTTTTCCAAATACCTCATTTCCTGTCAAGCCACCATCTCCACATTAATAGCTTCTGTGGTTTCTGGTAATTGCTCTCTCCTTCCGCTTCAAGATGAGTAGTGGTAAGTGATACTTCACTATTGCTAGTCCAGGGGTACTGCATTGTCTGCTGATATCCCTAAACCCTGCCCTACGAAAAATACCTGTTTTAAGAATTCCAAATTTAGCAGATTTAGTGAACCACCTGTTTCCCACTGGCATCCTGACTCATATGGAGATCAAGATGCAAGGGTGACACCAAGAAAGTATAAGAGCCAGAATTGGCAGAACTTGCTATTTTTTGAAATATTTAGATGAGTTGAGGGTGATTTTCAACTCTGTGACTTAATTGACAAGGTGAATGGTTTTGCCACTGACTCAAGCTTACATATAGAAGGGGTGGAAAGTTTGTATATAAAATGAATTCAGTTTGGGGATAAATCTGTGGTGCCACAATAGTTTCCATATATCAGTATCAAGAAGACAGTTAGAAATATGGATCTTGAAAGTCACAAAGTATCTAAAAGAAAAATACGGGTTTTCGCATCATTAGAGTATAGCATGTACAGTTAGGAGGGCAATGAAATTTTTTAGGAACAAGGAGAAGAATATAGTAGCTGAAGATAATGAAGAGATTGATAAGATACTATAACTTAAAGATCTCGGATATGGGGTCATAGACTTATGTTTGAATTCTCATGTTGAGCAAATTAGTCATTGGTTCCTATATGCCCTCATCTCTCAAATGGAAAAACATGCAGAATCTTAATAATATTAATAAGATATAATTTATATAGAATTACTTGCCATGGTATCTGAATCATAGTAAGTAATCAAAGATTATTTTTCTTCCCTTTATAGTAAACGAGAATTGGGTCTGATTATTAACAAAGCTTATTAAGAGCATATTCAATATACTAGCATAGCAAAATATATTAGAAAACTACAATAAAGGCTAAAATAAGACACTAAAATTAAAGATTAAGAAACCTAATGTTTCATTGAGCTGATTGCAATTATAAAAATGGGGAAGGCTAATTTCTACACCAACAGTAGGAAATAGGAGACTTTATTCTCTTTATCCAAAAGAACATGTATCAAATTTCTTGAGATTCTACATAATATAAGATCACTTGAGAGCTGCTGACATAGCAGAGAGTACTAAGAAAACTGCATTTTCCTATATCGATAGGACCTACTGCATTTTTACAAGTTAATTTTATTTTTTAATTGACTCTTTTCGTCATATGCATTAATAACGAGATCTTGCATGTCTGCTAACTTCCCTAAAGATTCTTAATGTGTAATGACCCAGATAAAATAAAAATTTATTTATTGCTCACCTGAAATCTAAGTGTTCCATGTGGTGGGAGGTTGTCCCCCAAGTTTTGATGCGAGAATCCAGTCTCCTTCCATATTTTAGAAATATGGTTTTCTTACATATTTTTCAAGAGTGCTGTGCTTGTCTGCATCAAGCCAGCAACAAAAGCAAAGGGCAAATAGGGTCACCATGAGAAGCTGACATTGACCAAAATTGGCCTGGAAGTTCACATTATTTTGGTTGGAACTTCACGTGAATGAACTTACAAGGCAACTTTGGATAGCTGTAGTTTAGCAATTTCCCCAGGAAGAAGAGGAAATCAGACTGGTGAACAGCAAGGCTCTGTCTACCACAGGTGGGACTGGAGAAGTTCACAGTTTTTCTCAACAACCTTGTTTCCAAGTTTCTTCAACTAACATACTAGTTTAGTTTATAGATCATCTTTAACACTTCTTTACCTCTTCTGACCACATGTAGAATTTAGCTACTTTATTTGACTTTCGCAGAAGCGTAATAGAACAAACCACATTCAAACAAAAACTAACACACAGCTTTGAGTTGATGGCACACTTTACTGAAGATTTTCTTCAGTAAAATCTGGGAATTTCTTGCACATTTCTTAAAGTAGAACTAATTAACTCTATTTTTTTCAGTTTTCTTTTTTTCTCCCTATACTCAGCATCACACCTTGCATTCAAAAACAGCTTATCAAAGCATTTTCTTAAATAAAGGTGGTTCTCTTCTTAAAAGTAATTTTGATTTTAGTCTCTTGAATTTTAGTATTCATCACCACTGTATCTGTGTGACTACATATCCATACATTTTTGCACGTGTAGAATTTTGCAGCCATTTTCCAACTTTTTATATTCTGAGCAGTGAGCTAAAAATTAGAGATATAAAGGTACATATTATATAATAGCTATCCTTAACGTTTAGCAAAGAAGGCAAACCCTTAGGCCAGAAACTTTAGCACGTATTAGAAGTGCTACAACAGAAGTGTGTTAGGAGTGCTATACACATACAAAGGGAGAATCATATTACTTGGGATTCCCTGGGATGCTAAGAGGAAGAAAAGACTCTCCCAGCTTAAGGAGTGACATGAGTGAAGTACTAAAATACTTTATGTGCAAAAGTATAAACACCTGGTTGAGAGGGCCTGCATTACCTCAGGGAGCAAGGTTGAGATCAAACTCTACAAACCATAATTAAAAAGGGAAGATATTGACACCTTGGGCTGGGAGCATCATCAAAGCTAAGAGCCGTGTTGCAACCACTCCCATCTTGGTGGTTTCTCTAGGATTTGGCCAGGCCAGTTATCCTTCTTGATATTGTGGCAGCATCCTTCCTGCTTTTCTTGGTGGTCCCTCCTGTGGGGTGGTGTGCTGTGGCTGAGAGAGCAGTAGAGCTCTCCGAGATGGGGCAAGGGTGTGGGTACTACATGTACGCTGAGCTCCTGGCATCTCCCAGCACTTCAAGCAGTACCCCCAACAAGCTCAGGATCGCTTGGGCTCAACCAGAAGGACCAGGTCTTGTCCCTGATTTCTGGGGAACTGGTGTTCCTGGTTGACGACAAAGGCTGGCCAGCTTCAACTTCTGCTTAAAGACCCTGGTGGGGTAGGTGCAAGACGTTGCTCAGCTGGCTGCAGATGACCTAGAACCAGGGCTGGGAGTCCTTTCTGCGCTTCCCAAACACTCACGTGCCTTTCTGCTTCTGGACCATCATGGAGGAAGGCATTTGGCTGCTGGGCACACTGCACATCCTCAACTGGATGAATCACACTCCGAGCCCCCTCCCAGAGGATGTGTCCTCCAACCATTGCCTGCAGCAACACCTGCCCGTGGCCGCCCCCCACAGTTGCAGCTCAGCCAATCAGCCTGTTGATGAAGCCCATGGTTGTGACGGAGTGGATATGCAAACCATCTCTGATGTCACTGGCTCAGCACCAGAATAAGCCTGGCCTGGCCAAGCTCATGTTGGGACCCAACACCATGTACTTGGACCTCATGGGCTGGTCCCTGACCATAGAGTCCCCAAGGAGAAGATGAATAAACAGCCCACCGAGGTCCTCCTAGAGCTGTATGTCCAAGAGGCCAAGTGTAGCCCTGGTCACGAGGACTTCTGGCTTGAGGAGGAATGTACCTGAGGCTGATCTACCTCCTGCCAGGCCTTCACACCTTCCCTTCTGGGTGGGAGATTAGAGGGAGAGTGCTTACATTCCAGGGGAGCAGATTTTGGCTTTGTATGTAGGAGTGGTGGCACAGGGCATGTAGTTGTGTGGCCCTCGAGGACACTGTAGTAAACATGAGGCCTTGGCTTCCCTGTGCAGCCTCAGACAGAGAGACAGAAGGTCCTCGAGCTCCCTGCGAGGAAAACCACACCCTGACCAAGTGTTCCAGGAGCCCAGAAAGGAGAGAAATGTCTTTGCCTGCAGCCACTCCCCTGGGTGTTACCAGCCAGAGATGATAGTGGAGGAAAAGTGAACCAAGGTCAGTGGCCCCGCCAGGTACAGTGGTGCCCTTGGAGTGACCCAAAACAGTCGGGAGCAAGGTGACCCTTCTGCCACATTTGAACATGTGCAGCAAGGTGGGTAGGCACAGCGGGGTCTCCCTCTGCCACATGTCCTCACAGCACCTCAGGCCCACAGCGTGAGAGCATCTTGATGGCTTTACCCTTTTTAAAGTACACTATTTTAATCTAATATTTTATTTTCAGCATATATAGTGCTTTGTTTTTAATGATGACAAATTCGCTTTTTGTAATTTTTTTTTTTTTCTCTTAAGACTTTTTCTAATTGGGGTGATGCTTTTCCCTTTTTAAGTTGACTTTTGCTGATGGCTCATTTGGGGAAGGGTAGCCGCAGTCACTTCTGAAGGATTGGGATTCTTTGTAGCTTCATGGGGGGCTCGGGACAGTTTACTCTGTGTGGGTTCTGGGTTAAGGACTGTGTGGGGTTAAGAATCACAGCTTTTAGACAATGCACAGAACTCTGCTAGTTCTGGTCCTCAAAGCCATGAGTGCTGGGCATAAATAGTATATTCATAAAAATAGCTGATTTTTACCACCTGTAAACATGTACGTCCTCTCAGTAACTTTATAATCATTGTCTGTTGTCCTCACGGTAAACTGGCTAGATGCCTGCTGTGTGTCCAGTCTGCATACTCCAAATGCTCTACATTCTGGGATGTGGCCCACATATTCTTCCTTCCATCTCATGGCTATGATGAATGGCCTGTGTTCCCTAGTGAGGTCGGACGCTTCACCTGTGAACTGACTTCTCTTGCCTCTCACTGACTCATGGACCTCACTTTAGCATCCTCCCTCACTTTCCTGCCTCACCAGTACCGCTGCTCTGTGCATCCTTCCCATTAGCCTAAAACCCCTCTCATAAAGCCATTCCCCATTGACCAACCAGCTCATTTCTTGTTCCACTTTGTAGGAAAGCTCCTTCAAAGCATTGGCTCTCTCTAATTTCTATCATTGTTCATATTGCATTCTCCTTTGAGTTCTATGAAATCATAAATTCATACCCATCACTTCATCAAACCTGTTTTTATTAATATCACGTTGGGAAGCTGTAAGGCCAGTTCTGTGATCCCTTTATTTGACAACCTTTGGCCTTTTAAATAATACATTATTCCCTTTTCCTTGGAGCATCTCTTCCCTCGGCTTCTGGGTCACCACACTCACTTGCATTTTCATTTGACCTCACTTCTCACTGCTTCTCAGTGTTGGTTGCTGGTACACTTGATTTCCATGACATTCACTGCTACAATACCCTCCATCTTCAGGCGTCTTCCCTTTCATAGCTGTGTGTGTGGTATGTGTGTTTATTTCCACTCCCCACCTCAACACTGAGTAACAGGTTCTTTTATCTTTCATTTTCTGCCACTGAGAACTTTTGCTTGGATGTTTCCTTGGCATCTCAAAATTAACATTTCCAAGACTGAATATATCCTTTCTACCAATGTTTTTTGTAGCGATTGTTTTAATGCAACAAAATGCTTAGTTGTGTGAGTTTGTCTTTTTTTGAAATAGCTATTTTTTTTCTTGGCCACCACACCCTTCTCCCTATTTCCATGAGAGGTGACTGGCCCTGTGTATTCCTTACACCCTGCTTCTGTGTAAGTTTCTTAATTGAAGATTTTTTTTTTCACTTATAAAGTGGACTAGATCTGTAATCATTTGGTTCACAGGCAGACAGAATTTTCACTCAGGTCAACAGGAGCTCTGCTTGAGTAAGAAAGTGATCAGCCTCTTACATCTAACCTTTGTTTTCCAAGTTGAGCATATGTTTCTTCCGGAGGTGGTATTATGTCAATGAAAGACTCAGTCAATTATCTTCAAACAAGATCCTTTCTCCAATCAATAAAGAACATTTTCCCATTTCGGTTGGGAGACATGAGTTAAATGTTGGCACAGCACTCAAATACTTATCACTCTGTTAATGACGGTATTATTTTTTTGTAATCCCAAAGGAACTGGCATCCTCAAATGCCAGATATAATGTAGTAGATCATGAGTGACAAATACTTTTAGCTAGCACTAATTGTAAGGCACAGTTACTGATATGAGGCTGTATTACCTGTCATCTCATAAGGAACAATATATTTTGGAAAAAATATAGTATTCTGGTTAATTCCTATTTGATCATTTAATTCACAATATTCTCTCACTTGGTACTTTTCTTGAATCTCTGCATGACTTTGATAGTCTTATTCTCTGAAAGACTTGCTTATTACATCAGGAAGACAGTAAATAGGTGATAAGTTGACCCTGAATCTGGAGCAAGTGATGAAACAAGAAGCAAGATTCATTCTGCTTTTCTTTTGTTCAGTACTCGTTTTAGTTATTTATAAGGTAATGACACTTTTCCTTAATTGTTGAATTATTGTGTCATGCCAGGCTTATTTGCACATAGGTAATCACAGAAGAATAGCAAGATTAAGCAGAACACTGAGTCCATCATTCCAGCAGGTATATGAGACATAATTCTTGGTTGAATGGAATTGTCTGGCATTTATTGGATCAGCATAATCAAAGCAGTTCATAGGTCAGGGAAGTTTCACCCTTTTACAAAATAATACAAGGTTTTTTCCCTTTCTGACAGCTAATTGTTTTGACGTACATCAGTAAACTATGAATTCTTTAATAGTTGGAAATAATTAGGAGTTATTTTAAATGACCATCTTCTTTAAAAGCTAATATTTAAAGGAAAATAACACTTCAAAACTTTACTTAATGTTTGATTTGAATATATACTTATTTCCCTTTGAATGTCTTATAGGTCTTACATACTGATTGTCTATTGTATGATTGCTACACACAGACACATACACACACACGTATACATGTGTATATATATATATATATATATGGATGGATTTGCCATGTATGTGTGTGTGTGTATATACATATTTAATTTAATTTTTTGGAGAAAACTTCCAGTAATAGAGAATAGAGAGGGCACTGTGCCTCAGGGAAGTATATCCAGTTTTCCCCTTTCAAAGGTAAAAACATTAGAGTGTGGTCAACCTGAATTTTAATCCCATCTCTGCCCCTTACTAGCTACTTGTTTGAGGTGTAGATCTGGAGTCTCTAGTCATTTATCTCTTCCGGGCTGTTGAATGTAATAACTCCATCTCTAGGAGATAATAGGATTAAATGTGATTTCACATGTAAAGAAACTGTCCAGTAGCATAGGTTATGAATAGTCGGCTGGAAAAACTAATAATTTATCTTAAAATAGGAGAAAAATTCCCCCAAGATGAGTTAAAATTTTTGGTTAGCGAAGCCATCATGTTGTTTGATTAGCTCAGTCCCTTTGATGCCAGAGGACATTGGTCAATATTTCATATTTTATTAAATTTATACTTTGTATCATTCTTTGTTTACTAGTTTTTATTAGCTGTATACATTCTCATTTCAGAAACTCCAAACAGAATAAGTCTACCTTCTCTTGAATTTACGTTTTATTTTTTCTTAGTGTTGGTCTGAATGCATTCAGTGCATCAACAGAAATATAAAACAACAATATCTGCCCAGAAAAGTTCCTGTATCTTCACAATGAAAATTCTTCGGTCATCACATCTACCCTGATAATAGCTTCATTTAAAAATCTTAAATATAAATAACTATGTCATTTTTTATGTGCTAACAGTTCTACATGTTTCATTTATTAAAGAGAAGACTTTATGAACCTATTAGATATATAATTGTCTTTGTATGAATTCTACTAGAATTGAAATACTTGAAAGTCTGAATGTCTGAAGTAGATAGGAACCCTACGTAATATAGGTTGCACTTTCCAAATATATCAAGCCAAAATGGACCTCCAGCTTAGTCCACTAAAATATACAATTATGTAAAGGATGTAATAAAAAGATTTAAAAAACCATCCTAAAATTATCAAAAGAAAGCTAGCACTGTTGATAATTATTTTTAAAATAGCTATAAAATCAAGCATATATTCATAAGAGAATGGAGAATCAATTTATATTATACTGACACATGGAGTAACATGCATATAAAAATGAATAAACTACAATTAGATCAGCAGTAGAGATGACCTTAGAAACACAATATTATTGAGTGGAAAAAAAATTGCACAAACTACATACAGTAATGCACCATTTTTACAGAGCTCAAAGTGTAAAAAGTGTACACACATACCTGGTTTAACCAGAGATACATACATCTCTGCTAAGACTATAAAATGAAGGTAAAATTAAAAACAGATGTATTCCGGTCGTCACCCTTCAGGGTGGAATGCAAGCGTGTGGATAAAATAGGAGGATGGGAGATAAGGTGGTACAATAGCAAAGTCAACGCTAAGAGCAGACATTTAATAGTACCGTGTGCCAGACACTTTTCCAAGTGCTTCACGTAGGTTAACTCATTTAACCCTCATAGTCATCTTTTACAGCGGGTGCCACGGTCACTCCCATCATACAGATGAAGCAAGTGAAATATTCTGCCCAATGTTGCGCAGCTGTTACTGCAGAGCTTAGATTTAACCCAGACTTTCTGGGTCCAGAGACTGTGCTCTTCATTATTGTGACAAACTGTGAAGTCCATATGATGTTCAAGCTACTTTTATTGTTATGCTAGTTTAAAAAAATGCTAAGTCAGGGCCAAGAACATAATATGCTTTGGAAGCTATCAAAATCCACAGAAATAGCAATGGCCATTGTCCAAAATGTTCTTCACTGAGAAAATAATTTACAGCATAAAAATATATTGAGATCTCTTTGTTTACTGGTTGAGATCAAAAGACAGTGTGCACTATAAACCTCCTAACGATAATGAAATAATATACATATTTCACTTGATATTTATGTAAGCATTTTTATTAATGTTCTAATGAACTAATGTTCATCTTGACCAGTTTCAACTTCCTTCATGGGTAGTTCTGTCAACTATTTCATATAATCCCTGTGGTGTTTGACTCTAGGCTGGCTTGTCTTCACAGTATTTTAATAATCCAGAAGGAATTTCATTTTGTAGAGCTGGTAGAAATGAAAATACCTTCTATATCTGAGAACATAAAATTCCAGTGATAAGATATGTAGGCAAATTTCAAAAAAGGAAGATACATTTTTACTGTGATTACTAAAATATACCGTGATAATTCATTGGGGAATAATCAGAGAGCATAATTTCTAGGCTAGAAATCAAATATCAAATATTTGATCAAATATATCTTTTTGCTTCATTATATGTTTTTATTTTGTAAAGTTACTTCTATGAAAGAGATAATTCTCTCTATATTACAAAAACTGCCTGATTTTCTGCCCAATGATATTAAAATCACCCAGACTAGAATTTCTCAAAGATAAAAATTGTCAGTTAGGAACAGAGGGATCATTCCTTCCTTTTGTCTTATTTTTCACCTCCTTGAGTGTTTGCTTTGGTAGAGTCTACTAACAACTTTGTCCATTACCAAATCTCATCAGTATTCTTTCCTCTCCCCTAGATTGATTAGATGGTATAAAGGATAACTATCAAGTTTTCAGCTCAGGCAACTAAAATAATGAATGGTGTCATTTTCTGTGTCAGGGGATATGCTTAAAGAACTGGCTTAGGAATGATGTGTTCAGAAATGTTGAACCATAGGTAGCTATAGGATATCCAACTGACAATTGGAATAAGTGGGAGTTTGAATCTTATAAGAGAAATCTGAAACATCAGACTCTGAATTTTGGCATCCAGTTTTAAGAACAAATAGAGCAGATAAGGCATAATTGGGCTGCAGACAGATTCTGCACAAAAGGAATAAATAGCATTGGTATTAGCAGTTAGAATATCGAATATCGAGTAGTCAAAAAAGGTCAATGACTGCCAGCTGTGTACACTTTAGTGGATCACTTAAGTTCTCTAAACATCAGCTATCTTCCTGTGGGAGATGCAAGGGTGGGGAAGGGGAAATGGAAGGATGGATACCTTCTCTGATTATGCATAGGGCTATGTATACATATGTATAGTTGTGAGGGTCAGTTAAGATAATGTAGGTGAAAGTACGTAAATTACTAACTAAAGTGTAAATTATAGCTAAAATGTTACACAAATAAGAGTTATTACCGTAATTGTCATGAAATATAGATTATTGTCAAGCTTTATCTGCTTCACAGAAGCACTGAGGAATTTATGAATTCACCAGGCAATACATGCTTATCTTTGTATTCACTGGGGAATGCCAAAGTTATCTTTTCTTCCTAAAGTCCATTTCATTCACAGAACCTCAAAGTTCAAGTGGAATTTTCCAACCCCTTAATTATATACACACAGAAAACACAAATTTAATTTAGATTATTGATACAATTAGAATTCAGGTCTCTTAACTTTCAGTTTAGTGCTCAAATTTACAGTGTGAAATTAGCCAACTGATTGGCAGTAAAGCCAGCTTTTCAAAACCTTCTCCAATCCTTACCAATTGATTGAATTACATCATCAAGTATTTTCTAGTTCTTTGTGTGTATTATATTTTTATTTTGTAGAACTCCTCTCATGAAAGAGATAATTCCCTATACGTGACAGAAAATGCCTAATATACTTGAAGGAGTATACATACCAATATTTCTATATTATGGAAATCTGCATTAGTTATTGAAAGATGGCTTGATGATTTTTTAAATTCATTTATTTTTTCAGGCATTTATTTTCTTATTTGTTTATTTATTTAACAAATATTTATTGACTGTGTATTATATGTGGGGCACTATTTTAGGTGTTTGGGAACACTAGAGATAAGAGATTGGTAAAAACATAAGTTAAAAAAATTGATGAGAAAAAAAAAATTGATGAAACTTCAGACAGCAGTAAATGCTCTGAAGATCATCAGTCTCTTGAGCTGAAGCATGAATGATGAGTCAGCTATGGAATGATCTGGTGGAGGAAGAATAGAACCAGAGGTGCAAAGACCTAATACCACTATGCAGTGGATCTGGGATTGGGAGGCCAGTGCATTCTACCGCCTGTAAGAAAAAAATGAGCTACTTAATTTCAACCTTCTTATCTCTGTACACAATACGTAGAGCCTGGTTAGTTTGAAAAGTATAGCTTAATTTTCCCATAATTTGCATGTTTTATGAAGCTTAAATTTAACCAATTTAAGCTGGGTTTCTTTAAAAAAATAGGTGTTTTTTAATACATATTGTTTAAACTATGTTAATATAAAACATAAAAGGCAATATAAGGAGGGAGAAAATATGAAAATATTGGACAGGATTGTTTAGCACTAGAGAGTGAGTTTGATTTGTGGATACGTAAGTTTTTAGGACAAAGGATGTATGGGGGACTCTTGTTTTTTGTTAAATTCAAATTTTTTTTTTTTAAGGAATCCTTCACTTTTTTTCTTTTAACATCTTTATTGGAGTATAATTGCTTTACAATGGTGTGTTAGTTTCTGCTTTATAACAAAGTGAATCAGTTATACATATACATATATCCCCATATCTCCTCCCTCTTGCGTCTCCCTCTCTCCCACACTCCCTATCCCACCCCTCTAGGTGGTCACAAAGCACTGAGCTGATCTCCCTGTGCTATGCAGCTGCTTCCCACTAGCTATCTATTTTACATTTGGTAGTGTATATATGTCCATGCCACTCTCTCACTTCATCACAGCTTACCCTTCCCCATCCCCGTGTCCTCATTTGCAGTGAGGTGGACTTAGAGACTGTCATACAGAGTGAAGTAAGTCAGAAAGAGAAAAACAAATACCGTATGCTAACACATATATATCCAATCTAAAAAAAAAAAAAAAATTTAAATGGAAGGACTAATTCAACAATTACTCGACTTTGATGTGGATCAGAATCACTCAGGCAAATCGGTAAAAAGAGGCTCAGGTTTTATCTCACTTCACCAGGCTTGGGTCCTTGGAGTTTTTAATCCATTTTTAAGGTGATTTTAATTGTACCAAACTTTGACAGACAGAGATGGCTTTATTGTCAGATGAAGGAGTGGTAACAATTATTGCAGAAGATATAAATTGCAGGTTACATGTCTGATCTCCAGTTTGGGAAGAAGAAAAACTAATGACAAAGTATTTTTAAGATGGGAGTGGCTATCGAAAACAAAAACCTGTTAGTAATCAACATGCTTTTAATACTGAATGCCAGGTCTATGTTAGGTAATATCATGGGTTATGACATCAAATAAGAAGGATTTATCTTCATCGAGGCAATGGATCACACTTAGTCTTTTAACTACCAGTCATGGGTGCTAAGATTATTAATCAATTCTGAGTCATTTGATGAAACAGGACTGTCTTTTTCCTGTATGTTATCTATATGATAACTTTCAATTTTAATCTTTTCTCTATGGAGACAGAGATTTGTTTTTACTAAAATATTTTTCTTTTATTACTAACAATAATGAGTTCGTAGGATATGGGATTCCCAGTGAAAGTGTACCTGTGGATTTTGAGGATGGAGATTACTCCTGAAATACAATCGGTCAACTTCTTTTACGTATTAGGTGTTGAGTTAAGCATGCAAAATGTGTGGATGAGAAGTGTTCCTTCCCTTAAAGACCGTACTTTCTAGTAGAAGTTTACAGGAATTATGATATAAACATAGTTATATAGCTCTCATTTCACCCCCTTATTTGTCTAGATGTTTTTTGAATGAGTGAATGCATAATTTAAAAGTGACTGTGGGCTCATCATGACTTGGCAAATCAACTTTCCAATAGAATATCTATTGCAATTCCAGACATTTTTCCTTGAGATCATTTGCAAAATGTCTGTATCTGTGCTTGACTTAGCTATTGCCTGTGGATAGATGCTCAGGATGTGTCAGAAATGCTCTTAGTGTTCTCTGAGATCATATGCAAAGTACCGATTCTATGTCCTACATTCATCAAACTATAAAAATGAATTTCCTACACCTTATGAAATATAGGTCTATGAAAGAAGAATAATTGTGTTTAACAATATGTATAAGGTAGATTATTGTTTTTTGTGACAGTTTTTTTTTTTTTGCGGTACGCGGGCCTCTCACTGCTGTGGCCTCTCCCGCTGTGGAGCACAGGGTCCGGACACGCAGGCTCAGCGGCCGTGGCCCACGGGCCCAGCCGCTCCGCGGCACGCGGGATCCTCCCGGACCAGGGCACAAACCTGTGCCCCCCGCATCGGCAGGCGGACTCCCAACCACTGCGCCACCAGGGAAGCCCTGTGACAGTTTTTAATGTCAGTTTGTGGACTTCTGTTAAAAAATTAATAGCTTCATTTCTTTAATTGTTTGAGTCTCAGTTAAAATTGAGGGTAACATAACTGTGCAAAATATGGTGGAAAGGATTATTTCATCTTTGGAAAAATTACTGTGTTCAGATAGCTGAAAATTCTGCTAAAGTATTACAATGAGAAGTAATTCCAAGGTAGCTATGGATGATTAATGGAGAAAAGGATGATGGAAAAGTACATTTTGCACTGCATTTCAAAAGCAGTTGGAGAGAATATAGAACAACTGGTTCTTATTTTTTTGTTTTGTCACCAATGTGTCCCTGAAATGAACTTCAAATATCAAGTTGCAATACACAGTTCATTTTTGTCCCTATAAAGATTAGGTTGATATAAATACATGGTTGTTGGGTTTTTTTCTCCCCATTTGCATCAATAAATTAAAATTCTCTCTTCAGCTACTTCCTGCACAGATTCAGCTGCTTACAGAGACTGGAGTTAACAAATGTTTACAAATCTCATGTTGTTTGCCAGGAATTCCTCCAGGTACACTCTTCTCAGCATTGTTCCCAGTGCTGGAAACTTAAAAGTGAGTAATTCATGTTCCATACTCCAAGGAGCCAAGAGTCCTAGTGTGACTAGGGTTGAGCTTTTGGAAGCTAGGAAGTGGTGAGTGTTGAAATGGAAAGGTCAGCTGGGCAGTGCATGGAGGGTTTTGAATGACATACCCACGACTCTGGGCTATACTTGTCAAGTATCAGATTTGTATGGTAGACAAATATAATAGGTATCTGTTATAGAGCTTGTCTAGCATTTTCCTTTTTGAATGTCAGGCCCTCTCTATTCCCAGCCCTTTTATATTAACACACTCCTCACTACAGCATGGACGTGAGTCTTGGACTTGGCCAATTAAAGCACACCTTCCTCTGGTCTTTCTAATAAGACATAGGACAAATCAAGTACTGATAATACTTATTGACTATAAATCATCAATTCTTTAGAACTATCAGGTAGTAAGCATTTATATTGCTCACATTACTAAATGGATAGAATATATCTAAGAGCATTACTGTGAGCACAAAGGGAACGAGTATGAGATGTAAGCCAACAAAGAGGTGAGCGAAGCTGAGGAAAGAGACAAATAAATGGTAACGTTATCTGTGTGCCTGGATCCAGACATGCCTGAGGCTGTAGTTTCTTCTGAATTCAGTTACTTGGCTCAATATATTCCTTGTTTTGTTTCTTTAAGACAATTGGAGTTGGATTTTTGTCATTTTCAACCCAAATAAATGTAACTAATTAAAATCATCCTGTGAAGAGAGATCATTAAAATAGAGTAGTATAATTTTTTAACCAGATATGGGAGGACCTGAACAATGGAGAATAAACAAAAGCAGGGAGTGTGGATATAAAATTGGAAGGGTATTAGGATTAAATTTAAGGGTAAGAGAGAGAGAAAAGTAATTATTATTCTAAAGGTATTAACTAAAAACAGAGAAATTGAAAGATGGGAAGGCTCCTGTGTGGCTAACAGGTAATGATTTTGTTTTTGATAGCTTTGAGTTTTAGTTACCTATTTGGAGTTAATGTAGGTTTTCAGAAAGTATTAGAAATACAGGTCTGATACTCAGGAGAACTGTTAGGCCCAAATATACAGATTTAGGATTTCTTAACATAGTTGAGAAAGATAATTCTTGGAGGTAAACCAAATATACTAGTGCCTCAGATATCAAGGGTGGTGAGTATCCTGTAGAAAGGGATTGAGATCATTGTAAACTCAAGAATAGTGTTTAAGCAAAGTGAGGGTCATAAAAGATGGCCAGAACTTGCATGTAAAACCTCATTAACATTATTTTCAATAATTGTAAAATTGGGCTTCCCTGGTGGCGCAGCGGTTGAGAGTCCGCCTGCCAATGCAGGGGACACGGGTTCGTGCCCCGGTCCGGGAAGATCGCACATGCCACGGAGCAGCTGGGCCCGTGAGCCATGGCCGCTGAGCCTGTGCGTCCGGAGCCTGTGCCCCGCAACGGGAGAGGCCACAGCAGTGAGAGGCCCGCGTACCGCAAAAACAAAACAAAAATAAATAAATAATTGTAAAATGGTGAGAGCAATCATCAAATTGCATTGGATTTGGAGAAAAAAATAGGTGTTAAAAAGTGAAGCCAGTGAAGCCAGTGAAGGCAAATAACGTTTTTAAAATAAATCTGGTGATAAAAGGAAGATATAGGGTGATACCTAAAGGAAGGCATGTCAGCAAAAGGTTTAAGAGATATTAAAAACACTTAAAGTTTTTGTTATGAATTTATGGGAGTAGGAAGAAGAAGATGTGAAGGAGAAGGGGAGATAGTAGAAGATTAAAGCTACAGGAGAGAAGTAAACTCACTTATATATGATCCTGGAGGAGGCAGAAGATTGCAACCTCGGCAAGGTGAGGGATAGTTTCACCTGAGCCTGGGGGAAAGACAAAGCATAGACGAAAATTATTTTGAGCTAGAATAGAGGAAAGAAGAAAACATTACTGTCTTGTCTTTGGTGAAGAGGAGGCTAGATGATATGCTGGGAATAAGACCAGTGGGATTGGGGTCTTGAGATTTAAAACAATGGGATATAGAAAAGGCCTAGATGAGTTGACCACATATAAATTTCTCTTTTTTTTCCATTAATTTTGTTGGAGTATAGTTGTTTTGTGTTAGTTTCAGGTGCACAGCAAGCTGATTCAGTTATACATACACATATAGTCATTCTTTATTAGATTCATTTCTCACATAGGTTATCCCAGAATATTGAGTGGAGTTCCCTGTGCTATACAGAAGGTCATTGTTGGTATCTATCTTATGTATAGTAGTGTGTGTATATGTTCATCCCAAGCTCCTGACTTATCCCCCCACCCCACGTTTCCCCTTTGGTAACCATAAGTTTGTTCTCGATATCTGTAAGTCTGGTTCTGTTTTGTAAATAAGTATATTTGTTTCATTTTTTTAAATTAGATTCCACATGAATGATATCATATATTTTTCTTTCTCTGTCTGACTTACTTCACAGATAAACTTCTTTAAAAATCTATGAAAGTAACTGAATTTCCAGAGAAAGCTAGAAACCTATTTGTGATCTACCCTTTCTATGAGTTTTCTCTTAATAATGCTGAGGTACCTGGTGTAGGACCTAAGAAATGTAATGATTGGGGATACCCAAGGCTTATTTTGACCACATGATTGTGGTAGAAAGTTAGAGGTGCAAATAGATTAAGGCTGATGGTGAATGTTGTGGTAGAGTGACAGACATGATGGCCACAAGAGCCAAGCTGAACACCTTGTGAAATGAAATCTCAAGGGGCAATACATTGGGAGAACACGTTCATCAAAGGACAGGGTTAGCTAGAAGGAAAGCCATAGGGATGTAAATATAATGTAATATAATGGCTGTAATATAGAGGGTATAATATAATGTCCAGTTCTTAGAAATTGTATATTCTAGCTCATCGCAAAGCTCAAGATGTACCTATAGGTAATAATACTACACAATACCTATAGTAATATACATGCTATGAAAACTCAAGTGGAACAGAGCTGACACTCATTGTCATGACAGGGATTGTGTTCTAGAAATTAGGGTACTGAGTGAGTTAAAAACGTGGATATTATGAGGCATTATGGGAGTTGGAAAATAAAAGTTGCAAATTGTATGAAATCAAGAACAGGAACTTTTCACAGATTGACTACATGCAAGAGAACATGTATCAGAAAGAATTTAACACATAATCACAGTAATAAATAGAATTGTAGACTAGCTATATAGTCTTAACTATACAATGAGGAGTGTGCCATCTTTTTAATATCATCTAGGATGTAACTTCTGTGATATTAATTCCTACAGGTTTTTGTTTCGTTGACAAATCTAAGCAAGTTATTTTTACAGCTAAGCTTATTTAGTTCAATATTACTCTTTCTCAGTTGACCATGCTTAAATATTGCATTTTATATAGTGGGAGTATGGCACCCGAAAAAGGAGTAATAATATTTCACCCTTCAAAGAAAGTAGCTGGTCTGATATTACTTTGTGGCATACAATTTCATAAATGACCTACATGCAAAGCATTTGTAAGAGACTGGGTGTAGGTAAGGAGGAGGTTAGAGATTATAAACAAAACTGCACTAACGCTAGGCTTGAGCCACTCAGAGAGAAAAGAAAAGCAGTAGATGAAACTTAAATGGGCAACATTAATGGGAGTTATGGACACACATTTCAAAACGAATATACCCCCAAAGAATTTATAGAATACCTCTCATAATTGGAAAAAGACAGATTTTACAGTTATCCTCAGGACAAGCCACCAGTAGAATAAAATACATAACTTTAATGTCAAAGGAAATATATGAGGCAAAAGGGAGCCTTAGTTGAAACTGCAAGAAAGAAAAGAGGGGGAAACATACAGACTATGCAATAGAACAGAACTGCCAACAGGCCCTCGTTGGAGTGGAATACACTGGAAACTTGTAGGTGCTGGATTAACATTACAAGCGTTTGCTTGCTATTAAAAAGCTATAAATATTCTTTCTAAAATAAAATGACAATAATTTAATAAGCATGCTTGTTACATAAGCGACTATGTTAGATCTTTGGCATTCTTACTATTTTGAATGAATTTTAAAGGTTAATCTTTACCTTTGCTTCTTTTGGATTTGTTAAAAATCACAAAAGAAATTTTGGTGAGGGAAACATTCTATGTAAAGAGTGTTTAGCACTTTCACCTTTGTAATCAATTTTGTATTCAATATTTGCATATTGTGTGGAAGAAATTATAATTTTTAAATGATCTAAAATTTAGATCATTTAAAAATCACAAGATAAATCAAATAGTAATTTTATGTACCATTGTATAATACATACCTGTTTAAATGTATTAGATGTATGAGGGTTTTTTCATTTTCTTCTTTTTTTTGTTTTTATTTTAGTTTTTAAATTAATTTATTTGTTTATTTTTGGGTGCATTGGGTCTTCATTGCTGCATGTGGGCTTTCTCTAGTTGCGGCACACGGGCTCCTCATTGTGATGGCTTCTCTTGTTGTGGAGCACGGGCTCTAGGCACGTGGGCTTCAGTAGTTGCCACACGCGGGCTCAGTAGCTGTGGCTCGTGGGCTCTAGAGCACAGACTCAGTAGTAGTGGCACACAACAACATTTTAGATTTATTTATTTTATTATAAATTTATATATAAATTACTGTAAATTTATTTTATTTATTTTTGGCTGCGTTTGGGTCTTCATTGCTGCGCGTGTGCTTTTCTCTAATTGTGGCGAGCGGGGCCTACTCTTTGTTGCTGTGCGCAGGCTTCTTATAGCAGTGGCTTCTCTTGTTGTGGAGCATGGGTTCTAGGCATGCAAGCTTCAGTAGTTGTAGCACGCAGGCTCTAGAGTGCAGACTCAGTAGTTGTGGCACGGGGGCTCAGTAGCTGTGGCTCACGGGCTCTAGAGTGCAGGCTCAGTAGTTGTGGTACAGGGGCTCAGTAGCTGTGGCTTGCGGGCTCTAGAGCACAGACTGAGTAGTTGTGGCTCATGGGCTTAGCTGCTCCACAGCATGTGGGATCTTTCTGGACCAGGGCTTGAACCCGTGTCCCCTACATTAGCAGGCAGACTCTTAACCACTGTGCCACCAGGGAAGTCCCTGTTTTTATTTTTTGATGCTCACGATCTTCAGATTTAGTTATTTAAACGAGAAAAGGAGTACATATTTAGGGAGATGGTTTGTTTTGCTACTTGAAAACTAATGTAACTGCATTGGCTGCCAGTGTTAAATCAAATACCTTTTAAATGTCTCACCATGAGGAATCTCATTTTCTTAAATAACCTTTTTATCTTATAATAGTCTAAGACTTACAGGAAATTGTGAAGATAGTACAGGGGGTTTGCACATACACCAACCCCAGTTTCCCATATATTAATATCTTACATGAGTATATGTGTGTTTGTCCTAATTAGTGAATGACATGGTCAATTTGAGACACCTAATAGAATCTCAGCTGAAGTCGGCTAATAGTGAGTTAGAACCAAAAAGAAAGGTGTGAGTTAAATATATTAATGTGGTAGTCAGTATCAAAAAGATGATAGGTAATATGGCACAAGAAAAAGTAAACTAAGACATGAGCTATACAGAAAAGAGAAATGTCAGTATATATGGGGAGAAGGAAAGAACTGAGAACCAAAGTTTGAGGTACTTCAACATTAAGGTGCCCTTTTTTCTTCACCTAATCTCTTTCCAAATCCCATCACTATTCGGATGCCACTCTTTGCTCTGGATGACTTTTACACTATTTCTCAATAGTTTTACACTATTTCTCAAAAAGCATGGCACTCCAAGGCAAATAACCTAATAAATGAGATATAAACAGAAACCTAATAAATGAGATATAAACAGAACAATGGAACTAAATTGATGTAGACAGTTTCCTTCCATTAAAGCAATCTATAATTATTTCATTATCTTAGTTTAGAGAGTCACCATAGTTTTGACTGACTGAGGCATGTGGTCAATTAAAACCCACCAATTTCTCTTCCACCAGCTCTCCTTTCCAGATTTATATATGTGAATTTTAAAATATCAGTCAAAGTTTAAACTTTCGTTTTCTTGGTTTCTGTCAATCATGGCTACCGAGAGCATTTGGAAACTAAGTATGAACAAGTTTAATCTTTGTTGTTTTTCCCAGTTTGAAGTTATCTTCATATTTGACATGTATAGTTTCAGTCTTCACTGATGTGATTGATCAAAATGTTGAATACAGCTCGGTAAAGAGCGGTCCACAGAGAGAGCATCAGAGAAACCATTCTCAGTAGAGAAGTTTGGCAAGAATCCCTTTTTAGCTAAGCAGCTACCCTAATTCTGTTGTAGAGGGCGCTGCTGGTGTCCTGCTCAGATGTCCTAGAATCCGTGTCGCTGTTTCTCTGTGTGCCTTCCTACTTGCTTCAACGTGTATGTTTTCCTCTAATGGCCCAGTTGTTACACTTCTATGGGAGGTGACCCTCTAGCAAGAGGAGCTTCACTGCTCGAAGAGAGAGTTGGAAACCCCCGGGAGTGTACATCACCTTCTATCATGCTGGTCCATAGCCAATAACTGATTTTCAGAGTACAAAATCCAGCTTTCTTGCCTCCAGCTTGAAAAACTCAGGTGACATTTTGTCCATCCTGTCTTTCAAGTTAGCGTAAGAGAATTATAGACACTTTTTTGAACTCAGGATGCATAAATATGCTCAATATTTCTTTTGGCTAACACATTTTATGTACCAGTAATTTACCAAGAAATGGTACTGGTAATTAAGGAAGTGCAAATTAAAACCACAATGTGGTTTGACAGTCTCATTTCCCATTAACAGATAGGATATATTTTAGAAGTTTCATTATAACAAATGCTACTAAAGATGTGGGACAATGGAAATTTTCATGCAATCCTGCAGGAACAATTTGGGCTTATCTAGTAAAGTTGAAAATGCAGGGTTCCAAGCCCTGAGCATATAGACGTGTAAAGCACTCATACGTTCATCAGAAGGCCTGTACAAGAGAGTTCAAAGCATTACTTTTAGTGGGGAAAAGAAGTAGAAACTACCCAAATTACCATTAACATAAGAATAGATGCGTTATGTTTTGTCATGTTCATAAGTGAATCATTGCTACATGTATCACTGTGGATGCATTTCAGTAATGGAATTTGCAGTTAATGAGAAGAAAGTTATATAAGAATAGATGAAACATGGTGGCATTTATATTAAGGAAAACAAAATAGAGCTTTGGTTAATAAATAACAAACATACATATGATGTGATATAATATAGAACTTTAAAACTGAGTTAATTTTGGAAGGGGCAGGTATTAGCAGAACCAATGAGAGAAGAGTACACTGGGGGCTTCCAAGTTCTTGGGGTGTTCTGTGTGGGTCCTGGTGGCAGACTCATGTGTGTGATTTTTTTTTAATCTTCAAGCTATACATACATATTACCTATATAACTATAAATTATAATTTTTAAAAGGGTATAACACTTATTTAGGCATGGGCATAACTTCCTCTAGTTATTATTGCTTTACAAATGTTATGCATCTCTTATAATGCATATAATTAATATAATGTTACCCAGAATAAAATTCAAGCTTAATTTATACGTAAAAGGTACTCTGTTCTCTTCTTTAAAAATCTAGGATATTTTCTCAGTCCTAGTCATTGCATGTTAGACACCAGCCAGTCTTGCTCTCATAAAATATGCTATGAGTTCCAATGCTCTCAGAAAGATTTTCAAGATGTAGGAGAGTTCAGGAGAGAAGCTTGCTGAAACTCTTACCCCTCCTCTAGTTTCTAGTGTATGTGTCAGATAATGCTATTTTTTTCCATAAAGATTTGGACAGAAAACTTTAAAATGTAATCAGAATATGTTTAGTTTAATCTTAGACCATGTCTCCCAGATCGTGAGTTTTCTTTGAACAGCAAAACGCCTAAGAAAGGAGTGGATTTTGTACACATATAAATAACACATCATAACAAAAACATCAACAAAATTTATGTGGCCAATTCAATATAATACATATTGGTGAGGCAGTTACTAAATATTATCACCATACTTTAATGAAAGAAACAATATTATAAAAACTAAAAAGGAGAAAGCACCTTAAATCTGAAGGAAAAGAATTCCTTCCGGGGCTTCCCTGGTGGCGCAGTGGTTGAGAGTCCGCCTGCCGATGCAGGGGACGCGGGTTCGTGCCCCGGTCCGGGAAGATCCCACATGCCGCGGAGCGGCTGGGCCCGTGAGCCATGGCCACTGAGCCTGCTCCTCCGGAGCCTGTGCTCCGCAACGGGAGAGGCCACAACAGTGAGAGGCCCGCGTAGAATTCCCTCCCAAGAAAAATCAGTTGTTGACCTCATAATGTCTGACACGCATGAAGAGATTTATTTTCATCATTTTTCTCATTTATCATTGAGCTAAAGACAATGTCACCCAGAGAGGCATACACATCAGCAAAAGGTAGGGACTCTCCATAAGCTCCCTGCTTTGAATTAGATGGGTATCATAACTATAAATGGTATATAGAGTTACAACACTTTATATGGAGATTAGGTTTGGGGGTGTTAGTGGAGTTTGTAGAAGTGATAGAATTTCTAGACCTCTGTTATGTCTCTCATTGACCAAACTGGAGAGAAACAGAATACATGTGGAGATAAATGTGATTACTCACAAAGCAGTTTCTTGGTTAAATTGTTTTATTTAAAAGGCGCTCACCACAGGAGAACAACACTGTAATTTTCATTAATTAAACTCTGAACCTAAAAATACAGCAACACATGAGAAGGAACAATTCAAGACGTAAATGATCAAATCAATTTAAATAGCAGTTTAATTTCTTTTCTGGAGAAATGTGTATTCAAGCATCATTTCTACCAAAAAAAAAAAAAAAAAAAAGGAGAATAGGAAGAACAAGAAACAGTTAATATGTTCTAGCCTGCTTCTGAATGCATATGAATTCCAGGGACATTAAGAAAAGAGGGAGACTATTTACAGTAGCCAGGACATGGAGGCAACCTAAGTGTCCATCGACAGATGAATGGATAAAGAAGATGAGCCACATATATACGATGGAATATTAGTCAGCCATAAAAAAAAAACGAAATTGAGTTATTTTAGTGAGGTGGATGGGCCTAGAGTCTGTCATACAGAGTGAAGTAAGTCAGAAAGAGAAAAATAAATACCATATGCTAACACATATATATGGAATCTAAAAAAAAAAAAAGAATGATTCTGAAGAACCTAGGGGCAGGACAGGAATAAAGACACAGATGTAGAGAATGGACTTGAGGACACAGTGGGGGTAAGGGTAAGCTGGGATGAAGTGAGAGAGTGGCATGGACATATATACACTACCAAATGTAAAATAGATAGCTAGTGGGAAGCAGCCGCATAGCACAGGGAGATCAGCTCGGTGCTTTGTGACCACCTAGAGGGGTGGGATAGGGAGTGTGGGAGGGAGATGCAAGAGGGAGGAGATATGAGGATATATGTATATGTATAGCTGATTCACTTTGTTATAAAGCAGAAACTAACACACCATTGTAAAGCAATTATACTCCAATAAAGATGTCTAAAAAAGAAGAAAAGAGATTTTTTTCTGGAAAAGCAATGAAAACTGGTTTATTTATTTATTTCTTCTAAATTTATAGTCAGTTACCCTTTGCTGAGCTTTTGGGCATATTTATAGTCTGGAACCATATTCTATAAAAGAGTGAGATTGTTTTATGAGCACTTACAATCTAAATTGTACAACATAAATCATACTACTGGCTTAATTACTAACTTGTGCTAATATGCTGAGAACTTCCCACCCATGCAGTGTCATTAAAGAAAAACATTAACAGTTGTACCAGGACTTTAGAAAAAAGGTAAGACAGATTTGAAAAGTGCAATTTTCATATCCCTTCTGGAACATGAACAATTTTAAGATAAAGATGCATGAGCAATAATCTTAAGGGAAAACATTGATACTAGGGCTATGGCTATTGAAGCTTTTCTTTTTTAATTTTTTTGCATGATTTTCCTTTATTAGAAGTAGATTAAAAAGAAACTGACATGAATCATCTAATTTAAAGACAAATATAAAGATAATGATAAATAAGAGTGACGAGAAAATGTGATATACCTTTTAGCTTTCCCAATACCAGGCCAAACAATACATGATTCCATCCACTAGCTGGGTTGTTATAAATGCTAATATACTTAAATGAGTTTAGAGTTATGTCCCTAGTGATACTTGAGCATACTAAAGTGTTTACAGAGGCTAATTTGGGACTACAGAGTGAAGCGGTTTTCCAGCTGTAATTTAGGTTAGTTGTTCCTTTTGGGCTATGAGGCAATCAGATTTTCTTTGCAGTAAAAGAAATTTGAGGTCTTGTCACAAATTATTATAAATACAGCTACTTACTTTTATGGGTATTATATAGATGATTCTGAAAAATAGAAAAAATGGGAATAATACAGGTATTTCAATATGTTATCTATTACCTGGACATTATTGCTAACTAATTTGCTTAAATTATCTGCTGGTATCCTCTTAAGTTGAAGATGCAATCTTGTTCTTAGCATTCCATTAACTGCCTATAATCTTTGCAATTGTTTACATTTTATCTAGTTTCCTTCTGGGCTGCCTCCCCACCTCAGCTTACACATTCTAGAACTGCTTCAGGCTTATTACTATGATGTAGGAAGTTATTAAAATATGTTAATTTACTTGACTGAGATGACTTTAAATTAAGCCCTTGTAACTTTCGGCCTTCTAGGGCTGTCCAAACTTTATAACACCTGAAACAAGATATTATTCTGTGATCAGTTACTCAAAAAAAAAAAAAAAATGTTACAACTTTCTCTTTTAACTGTGACCATTTCCGTTTTATCAGTTCTATAATTTAAGTAAACTCAGTGATAGCTAACGTACTTGCTCTGGGTCAGGCAATCCCTACACACTTTGCATGTTCTATGATTAGCGTGTCTGCAGATGAGGGCTGATGGTTGAATAACATTTACATCACAGAACTAATCAGGGGCACAACCTGGGTTCCTTCCAGTCTGCCTGGCTCCAGGGTTAGTGTTCTTAGCTACTTTAATATATGGCCTTTTAAATGTTATGGTAGGTAGAAAGAAGGGTAATCTTTCCATGTTAAAACATATATATATATATATATATATAATATGTTTATACATATACATGTATATATATACATTTATATATACACATGTACATATATATCAGTACTGTTTTGTAAATATAATTCTAGTGAAATACAGATAAAGGCTTGGATTTGTTTCTTGGGAAATGGGGAGTGATTGAAACAATTTGTAAGAAGTTAAGGGACTTGATCAGCTTTCAGTTTCAGAAAGCCAACGCTGCTGAGGTACGGAGCAAAAGATTGGAAAACGTCTTTCCTTTTTTCATACTTGATGTTTACAATCTCTATACCCCCAGTTCTCACTTCCACTCCACGCTCTGTCTCTAATGTCGGTGCTCGCTACATTGAGCTATTTTTATTTCCCCCCAAAGCAGGACCATGAACCCCTTGGAGCCTCCACACCACACCCAGCCTTGGCTGTGCCCCCTTCAGGACGTCGCTTAAGGGGCATTTCCTCTGATACTGCTTCTTAAACTGCCAAGGCTGGGTTAAGGATCCTGCTTAATATACAAAACTCTGTTGAATGTAACAGTACAGCAATTGCATTTTAACATCTCTATCTCTCACTCATATTTGGGCACTAGAACCTCTTATTCATCCTACTTCCTCGTGCATTATTGAAAATGCCTAACACCTGGTTAGGACAGGCATTCAGGGACCTGACAACCAACATGAACGTGGCTTTCTCTTCCCCGCCCCCGCCCCCTGGTCTTAGCCTCTCTTGACAGGGTGCAGTTCGGGAGTATGCATGTCTTGGCTTTCTGAAGTATGGGAAAGGAGCAGTGGTGAAGCCCAGAAGCCAGCTGGTGGGAAATTTTAATAGGTGGCCGGACATGGCTGTCGGGCAATCAGAAATTCTCCTGGCTTCAGCATTGAAACAAGGTCCAGGACACCCCTGCTGTAACAGGCATTACAACTTAAGTATTTATTATGGGGATATGGGAAATTCCCAGGAGAACAGAAAATGGAATGGGAGCTTTGGGGGTCTCTGAGCGGTGATTGTTTACTAAAATGAAGGAAGTCATTTTCAAAACCACACAGATAACTGCAGCTGAGCATCAGTGCTGCTTATACCGTCAATTCAGAGGGCACAAAAGGCAATCAGCTCACATTTATGGAAGGATGGAAAAGAGTAAGAGAATGAGACAGGGAGAAAGAGAGGGCTAGAGGGAAATATTTTACCAAATTTCAAGAAATAAATGGGAAAAAAAGGATCTGCATCGTAAGTTCAAGCACACGGTCCACACTTGCACACACAGGGCTAGGGCTCTCTGTTTCTGCATCCGGCATTAATGTAAAATTGAGCTTGTTGTCAATGTCATTAAATCCAATTTCCTTTCTACCCTCTGCTCCTGGTAGAGCTGGATGTATTTTACTGACTATGAATGAATATGTATATTTTTTTCAGAATTTTATAAACACAGAAATTAACATGTAAGTGTAATTTTACAAGGAAGTAAAATGTATAATGCCTGCATTGAGTGCTTGTCTCTGTGGTTGCAAACACACTTCTACATATTGGGGGTGTGAGGAATCCTTGGGTGTTGGAACATTAATCTCAGAGACTACAGTCAATAGAGCAAGTACACTAAGACAGCGAGTACAGACCCCATGTAGAAGAGGTAGGCTGGGCTGGCCCTTGGAGAGAGAGGGTCAGTGTTTTAGAGGAGAGAGAACAAGAGGAAAAATAAAGAAATGAGTTCAGAAAAGAAATCCCATCACATGGCTTCTGAAGGCCATTGCAAGTTTAGATTAGTTTTATTATAAGTTTAACAGGTTACAGTTGTATATTATAAGCAAACCATGTATATGTCAAAGTGTATTTGACATTAAGTCATCCATATACCCAGAAAACTTGTAGCTATGGTAATCTCTGTAGAGATAAATTAGAAATGATTTAAATTTTCCTATCATGGAAAATTATATACAGGTTTATATTCAGTAACATATTAGTAAATCCTCAAGTTAAATGCAATTCAGTTTGTAAAATGTCAAAAAAGATGGATCATAGTGAAGAAGCAATGTTTTAAATATTGTTTAAATCTCCATGTAGTTAATTCAAAAATAAACATATAGCAAATCTCCCCCTCAACAATATTTTAAAAAACAAAACTGTCTAAATATACTTAACCTACCATATAAGTGTTATATTTTATAATAGCTCATACAGAAGGAGACAACACTATGATCATAATTAGAGAAAATGTGTTATTAAATGAAAAACAAACAAAATATCAGAAGTGGTCTGGCTAGAATAAGTATGGAACCAAGAATAGGACAGAGTTTGTTATCTAGGTTGAAATAAGGATTAGTATTACAAATAAGGGCTTTGGAAAAAATGAGATGGCTTGACTTTTTAATGAACATTTCTGTTTTCTTTATATAATATTCTATTCCCCCAAACCTAATACCTACCTACAAGTCTGTCTGTGAGATTAAGTAGAAAAGATGAATTATGAAAGTTTTCTTGAGACCTCTCTTCTTTACTTTGCCATCCCTTTGTGAGGGGTACTGTTGGGGGCATAGTCTCCAAGCTTCTTGCTACTTCTAATTTTGGGGTTAGGAGATAACTAGAAGAAAAGGTAGAGCTTATAAGACTTTATCAAACATTACAAAGGAGACCCCAGGAAAAAGGTCTTTTAGGGAATTCCCTGGCGGTCCAGTGGTTAAATAAATAAATAAATAAATAAATAAATAAATAGAATTATAAAAAAAGTCTTTTACATTTCAAGGGGAGTCAGTGGTGTTCAATAGCATTCAGAGTGACACTTGGCTGGGGAGTTAGTTTCTTCGGAAGGGAAATTTGATTTCAGCGGCTTCGAGGGGGCATACTGGGTACCTTACAGCAGCAGCCACAAACTTTTTGGCACCAGGGACTGGTTTCATGGAAGAGAGTTTTTCCACCGACTGGGCGGTGGGGTGATGGCTCAGGGGGTAATGCGAGCGATGGGCAGCGGCAAATGAAGCCACTCACCTCCTGCTGTGCAGCCTGGTTACTCATGGCCGTGGACCGCGGTATGGTCCATGGCTCCAGGGTTGGGGACCCCTGCCTTATAGCATGTATTGATCTCTGCAGCCCAGCATGGCAAGTTCATGTTGTGGATTTCTGGGAGATGAGACATAATCCCCAGATTCAAGGAGCTTATCTAACACTCTGTTCATTAAATATCTGAAGGAATAAACATGAACATTTGAAGAAAAAATAGATACCATGGTATGTAGGATACATAATGCTAAATAGTCTATTTAAATACAATCATAGCATTTTACCACTAAAATGGACCTGAATGATTGACACCAAAATTTTAATTTTGAAAAGTGGTTAGTTCTTTTCAGAAAGTCAATTAGAGGTGAAGTTACTGAGTCCAAGCTCGTACTGCTTGCTGCAGGTCAGGCCAATAAATAGAGAGACAAGATGTTAGGGCAAGAAATGGTGACTTTATTCAGAAGCCAGAATATCAAGACGATGGTGTGCTACTGTCCCAGAAACCCATTGTGCCAGAGTTAGAATTCAGGCTTCTTTTATGGTAAAACGGGAGGGGGTGTGGTGGGTTGTTGAAAACTTCCTGGTGCCAGAATCCTTTGTTCTTGCAGCTGCCCATGTAGGTCTGGTCACAATGTTCCTATAGATCTCCAGCAAGACAAATATTATTCTCTGTTCTGAAACTTTTTATCTCTGTATAAGTGGAAAAGTGTTATATCTTTAAAGGTCAGAGCCTTGAGAATGGGCTATCCTGTATCCTGTATATTTCAGGCTATAGGCAACATTCTTTCAGTTATTTTTGTAGCAATAACAATAGAATACAAAGGTTAAAGTAAGAGAGAAAGATCCGCTATGCAGTCAGATTTGTTCCTCCCTATTACACTGATACATACTGGTCAAATAAATTATTCTGGTTGTCATTCCTTTTTTTTTTTTCTTTCTCTCTGTTTTAAATGTTTATTTCACCATTTTTAGCCTCAAGCAGTGATTCACATCTAAATGGTGTTCAATAAACTTTAATTTAATGTAATTAATTTGTTCATTTGGAAGAAATCCCCTGGAAAACTGAACTTACAACATTCAAGATCTACCTTAAAACTCCCACGAAGTCTTTGAGACCTGGAATCTGTATTTTTAAAAAATTTGAAGTGTATAAAATATATATAAGGGCTTCCCTGGTGGCGCAGTGGTTGCGAGTCCGCCTGCTGATTCAGAGGACACGGGTTCATGCCCCGGTCCGGGAATATCCCACATGCCGTGGAGCGGCTGGGCCCGTGAGCCATGGCCGCTGAGCCTGCGCGTCCAGAGCCTGTGCTCCGTAAAGGGAGAGGCCACAACAGTGAAAGGCCCGCGTACCGCAAAAAACAAACAAACAAACAAACAAAAATATATATATAATATAAAGATATATAACATATACATATACATCTTTAAGTATATAAATGCACTGATCAGGGAATATTGCAAAATTTTTTCAAATGTTCTGATAACAACTCCAGGTTTTGAAATAGAGGAGCAATAAAACAGTTTTTAGTGGTTCCTATGGAAATATCTATCTACGTCTCGTTAGCACAATTTCCACCAGTACTGTGAATTTAAAGAATTTCTTACATCAGCAAAAGAAGACATTTCATGAGTCTTGGAGAGGGACATTTTACATTGAAGCAAAATGAACATCACAATTTTGTATTCTTTATTTTCATTACTCAATTTTTTAAAAATACAAAGCATTTCACTTCTCAAAACTGTATGGAATCACTTGAGGGTGGAATAAAAGAGATTGATGCCTGATGGCAGTCCTGAGGATGTAAAACAGTTGTTACACCTGTTGTTTCTCTAAGAGATGAATGAGGATAACATTTTGATCTATTTCTGGGTTTGTGTAAAGGTCCTTTTAATAGAGCACCCAATAAAAATATAGTACTATTCCTTAAATCTACTTTATTCTTCCAGAATAAGTGAGGTAAAGAATTTACTTAGAAATCAGATGGGAAGAAGGATATTCTGAGTTTTAGGCCTTACATTATTCACTTGAGAAAAAAGTATATCTTTTTCTCTATATATTAATATATAAATGAAATGGATGTTAACCTGAGACTTTACAAATCCAATATAACAAGCCTTGCTTTTTACACAGTTTTAAAATGAGTTTAGAGTATGGATTTGAAAACTTTGTTACCATCTGAAAAAAAAAAAAAATTAATCCCCAGGGAAAAGGTATTAGAGAAAGCAGGAACCTTGCATGCAAAATTAAGTTCCACCAAATGCTTTTGTGAAAGGAATAAAATAAGTACGGGGTTTTCTTGTATTTAAGTAATGAGGAGAGACAGCCCCTTTGATTTAATTGCTTAATACTGGTATGTTTCTGTCAAATAAATTTTCCAGGAAGAAAAGTATTGTCCCACCAGTAGTTATTTTAGTATTAAATGTTAAGGGAAAAAGACATTGTATTTTATCATATATACCAGTACCTTTCAGCAACTTGATTTTGTTCAGTAATTGCAGGTCATGATGGGATATTATATAGCATTTCCTTGCATTAGATTCTCTGAGAGATGAGTCAGGTATAAATTATTCAAGATTCAAGTATTTACTATTTACTTTATGTTACTAGGACCCAGTGTGCTTTTAGCATTTAATCTTCCTCCTTAATCTATTTTTAAAATATTTGTCTTAAGAGCTTTTATATAACTTTCTGTTGCTACAAAACTTAAAAATTACTGAATTTGAGTGGAGACACATTGACAATTTAACACATAAAATTAAATGTCATGTTAGAATGCAGAGGGATTGTCTTCATTTCTCACAAGTATTTGAAGCAACTCTAGCTGAAGTCTAAGGACAAGGAAGCTTCAAGGACACACAGAATTAGTGTCATGCTCACACTTTATGCTCACACATAAAGATGCTCACATCTTTATTTAAAAAAATCATATAACTCTTGCAAGCACATAAGTGGACATGCAGTAGATAGCTTGGATCTCAAATAAACTTAATAAATGATCAAAGAAGGTAAATAGTCCATAAAAGAAAAATTAAAGTGAAAAATATTTTATTATATTTTTTATATCTGTGGTGACACTATGATGGTAAAGACTCATCAGCTTGGGTGTTTGTCTTAAGTTCTAAAAGGATTTATGTAGGGTTCCGAGAGCCACTGGAATCTATAGTACAGGGCTTCCCTGGTGGCACAGTCATTGAGAATTCGCCTGCCAGTGCGGGGGCAAACATGAGTTCGAGCCCCGGTCCGGGAAGATCCCACATGCCGTGGAGCAGCTAAGCCCGTGCGCCGCAACTACTGAGCTTGCGCTCTAGAGCCCACGAGCCACAACTACTGAGCCTGAGTGCCACAGCTACTGAAGCCCGTGCACCTAGAGCCCGTGCTCCACAACAAGAGAAGCCACCACAATGAGAAGCCCACGCACCACAATGAAATGAAGAGTAGCACCCACTTGCCGCAACTAGAGAAAGCCCGCGTGCAGCAACGAAGACCCAACGCAACCAAAAATAAATAAATAAATAAATAAATTTATTTAAAAAAAAGAATCTATAGTACAGTCCATTTTTTCCCCCAATGCCTTAGTGGTAAGTCAAATCCTTGCACATTAAACTGTTGTTTTGACATGTACATGTAAAACTAGATAGAAATAAAGTGCCTTGCAAAATAGTTTATGTTGTAAACACTGAAGAAGTTAAGCACTGATGGTTTATTTGTGTTGAGGAACGGGGAATATTGTTGATGTAAAGTCTACACAGGTTCACAGGGAGTTGATGACAGTAAGAGTGTCAAGAAATGTGCTTAAAAATACATAAAGTATGCTGGTACTATGCCTGCATCTATATGAATACACAAATTTACCAGCTACCAATTGCCAATCAACACCTAATCCAAATTCTGGCAAATAAAATGTGCTCAATCAGTATTTGCCAAAGCAAAATTTGTCACATTCTATGTCTGCACTTAAAGAAGAAAAAGGAAAAAAGTGGGGGAGGGCTGTGGAGGAAGCTAGAAAAGAAAGAAAATAAAAAGCTTTGCTCAGTTTGTCTTTGATTATTATAACTAAGGAGAATGAATTGTAGCAGAAAAATGTCATCTCTCCATAAAGTACCACTTGGTCAAATAATTTTCTAGGCTTTGATCATTTTTTGAGAATGCATTTAAAAATTGCCCTAAACTATATGTGGTTCTGAAAAGATACGAGAAACTGGGAGTTACTGATTAAATGGAATGGGTTGCCTTGACATTAGGAAATGAGCCCTGATAAGGAACAGATGACATGCCAGTCAGCCTTCCTTAGAGCAAACAACATTGCTTTGAAAACCTGAGAGGGTATTTCTAGTTCTAGAATACTCAGATTGGACCTTCAGGTTATTTGTGACTTACATTAAATGGTGGCTCTTCAGCATATTTCCTGGAAAATAGTTGAAAGTGAATCTGACATGGCATGGCCGACTCAAAATCTTCTGAAAATGATGCCAACTGAGGCATCTTTGAGAAGTTATTTTGACACATGGCTGTTATAATTATCTTGAAAATAACCATTCTTCAGTATTACACCAAACATATTAAAAAAATACCAGAAGTTATATTTTAAAAATACAGTTAGGTCATAGGTGCCATACTTCTGATATGGATTAACTCTTTTGCAGTTTCCTCACGTGGTTACTTAGTCATCCCTTATTCATCGTGACATAGTTTATTTGTGTGCCCAAAAACGAATGGGAGGAAGATGGACAGAGTTATAGACAGTATGTCCAGAATCCTCTCTTACTTACAAAATAACCTTAAAAAGTAGAGCACAGGGTCAAATATTCTGTACACACTGTTCTATCAAGTGTGTTATTAAAACGCAAAAAATGGCAACAAGAATACAGAGTACAGATTCACAGCAGCGTATTATTCAGCAGTGGGTTTTTTTGTTTTGGTTTTTCCTAGCCTTGGGTCTATACTGTTGAGTAATTTTTCCTAATTAGATTTCATGAAAGAATCTCTCAGTGTACTAAGTGGAGCCTAGATTTCCGAAACTGACCTGCTCATTTTGCTTGTCAGTAGATTACAGAAACGGAGAAAAAACGATCCTGGGAAACCTCATATTTTTAATGACAATCACAGCCACATTTTTGTCACAGAATAACTAGTTAAAAGAAATAGCAATTTGCACAAATACTTTTCGATTTTTCCATTAATTACTTTACTTGGTGATCTGGACATATAATCTATTCTTTAGTGTTTTCTCCTTTAAATACTGTCATTCATCTGTTTTCCTCTTTGACTGGAAGCTGAAACATACTTTTTTGGTATTCCTTGATTATTCATTCATCAAGGAAGAAGGGCTGCATAACTGGCTCATCTTTCCTCTGTTGAGGAAGTAGAAATGTTTCCCTCTGTGATCTCTATATTCTGATTTTTTCTCTATTACTTTCATAAGAAAAAGAAAAATCAATCCCTCTCAGTTTCCAATTTCCAGAAAGTTGACAACTTTTCAACTTCTTTGCCGATACAGGATTCTCCTTTTGCGAAAATCTGTATATTTTATTGGTTATTAGGAGGGACTGACCATGTCAATTTCATTTTGTTTTCCACTTTGTCATATTCACCTCAATAAATGGAGCTTGTTTTTTTCTTAATTTGCAGAACTTTAGTTTTTGCATTATCATCCCTTATGTGTGTTTAAGTTACAATAATAATGCCTTTTTTACACTGCATGGTCTGTCTTATGATTTTTTTTTTTTTTTTTTTTTGCGGTATGAGGGCCTCTCACTGTGGTGGCCTCTCCCGTTGCGGAGCACAGGCTCCGGATGCGCAGGCTCAGCGGCCATGGCTCACGGGCACAGCTGCTCCACGGCATGTGGGATCCTCCCAGACCGGGGCACAAACCCATGTCCCCTGCATCGGCAGGCGGACTCTCAACCACTGCGCCACCAGGGAAGCCCCCTGTCTTATGATTTGAATTTTAGAACACTGTATTTCCTCATTTCTCTTCAACAAGAAGATTAATCTATTCATGTTTTCATTCATCCAAAGGTTATTTAATAACAATTTAATATATGTCATTCATGATACTGTATAGCAGGATTAAAGGATGAAGAAGGACCAGCTTTTACTTTAGAAGAGCTGACACAGATGTGATTCTTATGCAATGCTTGTTAGACAGCTAACTTGAAATTTGCACTGTCTATGCAATTTAGAGATCCTGTATTCCAGATTCTATTTAACTCCCTCTTGACCTTGGTTCCCTTTGCAGAAATTGCCACTCTTGTCTTTCTATATAACTCACTTAACTCAAAGTTGAAAGTGAATTTTTGCCTGTATGTATTAGATAGTCTTCATATTCTTGGAACCCTCATTTATAATGTGATATCCCCACCAGGATAACAAATAGGAAGAAGAAATACTTCCAACTCCCTGAGGTTAAAAAAAAATCACAGATTAATTGCCTTTTCAGAGACCTAGCTCTGCCTTTAATCAGAATTAGTTTTAAATATATATGTACATATATAATTAATTTAAATTAAATTATAATAAATTGCACATGCTTATTAGGTTAGAGTACTCCCCACTTACCTGATGAAGGGGAAAAGGGATATTTGAATAATAGAGATTGTGCCTATGTGTGTGTAAGGAGAACAAGTTTTCTTGATTGAGTGGTTGTTGTTTAAGATAACTGTAACTTTTATGCAACTTAACCCAATTACATTTTTTTATGCTATTTAAATGTTGAATGTCTCTGAATATAACAGCTTTTACCAAAGTCACTTTGAGGTTCAAAAAATTACAAAAATATTGACAAATGGCATTGTTGAAAACCTTTGTTTTGTCAACTAAAACTGCCTAAAAATTGAAAGTAAACACGTTTTCGTCAATTTGGTATTTTCTTCATTTTTAAATACAAAAGAATGATTTGAGATGTGACAAACAGCAAAAACATAATATAACCATCTCTTGCCTCAGCAGAATATCAAGTAGCCTCACCTTCTGTGTACCAGGTATGCACAAAACAGCATTCTGCTCTAGGAAGCATACAATTCACTTCGCTGTTTAAGACCAAAGAAAGCAATTTTCTTACTCTGAGAAAATCCAGAATGTTATGTAAGACATAGGAATCACCAGTTTCTTAAAGCACTCTAATATAAAATAAAATATTTTTATAAGGAAGATAACTCAAACTTGACCTTTGCAACATGTCACATCCTTTTGTCAGTCTCTTTATTTCAGTATGATTTTCGGGGAATTGATTTTATTTTATGTGCTTCTCAGATAATTTTAAATTTCAATATCATTTTTGCTGTTACTATTTTTGTTTTCACCATTTCATTAATCACGCGGTGGGTGGGTAGAAGCATGTTCCAATTAAGTCTATATAAATAAAGAAAACTGAGGTAAATTTAAAGGTAACTTCATCAGTTTAAAGGCACATTCTTCCACAAAAATTATCACAAAAAGTACCACTTTTCACTGGCAATGATGGTGGAGAATAGTAAATACATAAGCACTAGATAGTAATTCTAAAATCAGGTTTCTGAGTTAACTCTCAAAGGATCTATTTAATGCAAGACTAAATGGCATTGCCTCAGAAAACAAACAAAAACAAAACAAATATTTGATTGGGGCTCAAAAGAACTTTACGGAAGCATCATACATGATGCAATGTATGAAAATATGAAAGCTACTTTGATTTATAACCTAGAGATGCTGCATAACTTAAGGTCAATAGTACTTGATGAGAAACACCATTGCCAAAACAAGTAATAAGATATCAGTGGCAAGCCTAGCTTGTCTTAAATGTTTCCTTTGTGATTATAAGCACAGCTGTCTCAACTTCCATACTGTTAAAATTTGCAGAAATACTGAGAGGAAAACATGGAAATTTATCCATATTGAATATTACAAACAATTTAAAACAGATAAAACTGAACATCACCAAACGGCTCTCCTTTACGTGTGTTTGACTGGTTCTTATTTATTTTTCGGAATAAAATAAAAGGATTCATAGCACCATTCCAAAATAGTTTTTATAATTTTGAATTGAAAATGTATGTCGTTTGGTGGTTTTCTGATATATATTCATGAAATAGAATACAACGAAATCAAGAATTTTTACTCTCTGCTGTTGTATTCTCTTTTGTTATTCCACTGTCATTTTATTGGGATTCTTTTACGACCTAGCCCGTGGTTCCTATGACCTTTAAGTTGTTTTATGGGATAAAGTTACTTATCTGCCAGTTTCACTATCAGGCCTAGAAGAATAACATGTTTATTTTTATTTGCACAACAAATCTATAGCCATTTTCCCAGTACTCAGGACTTTAGGACTTTCAAGGTTTTGCAAAGGGGTTGGTAAGGGGCAGAGGGAAAGAAAGAGGGGTCTTAAAGGCAGTCACTTAAGCAGTCAGAAATAAACAAGCAAACAAAGAGTGGCCTCTTTTCTCTTTTTCTATTAGTAAATACCATTTCCTTAAAGAATATTTCTAGCACTTTGTATGTTGTCTATTAATTTCCTGTGATACAGAGGGAGGTTTACCTAAGTTACACCTCTCCCTTCCTTCTTTCATTTAAAAAAAAATTAAAAAAAGGTCTCCAGTTGCCATTTTGTTTTTGTTTGTTTGTTTTGGCCACGCTGCACCATCGGCCGTGAAAGTGCGGAGTCCTAACAACCGGACCACCAGGGAATTCCCTGCCATTTTGTAAAATAAGGAAATAAGCATCCCTATGCTTTACCATCCCTTTCTTCTTTTCAAGCCTTTGACATTTTATTTACGCATTCTTGTTTTAACGATTTCTCTAAGTAATTTAAAATGAGAGATTTTAAGTTTCTCTTCAGAATCCTATATTATCATCTCCTTGACTGCTAGATTTTTTTATCGTTATTGTTTTGTGTTTTGGTTTCATACTGCAGATTTTCTCAAGTCCCTGTTCATTTATGCTGTCTCTTCGTATTTAAGAATGAAGCCACACGAAGACTAACCTTTAGTGGGTGAGGGTTGTCTCCTGCAGACTTCATTTTGTAGTTGGATCAGGAACTCTTCATATCCTTGGGAGTCTTTCCAAATGCTAGAAGAAGATGGCCTAACATACAGTAGCTACCTTTTTTCTTTGACACGTATTTCTTTTAATGTATTTTGTGAGACCCCCCTCTCCCCCTCTCTCTCGCCAACCACCTAACAATCTTTTGATTCCTTTAGGATAAATGTTAGGCTCTTGGATATCTGAGGTGAGAAGCAAGGCAGATCCAGTCATTCACTTTCAACTGATTCCTCTCATGAGCACCACTTCCACCTTTCCTTGTAACTGGTAACTCTGATTCAAGAACTTTCTTGTTGTTTGTTTGTTTTCCAGGATTATTGAGGTATGATTAAAAAATAGAATTGTATATATTTAGGTTTTACAAGGTGATATTTTCTAAAGTGTACAACATGATGATTTAATATGCATGTACACTGGAAATGATCAACCCATTAAGTCAGTTAACACCTCCATCATCTTACCCCCATATAGTCACATTTTTTGGTATGTGTGGTGATAATACTTAAGGATCTACTCTCTTAGAAAAGCTCAGGTATACAGTATAATATGAACTATAGTCACCGTTTTGGATATTTGATCTCTAGAACTTAATCATCTTATGACTGAAAGTTTGTATCCTTTCACCAACATACCCCCATTTACCCCAGTCCCTAGCCTCTGGCAGCCATCATTCTACTCTTTGGTTCTATGCATTTGACTTTTTTAGATTCCGCATACAATCATGCAGTTGTCTTTCTGTGTCGAGGAGCCTCTGTTTTGCAGAAGCTTCCTCTGCTTTAGCCCTTGGCATATGCTCTAGGGCCTGGCCTTGGCTAATCGTTCTATCTCTTCCATGAACTTGTTGGCATCTGCCTGTCCTGCCTCCTCCTTGTGCTCATCGTTCTGGTTTTCTTTTTTTTGTTTTGTTTTTTGTTTTTTTTTGTGATACGTGGGCCTCTCACTGTTGTGGCCTCTCCCGTTGCGGAGCACAGGCTCCGGATGCGCAGGCTTAGCGGCCATGTCTCGCGGGACCAGCCGCTCCGCGGCATGTGGGATCTTCCCGGACCGGGGCACGAACCCACGTTCCCTGCATTGGCAGGCAGACTCTCAACCACTGCGCCACCAGGGAAGCCCTCTGGTTTTCTTTTAAACCAATGTTTTCCTTTATTGTAGTTTTACTTAAGCCTGAGGAGTGAGAGGAAATAAGCTCTATCTACCACTGGAAACTTGAGGCATCAGGTTTTGCTTCAGGACATAAATAATCTGGACATAAATACTTACTTTCCAAACTGAATAATATAAAGTTATACACTTACAGTTACTCTCAATTCTATGTTTCCTAAAAGATTGAGAATAATTACTTACTTTGAGCACAATCTATGTAATCTAAGTTTCTACCTTGGTATTTTATTGATTCTTTTTTTTTGTAATTCTCCAAGATAATTGATTTATTACTGCCAATAATTATGCACTTAACTATGGGTGTTCACATTAGGTTCAAAGAAAATAATCTTGATTTGAGCTTATAAGTGTAAGATTGCCCCACTAAAATGGACTTTTATATGTTATATTCTATTCATGTTCTTGTTTCTTTCTTCTCCCACACCCTCTTTATGTTAGTTTATAGGATCACCTCCAATGCATATTTTCTAAACAGAGAAGCTTGAAAATGTCTTCCTTTAGTTTGGCCATCTGTAAAAATTACATCCATTTTTCAGTTCAGGCAAGACCTCCTAGGCGTTACCATCATGCCTTCTCAGAACAGAGTAAGAATACTTCATCCACTGCTTTCATGACCTGCTATGGAAATTAAATTGTTATATTTTCCATATTTGTCTCAATTTGCTTATATATTTTGTAGTGAGAAATTGTGCTTTTAAGTCATTGATTTCTGTTTTTTCACTTAGTCCTTTTCTCTTAGGATATGGAGAACATATGTATTTAAAGAGTTAATTATGTGCATATGTGTTGCTTGTACATTGTCAAAGAAAAATTGCACTGGACAAGTTAAACAAGCAAGAAACAATTTATTCAAAACTACTGCAATAGGGAAGAGAGATTAAATTCATCTCTCCTGAAACAAAAAGCAGGAGAGTTTTAAACACTGGAGGGAGCTATTGGAAGAGTGCATGGATTTTACAAGTTGGCCTCCTTTCAACCCTCTCACAGAATTGCTTTGAGAAAATGTTGATGTGCTGTGCTTTTTGCCTCTTCAAAGGAAGGTTGTGTGATGCCCTTGCCAATTTTATCTATTGTCTGTCTCATTGTGTCCTGTTTTACACCACATGTTAAAACTTATTTTTGAACTGAGTATGAAAAAGTATTTCATCCATTAAAAAACTAAAATATTTTCCCAGTAGATAATGAGAAGAATGTGACTGATTGTGTTTCTCTGTTGTGCTTTGATCTGCAAAAAGTTTTCTAAAAATACAATTTGACCTATAACAATTGTACATCCTGTCTATATGTGTCATCTTTTTTTTTTAACATTTTCTCGATTTTAAATCATAATGCATATCTTTCATGGTCTGTATCTATTTTTATGTTTCACTATGCTATTATACCTCCTTTTATTAAAGTTCCTGAAAATCTTTCTGATATAATGTGGAGTATAAATATAAAAAATCTTAAATACATGAATGCTTAAATAAATAGATGCTTAAGGAAATGCTTAAGTAAATAAATAGATACTTAAGGAAATGCTGAATTGAGATGCGGTTTAAATACACATCTACTCTAATGTCTATAAAAATCAACTGTTGAAGGTGATCATACTGTAAAATTGAATTTTGACGTATTGGGAGAAAAATACCAGCATCTCTGGCTTAATTATTTTATGTTTAAAATCCATGGTTCTAAAAAATTATTTCAAAGAAGAAGACACTGTGTTTTTTGAGTTTCTATATTTTGCAATGTTTTGTCCTTCTGGAAGAACAAAGGGTTGGATATTCATCCCACACACCCCTGACTTTGAGGCTATTTTTATAGAGATGGCATTTTACTTTCCATAGGCTGCTTTCACTGTGTGGTTGGTTTATTGTGAAGTAAAGGAAAGATTCAATCTAAATCTATTGGGTTTATTCATCTTTGATTGTTTTCTGTTGAGAAAAGTTATGGCCTTATTTGCTTTTTAGTTATATTTTATAATTTATAAAAGAATATGTGAAATGTGTCTATTATATCAGTTTAAAGACATAGAGTTATCCCTAGCCCTCCCTGTTGCCCTTTCCTTTGCCTTCTCCCTCTCCCTCTTCCTCTCCCTCTGTGAGAAGAGAGGAGACAAAAAAATAAATTTAAGATTAAACTGGCTGTTTAGGAAGAAAGATAGTACTATGAGTTCAGCAGACTGGCAGTGGGGACTTTTTAAAAGTTTTTATTGGAGTATAGTTGACTTACAATGTTGTGTTACTTTCTGCTGTGAAGTGAATCAGTTATACACATACTTATATCCACTCTCTTTTAGATTCTTTTCCCATAAAGGTCATTAAAGAGTATTGAGAAGAGTTCCCTGTGCTATACAGTAGGTCCTTCTCAGTTAACTATTTTATATGTAGTAGTGTGTATATGTCAATCCCAATCTCCCAATTTATCCCTCCCCCCGTTACCTCCAGTAACCATAAGTTTGTTTTCTACGTCTGTGACTCTATTTCTGTTTCATAAATCAGTTCATTTGTACCCATTTTTTAGATTCCACATATAAGTGATATCATATGATATTTGGCTTACTTCACTCTGTATGACAATCTCTAGGTCCATCCATGTTGCTGCAAATGGAATTATTTCATTCTTTTTATGGGTAATATTCCATTGTATATATGTACCACTTCTTCTTTACGCATTCCTCTGTTGATGGGCATTTAGGTTGCTTCCATGTCCTGGCTATTGTAAATAGTGATGCAATAAAATTGGTGTCCATGTATCATTTTGAATTATGGTTTTCTCTGGATATATGCCTGGGAGTGGGGTTGCAGGATCATATGGTAGCTCTATTTTTAGTTTTGTAAGGCACCTCTATACTGTTCTCCATAGTGGCTGTACCAATTTACATGCCCACCAACAGTCTAGGAGGGTTCCCTTTTCTCCACACCCTCTCCAGCATTTATCGTTTGTAGATTTTTTGGATGATGGCCATTCTGACCGGTGTGAGGTGACACCTCATTGTAGTTTTGATTTGCATTTCTCTAATGATTAGTGATGTCGAGCATCTTTTCATGTGCTTTTTAACTATATCTGTATGTCTTCTTGGGAGACATGTCTATTTAGATCTTCCTACCATTTTTTGATTGGGTTGTTGTTGTTGTTGTTGTTGTTGTTTTTTCATATTGAGCCTCATGAGCTCTTTGTATATTTTGGAGATGAATCCTTTGTCAGTCACTTCATTTGCAAATATTTTTTCCCATTCTGTGGGTTGCTTTTTCACTTTGTTTATGGTTTCCTTTGCTGTGCAAAAGTTTTTAAGTTTAATTAGGTCTCATTTGTTCATTTTTGTTTTTATTTTCATCACTCTAGGAGGTGGGTCAGAAAAGATCTTGTTGCAATTTATATCAGGGACTTTTTATTTAATCTGCTTAATCCAGCAGTATTCTGTGCCAGGTTCAGTAATATATCATCCACATGAGATTTCTTAAGGTAAATATAAATGAAATATATTCTTGGGTAGGCAGTGTTTTGTTTTAATTTTAATTATAATGCCCTATCAATAAGATTAAGTTTTCTTGAGAGGGTAATAGATAGATCACACAACTAACTTATTTCAAGTAGACTTTCAAAGCTCTTGTTTGATTTCTGTTTTTATTTCTTCTCTGTTGTAAAAGACTCATCACTGCACAAGCATGCAAAATGAACAAGGTAATAATCTCTACATGCAGTTAAATGAAGGCAGTAGAAATAGTACCTTACCCAATGCTAGCAGGCATTATTACATAGTTAAATAGCCTATTGTAGGTAGCACTCTTTTCTAAGACAAGAATATACTGGGTAAATTCTGTGCTGCATTTACTGAGATTTTCCATATGTGATAGATTTATGTATGTATGTATGTATGTATGTATTGTGGTAGTTTTAGACATTGAAATAACCTTCATTCCATAGCCATCTCTGTGCCAACAATTAATTCATTAAACAAATATTCCCAAGGTACTCTTTTTTTGTGATAAGTAAATAGAGCTATTTTTTTAGAACAGTTTTAGGTTTACAGCAAACTTGAGTGGAAGGTACGAAGATTTCCCGTGTACCCTACCTCCGTCTGTGCCTAGTCTCCCCTATGATCAGCATCCCCCACCAGAGGGGCACACTTGTTAAAACTGATGAACCTACACTGACACATTATAATTACAAGAAGTCCATAGTTCACACTACAGTTTACTTTTGGTGCTATACTTTCTATGGTCTTGACAAATATACGTTATGACATGAATCCACTATTATAGTGACATGAAGAACAGTTTCACCACCCGAAAAATCTCCTGTGCTTGGCCTATTCATCCTTCTTCACTCCGAACACCTCGCAACCATTGATCTTTTTACAATCTCCATAGTTTTGCCTTATCCAGAATGTCATGTAGTTGGAATCATACATTATGTAGCTTTTTATTATTGGCTTCTTTCACTTAGTAATATGCATGTAACTTTCCTCTATGTCTTTCCATGGCTAACAGCTCACTTATTTTAGTGCTGAATAATATTCTATTGGCTGGATGTAGCATAGTCTATTTGCCTATTTACATACTGAGGGACATCTCAGTTGCTTCTAAGTTATGGCAGTTATGAATAACACTGCTATAATCATCTATATTCAGGTTTTTGTGTGTGCGTAAGCCTTCAACTCCATTGAGTAAAGGAGCATGATTGCTGGATAGTGTGATAAGAGTATGTATAGTTTTATAAGAAGCCACCAAGCAATCTCCCAAAGTGACTGTGCCATTTTGCATTTTCACTAGCAATGAATGAGAGTTCCTGTTGTTCTACATCTTCCCCACCATTTGGTGTTGTTAATGTTCCAGATTTTGGCCAATATAATAGGTATGTAGTGGTATCTCATTGTTGTTTTAATTTACATTTCTCTTATGAGATATGATATGGAGCGTATTTTCATATGCTTATTTGTCATTTATGTATCTTCTTTGGTGAGGTGTCTTTGGCCCCCATTTTCTAATTGCCTGATGTGAAATGTTCTCCTTCCTCCTGGGCTGGGCTGGTGTCTGTCTTAGTCTGCTCAGGATGCCATAATGAAATACTACTGTCTGGGTGGCTTAAACAACAGACATCTATTTTCTTACATTCTGAAGACTGAAAGTCCGAGATCGAGGTATCCAGCAGGGTTGTTTTCTGATGATGCCTCTCTTACTGGCTTGCAGATGGCTGTCTTCTTGTTACGTCCCCACACAGCCTTTTCTCTGTGGGCACACACAGAGAGGAAATTCTGATATTTCTTAATTTCCTTATAAGGACACTAATCCTGTTGAATTAGGACCCCACACTTATGACCTCATTTAACCTTAATTACCTCCTCAAGGGCCCTATCTTCAAATACAGTCACATTGGGGATTAGAGCTTAGATACATAAATTTGGGGGTGGTACATTATTCAATTCATAGACGCTTCTAATGCAGACAGGTTTTATACCTTCTGAATCTATTGATGCTGTACATGATCTACAGTAGTCTTGGGAAACTGTACACTTGGTTGAACTTAAGCTAGATCCTCTGGGGGTGTTGCAGTAATGTTTAGCAGATTTATATTTATATCATGAAATAGGGATAAGAACCAAATCATACTTGTTTCCCTGGTTGTCAGGACAGTTAGCATCTCAACTAAGTGATATGTTTATTATGTATGGGAACTGTACTGAAATATTTTCTGGGTTTTCCAATTTAATCTTAACAACAATCCAAGGAGGTCACCCTATATTAATGGTAATATTCAGATGAGGAAGCCAAGCCTCTAAAATGTTGTGGTCCTTGCCCAAAACTACGTTCTACAGTGTTGCACAACCAACATTTTATTAAAATAACTGAGTTTATACTTTGGAGCAATTATCACCTAAACAATTTAGACATCTAATATATCTAAGCTTTAGCTACACGTGTCTCAGAGATAAACAGATTTGTTATGTCTTTGCCTTTATTACTTGACATGTTGATGATTTCCAGCCTTTGGATCACTGGGTCAGTATTATTGGTTTATTACTTGTAGTATCAAATATTACCACCTTCTAATAATCGCCTCCTGTATTATAGGTGTTTACATATATCAGCATAATTCTCAAAATAATTAATTAAGGTAATGGAGATTATGGCTAGTATGTAAAATAGCAAACTACAGTTTCAAGATATCAAGCAGTAGCCCCATGTCATATAAAAAATGGATTTGGACATGGATTATTCAAATTCTTCCATTCATTTATCAAATACATGTTGAATATATACAGTATCTGGATTTTTTTTCCTGGATGTTGGGGACAGAAGGAAAGCCCTACCTGGCTAAAGCATAGTGAAGGTCTAGGGCAGAAAGGTGGAGGTAGAGATGAGGCAGAACCCAAATGCAGGCTTTTACATGTGATGGTGAAGATTTGGATGCTATTTTAATTGCAAAGGAAAGCCAGTAAGTAATTTAAACAGGGGACTGTTATAATGTGATTTAAGCACTTAAATGATTATGCTGCATACTGGCTAGGAGTGATCTATCTGGCCTAGAAATAACATTAAGAAACCATTAAATTTGCAATATGTGGACACAAATATTAGACGTCTGGACTGTAGTAGTAAAGATCTTCGTCAATTCTGGAGATACTTTGGAATTAGAACAACTGGGTGCTCTGTAGATTTCAACATGGAATGCATGGAAGAGAGGAATTAAGAGCGACACCTTGGGTTTATCCTGAGCACTTAGGGGAATTAGGTGACATTTAATGAGAAGGGGAAGTCTTAGACAAGGGATAGGTTTTTGTGGGATAAGATTTGATTCTGATATGTAAATTTAAGCTTATTAGGCAATTAGATTTGTTAACCTGACAATTGTGAATGCCAGTTCTTAAATGAGATCAAAGCTCAAGATACAAATGATTAATTAAAATTGTGTCACTGGATAGAATCACTCAGGGATTGAATGAAGAGCAGATGAGAGGAAAAGAATGAAGCCCAAGAACATTTCACTATACAGTGTTGATCTGAGGAAGAGAAACCAGCAGAGGAAAAAGAAATCTTCATTGAGATATGACCAGGACCAGGAGAGGGAGTCATCGTTTGCAAGGGACAGGAGGGTTTCAAGAAGTGATGATTTGGGGGACTTCCATGGGGGCGCAGTGGTTAAGAATCTGCCTGCCAATGCAGGAGACACAGGGTAGATCCCTGGTCTGGGAAGATCCCACATGCCACGGAGCAACTAAGCCCGTGTGCCACAACTACTGAGCCTGCGATCTAGAGCCCGCGAGCCACAACTACTGACCCTGCATGCCACAACTACTGACCCTGCGTGCCGCAACTACTGAAGCCTGCACACCTAGAGTTTGTGCTCCGCAACAAGAGAAGCCACTGCAATGAGAAGCCCATGCAACTCAACGAAGAGTAGAAGCCACAACTAGACAAAGCCCACGGGCAGCAATGAAGACCCAATGCAGCCAAAAATAAATATAAATAAAGTAAATTTATTTTTTTAAAAAGTGATGATTTTGTAAAGTGTTGCTGAGAAAGTGGAAGGAAAGGAAAACTATGAAGTGACTACTGTATTTGGTGGGATAAAACTATGGGTGAATTACTTTGAAGGCAATTTCAGTGAAGTGGTTGGGTTTAAGTCCACTTTGGACAAGAATGGAGAGAGACAAGGTAGAGGCAGCAAATACAGTGAAAGCTTTCAAGAGTTTCTCTGTGTAAGACGCCTACATTTGAGAGTCACAATTGACAAATATTTGGAAATGTTTCCCTTTAAATTAAGCTATGATTACTGTTTTGTAAAATCTGGAGATTGTCAATCAGTATCTAATATCAATTAAGAATTCAATGTTCCATTATCTCACAAAGGACTTCTGGTTGGGAAATTAACCATAACACCAATAAGAATAGTGTAAGTCTGTGAAATACTTCTATATATTAGGAAATTCCAATTTTTTAGAACTGCATAGCCACCTCTAGACTAATCGCAGCTATGGCACTACGTCGATATTGCCTTTTTCACTGACAGAGAAGTTATATACAGAATAGATAACCATATAATATTGATTCATTAGTTAACTCTAAAACAAATCAACTATCTCAAAGAATAAAAAATAGCTGATAAAAGAACATTGTGTCTTGGCTGTGACGTGCATGAGTTAGTATTTGAGACTCAATACACAGCAAATAACAATGTTGGACAGACAATGATGGAGAAGTAAATTTTTGAGTTCTTCATCTCCTTCCTGCCCCCATCTCCAAAAAATTTTATGTCCAGGTTTGGGTTTCTCAAAAGCAAATCTTGAGATATGGGCTTGAGGACACATAATTTTGAAGAAAGGCAATTCCAGGAAGCACTATGAGATGCTGGGAAAGTGAGACTGGGAAGGGAGATGGCAAATAAGGGTATGCAAATTACCACTATGAGAAAGTGTGGTTCAGTCCCTCTGGCAACCCTCTAAGATCAACTGTGGAACCTGCCTCAGCATTTTCTCACTGAGGGGTGAGGAAGCTGGAATATTTCTTAACTGTCTCCTGCCTCTCAGTGGTTGTCCTGACCCACAGCTGGTTAGATATGATATAGTGACATACACAAGAAGCATCCCTTCTCCAGGAATCTACATGCAGCCGGGAGAATAGGCTCGGCGATAGGGAGACACTGAGGCTTGGCTATAACCACCTAGCATGTCAGCCTCTTAGGATCTTTCACATTCTGTGGTGGGTTTTTAAGGATAAAAAAGACCAACATGAATTGTTCTAATTTTTTAGAGATTTTAAAATGAGAAAGCACTGGATATACTGCTTTTTTTGGGGGTACGCGGGCCTCTCACTGTTGTGGCCTCTCCTGTTGCGGAGCACAGGCTCCAGACACGCAGGCTCAGCGACCATGGCTCACGGGCCTAGCCGCTCCGCGGTACATGGGATCTTCCCGGACCGGGGCACAAACCTGTGTCCCCTGCATCAGCCGGCGGACTCTCAACCACTGCGCCACCAGGGTAGCCCTACTGCTTTTGCTGTATATCTAGACACATAGAAATACACTGTGAAGATGTAGACTATACAAGCTAGACAAGATATGGCAGAGTTGCAGGAGCGTCAGAACAGCTGTGTTTAAATGCTGTGCTCCACACACTCTACTTCCATTTATTACTTTTATGGTGGGAACAAAAGTGAGAACAATATATGTACAAAAATGCACTGTCTCAGCCATGTTATCTAGACCATCCTTGCCAGCACACTTTTTGTTAATTGATATGTTTTTTGTGTACTTGAAGTTTTTAAAGTTATTATAGGAGTATAGTGAACGGCAGATTAAAAGGAAAATAATAAATAGAGCCATCAAGTAGATATTTTTTTTGTTAAGTCATAGATTCAGGAAGTGTCTTGACATCTATTAAACAGGCTTAAAGAAAGTTCAAATTTAAGATCAAATTAATTATGCAAAGTGATTGACAGAATAATCAAATTAAATTATTTCAATCCTTTGGATCCAATGTAGTTTTTTGCTTGTAAAAGCTACCCGTGTGAGGTTAATAATAGAGGTGTGAGGGGAAGGTTTCCAGGGGAAAAAACGGTGCTCAAGAAACTTATTTTCAACCGCTGTACCATTTAGTATTGTAATTCTCCATTCAAAGGTTTAATGTATTGCATCTTTGTTTCTAAAAACTCCCTTAATGTGTTTAGACCAGTTACCTATTCAAATACTGAGTAAACTATAATTGATGTTAATTAACCTACTATCAAAACATATTGAACAAAATATGATGTATTAATTGATGCATTATTTTTATTTATTTATTTTTATTTTTGGCTGTGCTGCGTGGCTTGCGGGATCTCAGTTCCCTACCAGGGACTGACCCAGGCCATAGCAGTGAAAGCCTGGAATCCTAACCACTGGGCTACCCAATACATTATTTATAAAAATATGTTTTTATATTTTTATCCCAGATAGGCTATATTAACATCCCTGGAATATGTTGTCACACATTTTATTTTTATCTCAAATTAAGGATGCAATGTAAATAGAAAAAAGAAGGGCTATTTATGAAGCTTATCTAATTAGAAAAGTACTATAGTTTAGACAATATAAGAGTAGTATATTAATCTGACAGTGTTCTTTTAAAAACAAATCCATTCTGCCCTGAGGGGATAATGGGCTGCCCGCTAATTAAGGCATTTGTTCTCCCACATTCTGAATCACCTGTAGCTTCTTGTGATAGGTACATCCCTGCATAAACTCTGAAGTGTACATGCAGCTATGTAACAAATCTCTTGTTCTATAAAAAGAGATCCAGTAAATAAGGGACTGGAGAGTCACAAGATAACCTTTAAGAATAACTTTCACACTAACTCTCCCTATTCAGTTTTGTTACATGACTGTTCTGTTTTATCTTTTTAATTACAGGAGTTCTAAGGTTAACTTTCCTTAGGACACTTTTCTGTTTTGCTTTATAAAATAGCCCCCCACATGGGCATGCATCATTTAAAATAAGCCAGTATGATTTAAAATGCAAAAGTTGTCTCCTAATGCATGACCCTCTGAAGCACTTGGCAATCCCATTTTTGAAATGAATATATATTTATAGATAGATGGATAGAAAGCTAGGAAGGTAGGTAGATAGAATAGATACCTCTGTAGAATGTGGAATACATATCCTTCTATCTACTATCTGTAGATTTAATCTATTACATCTATGTATGTATGTATATATCTATCTAATCTCAGATGAAATACTGAATAGATTAGCTGTTTGTTTTTCATTTGCTTGAGCTCAGAGTAAGATAAATAGGCTTGCCTTTTGTAATACTGTGAAATATGTGAACATTAAGATTATAAGTGGAGCCCTAGAAAATAAATTTACTTTGACACACCATGCAGAAGGCTTTTGATATATCATTAAATATGTGTATACATATGGATAGTAGTTCTCCTGTCTTTCGTAGAACAGCACATTGCACTTTCTTCTTTCTTGACTATGTAGAAGTGACATACTTTACTAAATTAAGATGTTGGGTTATAACAGGACCTTGCCTAATGTATGTGCTCTGTGATTTATGGTGGAGTTCAGGATAATGCTAACTGAAAATTTCAAGAACTGTCTTTTCTCCAGGTACGCAGTCAAGGTCTCACAATATTTTACAGATAGGGTATTACTTAACATTATCTAAATTAAACTGACAGTACATATGAAAGACAGTATATATGATTGCTTTGTTTATACATAGAAGTTTATGCAATAAAATTGTCTGAAAATGACAGTTTTCACAAATCTCTCATTTTTTTACTTTTACCCACTGCTGCTATTACTTTCCATAATTTATACTCATTAATGTGCATCCTTATTTCATTTACTATAGAATTAATATATTGAACAAAATAGTAGATTTTAGTTTTCTGACAACAAACCTAGACTGTGTTTTACTAAAATTATTATTTAACTCACACATATATTTAATGAAACAGATATTTCACAGAATTTTTGCCAGTAAACATTTTTCTCAGTTGCCCTGATAATTTTATCTTGTACTTTAGCAATTGTATATAAGTTCAAATATGTCAAATAAATGAGAAAAATAGAATGAGTATATTTTACACATTATTCTTGCATCATTTAAATATATAAAAGGAGATATGTATGGATTAAAACATAATTATTAACAATCATACATATGCTATCTTCAAGACATATCTTTATTTTTCTGAATGCTTACCAAATGTTCTAAAGTAATGGTCTGAAACTACAAATTGTAGATCTTTGTACCCTTATTTCAGTCTTAGTATAGATTTTGTTATGACCCTGCTATTCTTGTTTCCCAAGCACATCCTGAGTCATCTAGGGATCTATATTATAGCAGTTTTATCTGTCTTTACCTTGTCGTACATGTCTCTTAGTATGTTAATTCTTGTCACACAATTTCAAACAGTTTCATGGCTTGAAGTGGCAGGAGTATGCCCTGCCGAAGGTAAAGATAGTTCCAGCTGATTTAAATGTTGTTTCAGTGGCTTTCTGTCTATATAATCAAGATAACCCAAGAACATTCTTTATAGGCAGAGTGGCCCCTGTATTGATGGATATTGAGCCAGCAAGGCAGATGGCTTCTTTAAGTCCTTTGAACTGTATTGCTCTGTGTCTCAGCACAATGACCTAATCAGTTTAGGGTTAGGAATCTGTCTTCCCTCTTTGCATACATATTCACCTCAAAGTTAGCCAGAAGCACCTTGTAAAAACCCATCATAAGTTCACCTGTTCAAACAACAGATAGGTAAATGAAAACTCATGTTGCGTTTTGTGTGTGTAGGTGTGGAGACTGGTATAGTATTTTTGCCACTTCTCACTAGAATATAGTTAACCCTTAGCTTCCTATAATTTACAAAAAGGATGGTTACCTTGTCACCTCTTGTTCCAACATGACACATATGATTCTCTGACATTTGATGATGTGTTGTACTACAGGGGATTTTTTTTTTTTTTTTTTTTAATGTATTTATTTATTTATTTTTGGCTGTGCTGGGTCTTCGTTTCTGTGCGAGGGCTTTCTCTAGTTGTGGCAAGCGGGGGCCACTCTTCATCGCGGTGCGTGGGCCTCTCACTGTCGTAGCCTCTCTTGTTGCGGAGCACAGGCTCCAGACGCGCAGGCTCAGTAGTTGTGGCTCACGGGCCCAGTTGCTCCGCGGCATGTGGGATCTTCCCAGACCAGGGCTCGAACCCGTATCCCCTGCATTGGCAGGCGGACTCTCAACCACTGCGCCACCAGGGAAGCCCTACAGGGGATTTTTAATGTACTCAGGACTCACTCAGGATGGTTGATCTGAGATTACAATATTGTGGATGCTCTTTTAATCTTTGTACAGAATGTGACAGTTCTTGAGCTTATAGGAAAAGATCTGGTCTTGCTATAGAGTGAGAGAGCCTGGAATTATTCTGTGCAATTAGTTCCTGTGGCCAAATAATTTTATCTCATTATATATAGAACCCATCTATCCTCATCAATTATATTCTTGTCATTCTTTTGGCTGTTTCATTTTTCATCAGATTTTAAACAATGGGAATCTCCACTTGTGAACGTTGTCTAATTTCACACTGCTATGGATGAATGGAAGGCAATTGTGATTACAAGGAGACAACCTAGAAGAAAGAAGATAATATTGACCCAGTTTTTGCCTAATTATTGTCTTTTTTCACTACTCCTACATATCTTTCTTTTCAATTCTGTAATTTTTGGACAAGGGGAAAGAGAAAAGTTTTGACTTTTTTCCAGGTTTATTGAAACATAATTGACATATATCATTGTGTAAGTTTAAGGTGTTCAGTGAAATCATTTGATATGTGTATATATTGCCAAATGATTAGCACGGTGAAGTTAGTTAACACATCCATTACCTCACATAGTTAGAGTTTTGTGTGTGAGCGTGTTGAGAACTTTGAAAATCTATTCCTTTGGTAATTTTCAAATATACAATTCAGTACTGTTTACTCCAGTCACCATGCTTTACATGACAACCCCAGGACTTATTTATTTTATAGCTGGATGTTTGTACCTTTTGACCACGCTCACCCATTTCCCCTACCCTCCACCCACTGCCCCTGGCAACCACCAATCTGTTCTCTATTTCTGAGGGTTTTTTTTTAGAGCCCATGTATAGATGCAATTATACAGTATTTTATATATTTATATAGGTATTTTCTATATCATAAACATGTAATTATTATTTATATTGTGTGTTACTTATTTTAAGGATTTATATATATGTGTGTGTGTGTGTGTGTGTGTATATATATATATATATATATATATATATATATAATCAACATTTTCTTTAACCATTCATTCATTAATGGACCCTTAAGTTGTTTACATATCTTAGCTAGTGCAAATAATACTGCAGTGAACATGGAGGTGCAAATATCTCTTTGAGACAGTGATTTCAGTTCCTTTGTATATGTAACCAGAAGTGGAATTACTTGATCATATGGTAGTTCTATTTTTAATTCTTTGAGAAACTTTCATACTGTTTTCCATAATGGCTTTACCAAGTTACATCCCCATCAACAGTGTACAAGAATGAGATGGAAGTGTTTAGATTACTGCTTTGTCCTGGGTCACTAAAGTTTCTTAGTGGTGCCTGGAGCTGCTTGTTAAAAAAAAAAAAATTAAGTGTATTTGAGGTGTTTTCATTTAAAAAAAACTGGGCATGTGGTTTGAAATATGTTTACAGGCATTAACATTGTTGCATAGGGAAAATATCTTAGAACCGAAGATTTATACTAGGACTATAACTAAACTTGGAAACTGTGAAATTCAACATCATCATTTTAGATATAAGACTTCTGAGTTCAAGTCCATTAAATGTGCTTAACATGATGAGAGCTAGTTTGTAGCAAAATTGTGAACAGAGCCTAGATTATCTTTGCTTCTTTTGTTAATTTCTTTCTGCACTGTAGGTTCCCAAAAGTGAAGAAAGTCAGAATATTTCTGCTTGGGTAGTTTTCATATTAACTTTTATTTTCCTTTTGGTAATTCAGTATTAGAAACACTGACCCAGTGCCCATATTCAATGAATATTAATCTAAGAGATCATAGTTTAATTATTAACAACTTTATTATTAGTGTAAATGACTGTTTTGAAATAGTCACCAAATATTAAGTCAATCATTAATTCGTGAATATTTGCTAGAAAGTTTGGAACTCTCACTGTCTTAATCATATAAATTTAATATCTCAATTTGCCAGATTTTCTGATAGGCTTTTTATAGTCAATAATAAACAGGAAACAAAATACATTACAGCATTCAATATAATTTTTTAAAAAATCTTAAAGCTGTGTGTGTACATGAAAGCAAAAGAATCACATGCTACATTGCTGGAACAATCTACCCACTTTTGCTATAGTCAAAGGTGTATAATTTATTCTCTTTTTCTGTGAATAACATTAAGATGTTTGTTGGTAATGTACAGGTCTTTTGTGCATTATCTCATCTGATTCTCCTATAAACCTTATATCATGTATGATGTAGGCATTTTTAATCTGTTTGGCCCTTGAGAAACAATGGCTAAAAGGTAATGTGTTTGTCTTAAGTATCACAGTAAGCTAGATATAGAGGTGGACAATGAACGTAATTCCCCTGTTTCCAATTTTACTGCTCTTTTCCCTTAATTGAAGGATTGTAGGAACTTAGAGTTTTCTTTGACCTTATTAAATAAATTACTAGTAAAATCTTTTTTTTTTCTATTTGAGAAGACACACAGAGGAAAATGCCTTGTGAAGAAATCATTTTTATTGCTATTTGCCCATTTAGATGCTACTGTCAAAAGTCATCAGTGCCGATAAACATAAAACTGAAGCCAAACATCTGTGAATTCCACACACACTTTTGCAAAGAGTGTTATAATCTGTATCATAGGCATCATTAACTTAAGCAATTAAGTTTAATGTCCTAGTTTCTGTTGACAAGTGTTACTATTTTTAGGATTTCTTCACATCTTACATTGCTTTGGTGCTCTTGCACCTCATGAGAAAAAAGAATCACATTTATGTTAATTCTTTTTAAAATTTCCCACTGCAGCCGAAGGGTGATAAACATGAACTGTCTCAGTAATTAAGTCAAAGTGTTACTCTTAAGGAAGTTCACTTAGAAAAAGCCATTGCTAAAGGTGGTTACTTTAAATACAAACCAATCATTAATTTCAGGGCCACTTCTGGGGATTCTCCTGGTGATTATAAATCACTGAAATTGGTTTATAATTGCATTAATATACTTTAAAATAACTTAGTCGAAATCATGATTGAACGGCCGTGTGGCAATCTGAACCACTTTTTCTTCTTTACATACTTATTTTCTGCTAATTAGTCTGCAGGAAGTTATTGGTTGGATTTCAGTGGCAACATGTATAATTATTTAACTAAAATAGAAAATAATTTTACTTTTGTAAACAAGGTAGAGTTCATGTAATAGGAATTTGTATGTCAGCAAGAACATCAGAGTTTGTGTTAAGAGAGGTATGAATAGTATCTTTTCTTATTCTAACCTGCAGATAAAAATATTTTGCAGTCATTAATATTGATTAGACATTATAAATTAAAAGCAAGATCAGAAAACTACCATCTCTTAAAAGTAATGTAGTCTTTCTTCTAAGGTGTGTCCTCCTTTCAAAACTTAGCAAAGTGTTCTATAAAGGTAACATAAGGTCAATGAACCTCATCTCTAGTGACTTTACAGTCTAACTGAGCAAATACAAGCAAATGCCCATGAATCAATTCTGCTCAATTCAAAAGAAATATACCAGTTAGTTATAGGGTATTGACACTAGATTCAAGTCCTGGAAGAGTCAGAAAAATCCTCATTCTAGTCCTAATTTTGGCAGGTATGTGTCTTTGGAAGAGTCCTGAAGCTTAGATCCTAATTTCACCTACTTGTCACTTGAGAAGCCAGGATTCTATCTCTATCTATTCTATCTCTATTCTGTCTCTAAGGTCTAGGTCTCCAGTCTCTCATTTGTATCTGTGGATGCAAGTGGGTTTTGAAATCAAGACTTTGGGTCACCTTAAAATGATAACGGGGCACACACAAGGAGTTTTACATAGCATCACCACTAGTCTGTGAGACTGTACCCTCTCATCATACACATTATCCATTTCATCAAACACATTATCCTTTCTACAGGGAACCATGAACAACCTCACTAAGGAGACACTTTCACCCTCCAATGCCCTTCCTTCTGATGAGGTTTTGCTACCAAGCGAGTTGATGCCAAACTTTGAACAAATATTTTCACCTTAAGTACATTGGAGATCTTGGAATTTTAGGAAAAACATGGTGTCTCACACCACACAGCTTGCCAATTCTAAAATTACACCTATTTTAAATGCTAGGGCTTGACATAATTTCGCCCAACGTTGTGCACTTAATCTCACACTTCATGTGCAAGTTAAGAGGCAAAAGCGTGAACTGAAGAGTGTTTGGCAAACTGCCAAAGTCCCGCAGCAGCTGCATGTCCAGGTCGGACTTTATGGGGCTTTGACAGGGGAAGTGTCACTCAAGTGTCTGACACCATTGGCTTCTCACAGCAAGAGGTGGGACATTTGATGGCTTAGTGGGCATGACAGCCAAAATTAATCCTCCTGGCAGAAATGGCTTTTAACCAGTACTTATTAGTCACTTCTAAAAATACAAACCTAAATACCAGGAAACAAATGACTTCCCTTGGAGACCAAGAGACTGAGCATCTCTTCTCCCTTACCAAGATAATCGTACCAGTAAGTGGGAGATCATTTTTACATCTCAACTGAGAAATATTTAAAATATCGAGACTGCACATCATGAGGCACAGGTGTGGGTAATTAATTAAAACTTTGAAAATAATTGCCATATATCTAAACACATGTGCATATATCCATACATAACTGATGTGTCACTCATCGTATGATAATTTTGCTTAACAGAATTAACACTTCTCTTTCGAAAAAAATTTTGAGTCTTTCTGTTTAGTTACTTTCTTGAAACTGGTGGTGAACAGATGCCAGGACTGTACAAGTGAACCTGGCTTTACACAATAAATGTATTCTTTGAATTTGAATGTAGGTGGATTCATATTTTAATTTCACAGAGTAGCAGGTTACTAATTAATGAAGTGATATAGAATTTCTCCCTCTCTCTCCATTCATGATATGTACATTATGTACATAATGTATACATAACATATACACATATTATATATGTATAATGTATACACATACACATATATATCAGGACACACTCACCCTGAGGCCTGTGTGATATTTTGGTAATTAAAATATAAAATTGCTCTATGCTAAAAAGATAAACATTTTGCCTCTGTCAATCAGCATGCACATGTTTTGTTGTTCACTTGGAGTACTGGCCTAAAAAGAAGAAATCACAGTAGAACATCTCATTGACATTCAATAGGAAAATAGTGCTGACAGAATGTTACAAGAACTAGAGTGCATCGAGGCCAAGAGAGTAAATTAAAAACAGTCTGATAGCTGTCTTAACATTTTACAAGGCAAACAATATGATCAAATTTTTGAGTTGACACCATAAAATCATTTGAAACCAAGATTTGGTTCTGTTTCAGAGATACAATTTTTATAACCTTGCTACTTTGATTAAATGGTGCAACTTTGAAGCTTTGGAAAGTAGGGCAGCTATACAGATTGCATGCATACAACCCACTCATTCATTCATACATACTTTTATATACACCCTCAAGGACAAATGAGCAAACTTTCCCTGGAATTGAATGTTGGCATCTCCTCATTTATTTAGCCACTTATCCATATCTTGGTTTATAAACATCACATATTTACACCAACTTCTGACATGTATTTTCATACAATACATCATCTTGATAGTGTAAACCTTGTGGACAAGCAAAGGAGCTTGTCTGCTGTGCCACCTGTTACAGGAAGCTTTTTCACCATCCTTTTCAGGAACATCTTGTATGCCATCAGTCCTTTATTCCCTCACTCATTCATTTATTAACTGGCAACATGGTCAAAATGAAATTAATAAGACACTCATTAACTTGATACATATTAATTGAGCAGTTACTGTGTGCTCAGCATCATTCTTGATGATATGCAGATACAGCCTTTGCTCTAATAAGGTCCCACTTTGGTAAAGTATCTTGCACTGAAGTCACCTACTTTCATAGATTTAAGGAGGAAAGCTTCTAAGTGACCTTTTCTTGCACCCATGCATTCAAGAAATACGTGTGTGAATATATAAGCAGGCACTGCTCTGGTATTACACAGAATATCAATATGCACAAGCATTGCTAGCTCTTCTAAAGAGCTCACTCCCTGACATCTTGTGTGCAAGCTCTGCTTAGACCTGAGTATGGATCTCTACTCCTGTGTTGTAATATTATTAAAGTTGCCATATACATTGTTATATAATGGATTAGTACAACTCCTGACTAGAGATCTGTGGTGCTCAATTTTAATGTCCGTTTATAAGGGCTACTCCTCAAACATTTTGTTATCTGAAAGAACTAGACATAAACTGAGCATCAGTGTTGCATAAATGTTTTTATAAAGTTATCAGTCTGAAATAGATCGGAATTTTTTAAAAAATTGCTCTTCCAACAAAAATAGTTTGAGAAGTACTGCTCTGGACCAGAGTTTCTCAAATGGGTGTGATTTTGCACCCCTCTTCTCCCTTGAGGACATGGGACAACCTCTAGAGACATTTTTGGTTGTTACAACTAGGAGACTGATGGTGTCACTGGCATCTAGCGGTCAGAGTCCAGGGCTACTGCTTAGCACCCCACAATGTATAGCCCCACACAGTAAAGAGCTGTCCAGTCTAATATGTCAGTGGTACTGATGTTGAGAACCCCTGCATTAAAGCTAATCAGGAAAGTTTGGAGTTTGTAGTATAGAGACTACACCATCTGTGATAAGGGCTTTTGAAGAGAGAATTTCCCTGAGAAAAAATGTTAAAAGAATTGCAAGGGAAGTGATATAGGACTGAAGAGAGTAGAATGCCTGAGAGAGTGTTGCAGTAATTCAAGCGTGAAGAGATGTAGGGTTTTAGATTAAGGTAGAGATGACAGTGAGCAAGAGAGAGGAAAACAAATATGACCGGTATGGGGTGGGGTGGGGTGAAGGAAGGAGGAGTTTCATGTCTCTTGACATAACAACGCCTCATGGCCATGCGGACATGCTGCTTAGTGTACTGGCAGCAACTCGAAGAGATGGAAGTAAGAAAGATGAGCCAGGTGTTAGATGTCTGTATTATTGAATACTGCTCAGCGTCCTATAATACACAAGGCAGTCCACAAGAATGGATCATCCAGTTCATAAAAGAGCCATGGTTATAAAACCTTGCTGCTATGGACTGAATACTTGTATCCCCAGAAATTCATATGTTGAAGCCCTAATCCCCCAGTGGAATGATATTTGGAGATGGGATCTATGATAAGTAGTTAGGGTTAGACCAGTTCATAAGGGTGGGACCCTGGTTTGATGGCATTAGTGCCCTTGTTAGAAAAGACACCACAGAACTAGTTCTCTCTCCCTCCACCATGTGAGAACACCACAAGAAGGTGAGCATGGAAAAGCCTGGGAAAGAGATCTCACTAGAAGCCAACCATACTGGCACCTCGATCTGAGATTCCCAACATCCAGATCTGTGAGAAATGAATGTCTGTTATTTAAACCATTGAGTTTATGGTATTTTGCTATGGCAGCCCAAACAGAGTAATACACCTGCTCTAGAAAATTGCAGACTACTAAACACAGCAACCATTCTTAGCCTTTTCTTAAAATTTAAAGAAGTAATACCACTGTATTAACTGCTTTTGAGATTTCATAAACACACTATTTTTATTTGGAGTTAACCTTTCTCCTGTATCAACTGGATTGGATTTAAGTTTTTCTTTTTCCTGTTCAAGCGGTCTCTTCAAGTCATCTTTAGTGGTTGCTTTCTTTTTTTAAGGTTTTTGACCGCACCTGACAACATGTGGGACCTTAGTTCCCCGACCAAGGATCGGACCCATGCCTCCTGCATTGCAAGGCAGAGTCTTAACTACTGGACCGCTGGGGAAGTTCTAGTTGTTGCTTTCTTAACATCACAATTGAGCAGCCACTTTCTCACCCAGCTGATAATTGGATATAAAGAATATTTCTTTACCAATATTTAATCCCATTACCTTCAAAGTTTTGCTTGATGCGCACATTACCAGAAGTTTCAGCTTGCCCTAATGCTCACTTCTATTAACAGCACACTAAGAAAATGTCTGTGTCTCAAGGTCATAATAAAAGGTGCTTATTTGGTCCACAGGATTTGGAAGCAAAGGCCCTCAGTATGTCAGCACTGATGAGGTCAAAGCCCAAGGGTTAGGGCTTTAATCTTTTTAATGAATTTTGAATATTCTTTTTAAAATGCAGTGTTATTCCTATAGGTCACACAAGAGGCCATTTACATCAGGAAAATTATAAAAAAAGAAAGCCAAGGAGAGGTCTTTGTGCAGTCAAGTGGACGCAGAGCTGAGCTAAGCATCGGAATGTGTAGCTTAAAGTTCATACAATTAACCTGCAATGTAAATAAACAAAAAATAGTTCATGGTCCCCAAATAAATTGAATTTTTGATCACTAGGTTAGTGGTTTTAGCCCTACATGTTTACCTATGCATGTTTTCTAAATTCAAATGTTATTTTGTATACTATACAGAATTTCTAAGGAATAGGGTTTTAGGTAAGACAATCAGTACAGCCGTACTTTATCAAAGTCATGTATGTTATGGACTGACGTAACACATTAGCACAATTCTCAGTAAGTAAATAACTACATTAGGACCTGTAAAAGTACCATACCCAATATCTAGCAAATAGAATGCCTAAGATAGGTAACAACAACAAAAATTGCTACTATTTGTGGAGCACATGCAATATGATAATTACTATTTTTACATTTACTATATTAAAATCCTCATAGCAGCCATACAAACTAGATATCCTAATCACTTCTTTTGTAGGCAAAGAAGCTAAGACAAAAAATAATGAGACCGCTTACCCAAGATCAGACTTGGTATCTGGACACCCCGAGTTGTGATGGGGTAAAGTTCAAAGTGAACACAAAGCAAAAATCTGCCACTTGAGAATAAAGGATATACATTTTCATGTCTGATCCCACAGTTAATGATGTCACTCTTGTGCCTGTAGGCAATTTAGTAAGAAAGGGTTTTGTGGTCAAATAAATTCTGGGAACATCTTAGTTTGTATTTGTCTCTTAGAGAATCACAACATATTAACATACTAAGGCTTACCTGTCCAATTTATAATTTAAAAAAGTTTCGTTTCACTTTAGAATACCACAGTTAAGGTATTTTTTTAAAAACATCTTTATTGGAGTATGATTGCTTTACAATGGTGTGTCAGTTTCTGCTTTATAACAAAGTGAGTCAGCTATACATATACATATATCCCCATATCTCTTCCCTCTTGCGTCTCCCTCCCACCCTCCCTATCCCACCCCTCTAGGTGGTCACAAGGCACCAAGCTGATCTCCCTGTGCTATGGGGCTGCTTCCCACTAGCTATCTATTTTACAAAACCCTTTTATCTCATATACACAATAGGGATATGTAGAAATATTTATAATTTGAATCTACAGGTAACCCATTGAAACATATTTAATTAATAAATGTTAGTCTAAAAATATCATTTATGATAGATAAAAGTACAATAGGAATGTTAAAGTGGTCTAGTTTAAAGAATCATACATGTATTATAAAAGTTATTAATGGTAATTAGATTATACAACAGTAAATTTTTAACAAAAACTGTTCACTATCTTTTGGTTATGTAATCATTAATTACCATGTTTTAGTCATCTAATGCCCTTTAACAAACCACCCAAAAAGTTAGTGGCTTAAAAAACAACATTGGCTTATTATTTCTTAATGGACAAGTGTCTTAGGGTTGTCCAAAGAAAGAGAACTGATAGGATTTATATTTATATTTAAGAGATTTATTTATGAGGAGTTGGCTTATATGATTTTGGAGGCTGAGTGAGAAGTCCCATGTTCTGCCATCTTCAAACTAGAGACCCAGGAAAGCCATTGGTGTATTTCGGTCCTATTCTGAAGGCCTAAGAACAGGGAAGCCAGTGGCATAAGTCTCAGCCTGAGGTCAGGAGATGACAGATGTCCCAGCTCATTCAGTCAGGCGGAAAAAGGGGGTGAATTCTTTCTTCCATTGTCTTTCGCTCCATTTAGGCCCTCAATAGATTAGATGATGCCCACCGATATTAAGAAAGACAATATACTTTACTGAATGCACTGATTCAGGGGCTGGGGAAGAGGAGACCATAGGTGATGTCGGTCAAAGGGTACAAGTTTTCAATTATAAGAAGAATATCTTTTAAGAATCTAATGTACAGCCTGGTGACTATAGTGAATAATACAATGTTGTATATATGTAGCCCCTACTTTACAAAAGTTCTCTTTAGATCACTTCACTTTTATGAAATATCTATGTTAGTACTTGTTTTAGTTAACCAAAAGAAAGACAAAGAGGATTTTCGCTTTTAGGAAAAAGGTCAAAAAGTAAAAATAGCACTTAGAGCAGCAAGTATGGCACCACCAAACTCCTTACCTACGAAGTACACTCAGAATCTTGACATCAAGCTGCCATAAATTGGAACTGTGTCGGTGAGCATCTTTATCTCGATTTATTTTGTGGTCTGTTAGCAAGAGGTGTCCTAAGATAATTGCCTCTTCACTTTACGCTGTTTTGGCTTATGAAAGGTTTCAAAGGAATGCTTTATTTTTGGGTACTGGGGGAAACCTGTGCTAAATCATTCTCACCACATAAAGTAAAAAGAAAGTTAACTATATAAGGTGATGGATGTTTTAATTATCCTGATCTTGGTAATCAGTCCACAGTGTGTATGTCTATCAGATCATCACATTATACATGTATACAGTTATATTTCTCAATTATCCCTCAATAAAGTTAAAAAAATTTTTTTAAACTAAAACTTTGGCCTATCAAGAAAAAAAATGCTAATCTCATCCAGAAATTCTCACATACACACTCAGAAATAATGTTTAGCCAAATATCCAGGCTTAGTCTAGTCAAGTTGACATAGAAATTTATAAATTTTACCATTATAACAGGGGGCAGTTGTATGCGTTTTCTGTTTCATGGGGTCCTGTCTTCACTCACAAGTCTGAAATCCTTTCCTTCTCCACACAGTGTCTGTCTGTCTGTCTGTCTGTCTCTTTCCCCCTTCCCTTCCCTCCATGAGGTGTCTCTTTGTTCTTTGTTCAGTAGTCTAGCTTGGACTTTCTCATAGCATGGTGGCAGGTCTTCAAGAGGAGGACGTAGAGGCTGCATCTTTTCTTAAGGTGTTGTTTAGAGGTCCCAAAACATCACTTCCAGGGCAATGTATCCTAGACAAACTAGATTCTACTCCTTGGTGTGAGAGCATATGCATGTCCATCTATTCAGTGCTTTGTAGGAAATCTTAAAATCAACAATAAACCATGTTTTAATGGTTTTAGACATGTTTAAAGCATAAGGAGAATCAGACAAGCAAGGGCTTTTTTTGCACATTTTATGGAATTTATTCTAAAAACATTTCACAAAAGCAAGGACTACAACTTCCAAAACTTCAAATATTAGAAATATAGATATTATATATGTATATATTTTTGAAATTTATATACATACCTGAAAATATCAATGTATATATTAATCTAACAAACAAGCACCTAAAACTCCTTTATATTTAACTCATAGATTTTATTAAGTTTTTATTCTTTCTCAAAATGTTTCAAATATCCCAGTAGCACAGAAGTCTTCAACTGTGCTCAAGACACTCTTGGAATTACCATAGGGGCTACAATACTTGAATTCTTAACCAAACCTCATTTCAGCATGGGAGGGGTATATTGATACTTTGATCTGTTTTATTTATTGGGCTTTCAACATGAGGTTTATTTAATGAATTACTTACCTAAAAAGCACGGATAAAATCTAACCACACAACTTAACACTTGGAGAAACAAAAGTCACGATAGGTTTAATGATTTATTCAAGGTCAAGTAACAAGTCTACAGGAAATATACAAAGAAAAGGCCTCCTGACTTTGAATTTTAACTCTTCAAAACTACAATGTTTCTTTTGTTATAACAGATATATTTTGACAATAGTAGCATTACACAGGGAAAAAGAGGACTTGGAAGAAAGATGAGAAGATATAGAACAAACTTTCTTAACCTTACAACTATGGAAGTTTTTCCCAATTAATAATTTTTGGGGGGGGGCTGTCATATGAATAGTAGGATGTGTAGCAGCACCCCTGGCTTCTACATATTAGATGATAGAAGCATCCCTTCCTGAAGTTGCAACAACCAAAATGTCTTCAGACATTGTCAGATGCCCTCTGGGTGGCAAACCTCTGCCCCCAATTGGAATCACTGGTATACAAAGAAAAATTTCAAAAATAGTTGGTGGTTCGGGAAAAATACAAGAGAGAGACAGCGTACAAAACGTGGGAACATCCATTTCCTTTGATAATTCAATGAGGGAATTTTCAGGATATGCTTCTTTAGAGCAACAAATAACAGTGATTTGCCCTACATATTTTTGTACTGGGATTACAGTAGTTTCATTTAATGTCATTTGCCTTAGATACCTTTATTATTGAATGAAATAATGGCATTATGCAATGTGTATATGTTTATTATTTGATATTCTAAAATTTTGACTATACATTTGTTACAAATAGGTCACATAACCATGCTTCAAGAGGTTTTTAAGCTTTACTATTAAAATTTCCATCAATTCTAAGACTTTTGGGGATCAGTTCCAGGTTTTAGTTATACCATGTTAATATCAATTCACATCTGAGACTTTGTAAACTGGAAGTCATCAAAAAAGTTAAGTGTAAGAAAAACTCAGCATACTGTAGATTTAAAAGTCCAAGCTAAATTTGTACTTCCCCATGGTGAAATTAAATCAAGTCTTAATTCAGCAGAAGTTTAAATTAGCAGAATTAGAGCTTGAATAAGTTATTTTTGAGCTCTGCGAGACCTGTGTTTAAAAAAAAATCTGGTATATCCTACATTGATTGAAAACAGATTTTTCATAAATTGTGAATTTTTCTTATTATGAACTCTGAAACTATTGGATAAGGACACAGTATGAGATATCTATCATTTAACCATCAGAATTGTCTATACCAAAGCAAATCAGAGAAATCAGACCGTAGCTCCCTTCCTACATGTGTCATAGTCTTCCAGGTAAAATCCTCTCAGTATGAATAAAGATGCTTTGAGAAGGTACAAGCAGTGTAAGTCAGTTACAGCAGGGCCACATGTGATTGTACCCGAGTGGGGCATCAGAAAGCCTTGCCAGATATGTTTGACCACATCACGGTTAATGTTTTCTCTCTTGTTTCTCTTATTTTCTGTTTCTTATTTGGACCTATTGTGCAGCTCCATGTCGTTTGCCCCTAATAGTACCTGAGATATTGACCCGTTTCCACATTTCATAGTACTGACTAACCCCCTCTCAGCATGGCATTCTCATCCTCAGGCCTACCTGGTAGCCTGGAGTCCACAGACCCTCTGTGGCAAAGTCTCCAGGTATAACCTCACAATGTCAGTCATGATGAGGGAGGAGCTGTTTCCTGGCTGCACAGGAGCTCAGAGGGAATTTGGGGTCTAGTTGCTTCTCATAAAGGAGACTTTAGCCAGTCTTTCTATTTTTATACTTATGTGTCTTCTCACATTCAAAGGTACCACTTGCCTTCCTTTCTGAATCTTTTCTAGATTCTTTGGCGTGAATTGGAATTCCTCTTGGCATCTGTACCTGCAAACTCAGTATTATTTTTCAGTGTTCTAAGTTCTATATCACTGCCCCATCCACTCTCTAGTATGCCATATTTTTACTGTTTTCTCTTCCGTTCTTTATAACTTTGGAGGTGTATGTTTTTGTATAACATTCATCTTACTGGTTTTTCAGGAAGGAGTAGAAATAAACATGTGTTTATACTATTAGGGTTAGCTCTCATATTTAGATCTCTGAGTATTTCTTTCGGGCAGAAAATTTAGAAGATAACTGAAAAGTTTTCTTAAAGTTAAAACAAATTGTTACTTTGATAGAAGTTTACACCTGCATGTACTTACAGTGTTATTTTATTTTAGGTAATTAAGAAATTAAAAAAAAATGAAGAATATCCCCATTTGATATGTTGGTTGTTGGACCTATCACTCTCCATGTTGATTTATATGAGCTGTTACTCTCATTTGTATTTGCATTTTATAGTTTTACTATTAGAAACTCAAGATAATAGGTATAATTATTTTAATAAAAATATGACTATAACTGTAATAATATTTTACACAATATGTTATACATTAGAATATATAATATTCTAAATACAAGGTGATATTCAACCCACCCCTCACCAGGTACATCCCATGCTTCACAGATGAATACACCAAGGATTACAGGGAATATATTCAGCAGATCAGGTTAATGAACGTGATGGCTACATCAGACTTTCAAAGTATTTAAAAATAGCATAATTCATTTATCCTCTATTTTGTCATTTTCTAGGCTATTTCTAATGTATCATTTGATTATAGGAAGGTAAAATGAAAGACAGTGAAAAGAATTAAAGAAGAGATAAACACTAAGATGGCATTATTGCATCTATAACTCTCATCCATCCTCCCCCAGCTAAAAAGCCTCACTTTCCAAAAATGATTGTATGGAGCATTTTGTGATTAGACAAGAAAATGAAACTGAATCGCACTATTTGTCTTTAGCACATTATGTTCAGTTCTTTTGAAGGTGAGATGTGGGCAACAGAAGAAGATAAAGAGGGGAATCAGAATTTGGGGAAAAAGCTTCCAAAGCACAAAAGCAGACACATACACAAAAACATTTATGAGATGAATGTGTCAATACATGTAAAAAAGACTCCAGAAGAAATATTAAAGTTCTCTAGTAAGGAATATAATTTTCAAAAAAATTTAGCTGAGATTTATAGCACCTGTTCAGAAATAAAAAATATAAAAATTGCTTTGATAATTTAATAATTAGTATAACTATAGATTAACACAGAGAATAATTAAAAATTTGAAAGGAGCTATTTACTATTTTATTTGCATAAGTACAAATGTTATTAAAAAGGTATAGTTATCCCAAAGTTATTTGTTGCTGGTGATAAAACTTTGAATTTTAAAGGGTATTATTGTTTTCATGACTGTTAGTTTAAGATGGTTTAAGAAATCCGTTCTGTCATTTTTGGAAAAGTTCAATTTAAACCGTTAAATATAGCCATTTTTTTCACTCAAAAAGAAATTGCACTTTAAAGTTCAAACTTAGCAAACTGAGCATTTTAATGAGGCAGGTATTTCTATTGGGTCAAGTTTCTTCAAAGAAAGAATACTTCTATGCTTTTAGCAAAATGTTAGACATCTTTAAACTCTGCCCTTCTAAAAACATCTGAAGCCAATATATTTTAATGGACTTTAAGGATAACTTCTTGTCTTTTCTTTCAAATGAGTCCATATAAAATTCATCTAGGTTAATGTGGAAGTTAAATATATGAAAAAGCAAAATTAGGACAAAATGAAAAATATATATGCTGTTATAATTATTTTCTTAATATTACCTCTTCCCACAATTCCATTTCCTGGAATAAAGATAAGTTATTTTCAAAGTGCAGTTTCATTAAGGATCCCATTCCTGCAAGACCCGTTTCTCAGGAGGAACTTAGGTATTTCTTGGTGGTTTGAATTTTACTTAAAACTGACATTTTTGACTTGATAATAGCTAACAATTTGAAGCAGGAATGACAAAAGTCTAAATCAAAATAGTCAGATATTGTAGTAGATGGAGACGTTGAATCCTAACAGCTTAATTTCAGCCTTTTAGTATTTTGTTTTATCTTTGTTTTATCCCAGTGTGCTGCTACTCAGAACTTTCTTCAAGGACCAGGCTTGACCGTCAGCAGTCTATGGGTCTGCAGAGAGTCCTTTCTTGCTGACCTCTGATCCTAGAATAGAATGATCTTTTTGCAGTAAAGTAGAGAGGGAAAATTTTCTCCCTGTTGCCAGTGGCTGCTGGCACTGGGTAAAGATGGCCAATGTCTCTAATGTCTTTCCCTGGTGAAAAGGAAACTGTGATGATTAATTTTATTTGTCAACTTGACTAGGCCCAGGAGTGTGACGGTATTGGGTCAAATATTGTTCAGAGCCTGTCTGTGAGGGAGTTTCTGGATGAAATTAACATTTGAATCTGTAGATTGAATAAAGCAGATTGCCCTCCCTAACGTGTGTGAGCCTCATCCAATCAGTTGAAGGCTTGAAGTGGTGCGTGAAGTTAGGAGTTATAAAGTTATAAAGCAAGTAATAAAATGAAGAAGTATGAATACTGATCGCAGCAGTGATAGGACAGGAAAGAGGGCATTGAATATAAATGATATTGCAGGTAGAACATGAAAATTTTGATATCTGGGGAAATAAACTGTGAGAGAGAAAGAGAATGAATAAGAGGAATAGTTCAAGACAACTTTGCAATTTGAGCCATAGATGACAAAGAAAGATTGTTTTCTTGCATGGATGTACGTGGGGTGAGTTTGTTTTAGGCCATATTACATTTTAATGGTTAGTTAGTGATATATTCATGGAGAGGTATCAGACAGTCTGTAGAAAATGGAAGGAAAAGAATCTGGAGCTTATAGAGCAGCTATAGATATAGAATATGTGTAGAATAGTATTTCAATATGTGAAAGTAGTTGAAATTCTCATGGAGAAGTGTATGAAGAGAGAAAAAATATGCCATCAATTCAGCACTGGCACTTTCTTTAAGGAAAGCAGAAGTTAAAAGAAGGCAGTCACTGAAGGAATCCAGGGAAAGAACAAAGAAAAAGATAATCAGAGAAAGAGTTTTCAAAGTCAGGAGGGAGATTAACACCATGGATTGTCACTGAGAGATCCTGATACCTAGCTCTAAGGCCAATCAGGAGGGACTTTCTCAAGAATGGCAGGGAACCCTGGAGTGGTCCATTTCAGCGAGTAAGTTTGGCTAGAGTACCCAGGGATAAGGTTTATGAGTGGGTGGCAAAGTTGCTCAAGGCATAGACTTTTTTCAGAGTTCTGCAGTGAAATAAATGGGGAGCAATGGAAAAATATTTGAGGGATCGGAGCATTAAGGTCAGGCTAGAAAAGGTCCATGCATGTTTGTACGCTGAGGGTTAGAAACCAGCAGACTGGAAGAAACGAAGACATACCTGAAGCATGATTCTGGTGGGGAAAGATAGACTCAGGAAGGTTGATTAGGCTAATTTAGGGAAGTAACAAGGACACTATTTTTGGAGAAAGGAGCAAAAGAAGGTAAAAAAACACTTCAATGCTACTAGGAGTAAGTAGTACTGAAGTTAGAGGATCTCCTGTAAGATGGTCTTGCAGTTCAATGAAAAAAAGGCAGCTTCACTGCTGAGTCTAAGAAGGGGATGGAGAAAATCTGAATTTGGAGGACAGCAGAAATGAAATAAAGAAAGCCAACCAGGATGAGGGCTCAGTGAAATTTGCAGCAGCTGTAAATAGCAAGTAATTTTCCCAAGCCAATCTTAAATAAACCAGAGCTGAGGCAGACAGCGCACGCAGTTGAGTAGTATGTAAAAACAGAGCATGGGCTTTTGAGTTGGACAGATTTGAAATCGATATTTGGTGCTCCAGTTTAATTTACCACCAGTGTGACCTTGGTCAGTTTATATATTCATGCCAAGCTTCAAGTACTTAATCTATAACCTGGGGATAATACTTCTTTTCTAGTGTGGTTGTTTTATTACCACATAGTAATGTGCATAAAGGACCTACCAACCACAGTCATTATCTAATACTTATTCATTTTCAAATGGTAATTGTGTCCCTTCATAATTTGAAAGCAATGGCTGTCTCATTGTGAGAGCTTTCTTGTCTAAGGTAGTTGATAGCAGGAGTCGTTTGAGAAATGTAGTACTTTCCTGACGCACTAAAGGGCACACCACATTAATTATTGCTAATTGTGACTAATAGGCAATATTGGACTATAAATGTTGTCTTTCTTTGCAAGAAGAAGGACAATCAATATGGTTGTGTCTTATGGGCTTAGATTTTGATTAGTGCATCATACAAATGAGTCTCATATTGTGACAGTTGTGACAGAGACCATATGGCCTGTGAATCCTAAAATATTTAACATCTGCTCCTTACAGAAAAGTTGACTGACCCCTGCTTTAAGTGACCAACTAATATTGCTAGTAAAATAGTGCCAGAATGTTCTAGGTCACCATTGCCATAGTTAACATTTATATTATTCATGAAGAATCTCCCTCACTTTGTAGTGTGCTATAAAATAAATTAGGTTTCCCTTTCACCTGGAAGTTGATTGAGGATAAATGTTACATGTCCTTTCTACACTGTTTGTCAAAGACTTGACCATAAATACGGGCTCCAAAATTTTAATATTGCTCCTATTTACATTTTACTTATCACATTCAAAGAACAAAATGTTAAACATTGTATACGCAAACTTCAGGACTTCCAAGGGACCAGCAAAAAAGATGAGTTTAGAAATGCAATTAATATATATTACTAAGCTAAAATATCATTAAATATTAAAAGAATAAAATATTAATATCTATCAAAGATTCAGCTTCCCCAATTCAATCGCCCATTAAGTTGCAAGCACAGATAAAGTTCAAAATGCTAATTGATAAAAGTAGAAACGAAATATGTTCCTATAGGGATTTTTCTTTTTAATGAGCTCTATGTTACCAGAAGCATACTAGGAACGTAAAACACATGATCTCCTTTCGTCTTCCCACCTCCTCCCTAGATAAAGAGCAATTAAAAAGAATATGCTTTAGCGAGAAGGAGAAAGGATAAGAAAGCAAGCTTGTTTGCTTGTCCCACAAATAATGCAACAGAGCATCTAAAGGTAGACAGCAGAGCTATACAATAAGTAATTAACCCAAACCAAGTGCAATATATTTAGGTGTACGTATAATAAAACGAGTGGTCCTCTTAATCTAATTCACGTCTAGCTGCCAGGTATTTCACTACAGTATATATCTTAGTCACACAAGTAATGTACAAATAACTACATCGTCTTTCTAAAACATAGACTAAGAAGTTCCTTTTTGCTAAATATTAGGATCACTGAAGGGTTACATTTTACTTACACTTCAATTGATGTCGTTAATTAAAACCCTGGTGTACTGAGCTCCTACACACTCTGTACAAAGTCTCTTTCTATCTCATGCTCCAATAACTATGACTCCGTATTTCTTTCTATGCTTAAAGCCAGTTTGGATAAGTGAAACCACATGACTGTGTTATTCATACAAGTATTCACCCCCTGCCGTGTAAACTGGTTTTAATGACACCTCCATAATTGTTCTTGAAGTAAAACTAGGATCTAACTTATTTCATGGATTCCTTATAATGGATGTCTTTATGTATAATGAAGCATTCTAAAGAGTAAAACCTGTTTCATTGCTACATGTATATTTATCTAAACCTGTTCAACTATAGAATTATAAAGTTCCAGTTTCTGCCTTACGGAAATGTCAAGTTTCCATCACATCAGTGCAACTAGATAGACTTATATAGATAAATACAGATAAATCGTTATGTAATTAAGTAAAGAAAAAGTAACATCTCTATCCATGTCTTTGCTCTGAAATCTCACAGCTAAAGTGTAATTTAATTTTCTTTGGTTTTATCTCTTTCTCATCATGGAAGGTAAACTTTAACAAAGCAAAAATTTTAAATTTCTTAAATCAGAAAAGAAAAACAGTGCATACCTATTATTGTATAAGAACAAATATACAACCTCTATAATGTATTGGACGTTCTATATTCCAGACACTGTAATTTACAAACATTATTATAGTGTATTTAAACCTCACCACAACTTAATGAACTGCATGATATGTCCATTTCATAGATAAGGAAAATGATGTTCAAGCTATACAGTAAAATGTCAGCTCTATGTAACATTAGACACTGTGCTTTGAGACACTCTGTCATCCTAACTCCAAGTGCACAGTGATGATAGCTTGATGGAGGGGAAATTAAAGATGAATATGGATGTGGAGAAGTCTCTAAGTTGGAGGTGAATGTTTACAAGTTGAATATGAAAGAATTCCACTTTATATCTTCAGTGTTCAAACTAAAGTAGAAATTGACATGATCTCTAGAGAGTAAAAATTGTGATGATGAAGATATAGGTTCTTAAAAGAAAACACAAGTAGATTGAATTGAGCAGTACCACCCTTACTTTTGGGCAAGGAGGGCCCTGCTCTTAGCCCTATACCTCAAGGGGCCCTCCTCCAATGCCTGAAACCAGCCAACAATGACAGTATGTCAGGACAGGGCACACCAGATCTTGTCCCACCTGTGTTCCTGTCACCAAAGTGTCTATTGCAAAATCTTCTGCCTCCCTCTGGTGGCTTGGAATACCTGGCACTGGCAAAGCCATCTTGGAGGAGTGTGCCCCTGGACACTGGCACCCAGGAAGGTTACCAGTGCTAGGCAAGGTCCAGACCTCATGTCAGGAAGTCCTCTAGCGTTGACTGAGCCTCTCTCGGTGGGTTTCCTAAAGGCCATTGCTCAGTAATGACAACTAGCCATCATGCTAGTTACTGTGATTATTGTGCTTTCTCTAGATTTTGATCAGTGTGATGACACATGTCATTGTGAAGACTAACCCTGGGTTAGTCTTAGGCTGTGTTGAACAAAGGACAAGCATTTCTTGTGCCAGTAGACTGTTCCTCTTGCTCTGCTATGTCCTTTGCCCACTGTTTCATCCAGTGGGAGAGTAGAGGTTCAAGGAGAGGCCAACGCATTTGACCACATTCTAGGAATTTAAGGATTATGGTAACTAGTGCAAGAAAAACATGGTTGGAAGCTGTATTGTTCTACATTTATGCTATAAAATTCCAAATAGCAAATTTAATATGTCTCAGAAAAAAATAATCTTTCCCATTTTTCTACTTAATCTATGAAAGAATTGCATTCATTGTCATTATCAAAACCTAGACACAAGCTTTGAGAGAGTCACTGAAAGCCAATATTCACAGACAGTACGATGGATGAGTAATGATATAAACTTCATTAGTAAGTGGCATTAGGGAACTGAAGAGGCAAAAGATCTGATTGTTTCAATATAAACAGACTCCGAAGAGTCATTGTGAATAATAATACTGCTGCTACCTTTTTCTGGTAGGGGAGCATATAAAATTAGCCAGTAATGATGCATTTGATGGCAAAGGACACCAAGATGGTTCCTGAACCTGAAAAGGTAGAGGAGGTCCCTGAACACTAAGAATAATGTTAACATGCACTGTTTGGGCAGTAAAAAAAAAAAAAAAAAAATACATTAATACCTCATTTGTACTCTCATTGTTAATCTTTATCAATATGTCACCATACCTCAGATGAGCCCATAGATTTTATAGAACAGATTTTTAAAAAATTGTTTATATAGACAGAAGCCCACAAAAATACCTCTCAAGGCCCTGAACACCCTAGGGGTAGCTCTACAGAGAGTTGCTGTGGGAATGATCATGAAAGTTGATTTTAAAAATCCATGAAAAATAGCCTTGGAAGCATGGAGGGCCCAGTTCAGGTTGGAGACCAGGCATCTGTACTGGCATGAATCTATAAAATTGTGAGATATTTTCTCCCTCAGTAGCTAGATGCTTGGTTGATGGAAGAGGAAAGAATCGTGTTGACTTAGATTCTGGTAAAATGTAAATAGAGAAACAAAAGACAAGGAAGGAGAGAGTAGAGACAAGGAAATAATGAATTACTGTACTGCAGTACCGTGGCTAGATCAGGGTTAAAAATAAACCGAAGAGGGCTTCCCTGGTGGCGCAGTAGTTGAGAGTCCACCTGCCTATGCAGGGGACGTGGCTTCGTGCCCCGGTCTGGGAAGATCCCACATGCCGCGGAGCGGCTGGGCCCATGAGCCATGGCCACTGAGCCTGCGCGCTCGGAGCCTTTTTTTTTTTGACTTGGCTTTGTTGGCCACCACTTTTGTAATATTTCAACAAGTTACTCTATTTTGAGGCCGTCCCAAAGGTGCACTGATCCTCAGATCCCAGTGACCTCTCCACTTGTGACCACATTATTCCTTCCTTCTGAAACCCTTCTCATATTTTCTCTCCTTGGAAAATTGCTATTAATCTTCCAAGATCTACTTCAAAGTTGCAGTTTTTGCAGTGAGTCCCTTTACCCAATTTTTGATAACTACTTGTCCTCAGCTAGTATTAGTCCTGGGTTTTCTTACCTTAGCTAAAATGGTTTCATGAACTGTGTTCTTGCAGGCTGTGCTTATGCTGAACTAATGCCCTGTGTCTTGTTGAAGCACAACTATTATACTATCTGTTTTGTTTGTTTTTTGACACTTCCCTCAGCCTATGTCTTTCTAGTGTCATTTATTTTCATTGCTGTACATCTTTACCACTACCCCACAGTGAAGTACGTTAGCTAATTACAAGGGGATTTATTTTTATGCCAGAAGCAGGCAGAATAATACAAGAGAGTTTATCTAATTATTTAATATACTCTCTTTACTGGTAAAATGTGTGTCTGGTCTTACTGCTTTGTCACCTAAGAGCTTTAGCTAAGTATGATATTTCTCCTGACTCTAGTGTTATCCTCTTTTATTAAAGTTCATGGTGCTCAGACCTACTGGAAAATGGACTTGAGGATATGGGGAGGGGGAAGGGTGAGCTGTGACAAAGCGAGAGAGAGGCATGGACATATATACACTACCAAACGTAAGGTAGATAGCTACTGGGAAGCAGCCGCATAGCACAGGGAGATCAGCTCAGTGCTTTGTGACCGCCTGGAGGGGTGGGATAGGGAGGGTGGGAGGGAGTGAGACGCAAGAGGGAAGAGATACAGGAACATATGTATATGTATAACTGATTCACTTTGTTATAAAGCAGAAACTAACACACCATTGTAAAGCAATTATACCCCAATAAAGATGTTTAAAAAAAAAAAAAAAGAGTTCATGGTGCTGGCCCACTGTGTTTTCAAATGTTTATGTATTCATAACTCAACTTAGTAATACATAAATCTGATTTGTTTTTGTGATTGTTCTTGAATAAGTTAGGTTTGATATTCTTAACTATGATTACAACATAATAAAGCAAACCTTTACCCTTCTTATCTGATATCGTATATACTTAGCACACATGCACACAAACTCCCAAACCTACAATTATACATACATGTGAACATACAGATATCAAAAATAGTTTAAATATTTTCCAATAAATTATAAGTAAAAATATTTCATAATTAAGTTCAGTTGAAATAGTTATATAAGGCGTTTAGTTCTATTTGCCTTTGTTATGAATCAAGAGGTTTCAAAAATACTAATTGCCTTAAGAATTTGAACAAAGTTGCACCAAACATTCTTGTGCAAACATTTTTGTGCACATGTGCAAGAATTAGTCTAGTATGTACATACAGGAGTGGAATTGCTGGGGCAAAGGTTACCTGCATTTTCACCTTTACCAGATATTGCCAAATTATTCTTCAAAGCAGTTGTGTTAGTGATCACTTCCAACTCTATATGAAAGTTTCCATCACTTCATTCCCTTGAAATTATTAATAATTTCAGGCTTTATATTTAACTTTTTAAATTTTTTTCTTTTTGCTAGTCTAACTATGAAATACTATGCCATTGCTGTTTATTTTGCATCTTCCTGATAATGGCTAAAGTTGAAGTTCTTTTTATATGCTTACTGGCAGTCCTGTTTTTATTTTATATGAATATCCAGCTTCTAGCCTTGTAAATGTAATGTTTTTATTGATTATTGAAGTTCTTAATATAATCTATACTCTAAACTTTGCTCCATAAATTACAAGTGTCTTCTCAGTCCCTGCCATAGATTTTCCTTTTGTTTGTAAAGTTTAATTTTGAATACATGATTTAATTCTAATTCAAATGTATCATTTTGATTTGTGCTTTTAAATTTTCACTAAAGAAAACTTTTTAATTCATATTTCATAAAATATTCTGTATTTTCTTTTATATTTTAAGCTTTTGTTTCTCTACACATCTGAAAATTATTTTGTGCATTGTATGATGAAGGAAATCTACTTTCATTTTGTGCATCTGCCTAGCAAATTGTTCCAGCACCACTTATTTAATTTAATATTCTGTTCTTTTCTTATTAATTTTGATGACATCTCTTCTCTATATCAAGTTTCCATATAGGTATAACATTATTTCTCAATTTTCCCTTATACTGAATAAATCGTTTGGGCTCTATCTGTGCCAGTAGCAATACAAGATTTTTTTCTTTCTTTTATAATAATTTTTGGTATCTGATAGGGAGAACTTTTTTATTTTTATATTTCCAGCATAATCTGTGTACTTCTTGGGTTTTGCTCTTTCAAATGAGTATTAGGATTAGCTAGACATGGCTCATGAGATTGCTTCTAGGTGTGTATATATATATATATTTTTTTTTTAATTTTGGTTCAACTTGTTTGTTATAGTTCTGACATGCTCTTACCTTATAATTTTTCTCTTATTTTTTAACTCAGAAGAAATTAAATATATTTATGATATGTCTTTTATGGATTGTTCTATTATTTCTAGTTCTTAAGAAACAAATCTTTCATTTACTTGCTTCTGCTAACTTTCATTCATGGTGTTTTGCTTTTTCTCTGGCTTCCCCTCATGACCCCTACTATGGGAGTCTAATGTCTTAGATTGTGAAAGAACCTCTTTAAGATGTTTTGCATTTGCTCTGCTGAGTCTCTACTGGTTTCACCAGTGCCATACCAAGTTTCATGTTCATGTTTTGGGTTGGAGTCCCTATACCATATATGCGTATGAATTTAAACTTCATATGCACATTAGGTCCACACTTGCCATCTGCTTTCTCAAGGATGACATCTTTTCTATCTATGGTGCGTGGTGAGCACCTGGTATTTGTGTAGCTTCTCAGAACTGATGGGTAGAAGGTTTTTCTAATTTCATTCCATAGATGGGGCTACTCTTCTACATACCCCTTACATGCAAGTATCTCATCTCTAGTTCCTTTAGTTCATATGCCCTGCGAGCTGGATTCTCTTAACAGCAGTGGGAATTTAAATCCCATTAAACCATTCATGCCTTTATTTGTGATAATTTCCTGAATTATCAGCTCCCATTCTTCCTTTATTGCTAACGCCTCTTATTTTATTGCTAGCTACTTTCTTAGTGTCAGGGTCCCTTGAAAACTGACCAAACGGAAGAGATAAATTGTGCCAATAGTAATAATGTACAAATGTAATATGCTTCAGAATTTATAAGGTGTTTCCTTTAAATTTTTTGTAAAGGTTTGCTTAGTTAAGATTTTTTCTGAAGATTATAGAGCCATAATTCTGAAACATCAGTTCTGTCATTTTATTCAGTTTATCACAACATAATTGTAGGTTATCAGTGATCCTAGTCTACAAGGAAAAGAACTAATCAATTATTTAAGTTATATTATTAAGTAATATCCATCTGTCTCTCCAAGCAACTTAAAATTATGCCTATCCTATATTATCTTAAACGGTATTTTAAAACACTTTTTCATTGTGTCTAATTATATTTCTAATGTTACCAGAACTATATACGCTATCTTACGTGAAATAGACTCATGAGGAAATTGTTTTATCCTAATATTTTTTTCTCTTCTATAGAAGGGGATAGGAAGGAAATTTATAAGGTAATCAGTAGTAGATTGAAAAATAGACTCACAAACTATATAGCCAAATCCTAATTCATGAAACCTATGACTGTTACCTGATATGGCAAGAAATGGTCTTTACTAAGGATCTTTAAATGGGGAGTTTATCCTGGATTATCTGAATGGGCCTGAAATGCAGTAACATGTATACTTATAAGTGAAACCATATGGGAGATTTGAAACACACAGAGGGGAAAGCATGTTAAGGAGGAGTGAGAAATTTGACGATGCCAGCCTTTAAGACTGGAATAATGTGGCCACAAGACAAAGCATTATGGCAGGCATTAGAAGGTTAAAACAGGCAAGGAATGCATTCTTCCCTAGACACTGATAGGAGAGCAGCCCCGCTAGCACCTTGATTTCATCTAATCATACTGGTTTTGGACTTCTGACCTTCAGAACTGTGAAAGAATACATTTCTATTGTTTCGAAGCCCCTACCTTTGTGGGAATTTCTTGCCACAGTCAGAAGAAAGTGATACAGGTCCTGGTACCTTTTAACCAAAGTTTCGAATAGAATTTTTTTTTTTTTTTTTTTTCGGTACACGGGCCTCTCACTGCTGTGGCCTCTCCCGTTGCGGAGCACAGGCTCCGGATGCGCAGGCTCAGTGGCCATGGCTCACGGGCCCAGCCGCTCCGCTGTATGTGGGATCTTCCCGGACCAGGGCACGAACCCGTGTCCCCTGCATCGGCAGGCGGACTCTCAACCACTGCGCCACCAGGGAAGCCCTAGTCTATTATTATCCATACTTTCCACTCAATATTTTTGTGATAAAAATGATGATAAGCGCTTCTAAGCATTCTGATTAGAATTTAGTTATAATGGCTAATATATATATATATATTAATTTTCATTATTATATAAATTTATTAAAAATAAAATTTCTCAGATAGGTAAATTTGATATCTCAGACTTTTCATCCTTTAAAGAAAATCTAATCATATAAAACCTAGACACAGTGATATCAACAGAAGAAAATATATTAGTTAATAACTACTTTATATTTCCTCATGCTCTTTTTATTTTTTCTGTCTATATTTGACAAAAAACAATCAGGTAGCTGTGGTTGTGTGCACTCATTATTAAAGGTTATTTTCCTTTTCCAAGCATGAGGAACTTCAGTAGGAATGAATGACAATAAAAGTCCATGAACTTTCCCTAAGATTCTTCAGAATCAGACACCAGGCATGTATTTTCTCACTTGGGTGGGCATCTTTTTAGATTCACTCCCAATATATTACTCAAATAGAAACATTTCAAACAGAAATGTAAGATGTGTTTCCAATAATATATTCTACTAAATCCAAGATGCTGTTTATTTGAAATATATGATAAGAGTCAGAGATAACAGTATAAAATATTGTTTAGAAACATCAGAAACAATTATGGATATGTGAATATACACAAGTTAGTATAAATAACATATTTCCTAGCTCAGTCCCTGGAGGAGGTTTAGAAGCAGTGGTGTTCCAGTAGCAAGGAAAACACCTAGTGCCTAGATCTTGGTTCCTAAGACCATTCTACACTAAAAGCAACCAGCATCCTTGAAATATTGCTGAGTCTAGGGCATATAATATTAGCATGGACTATCTTAGAGTATCAGAAGTTAAGAAAGGAGTCTGAAAATGTAAGCTCGATAAACATAGTGATGTGGTATGTCTAAAGGATACAAAGCCAAGTGAAAAGAGCTCACAAAGGCCAAAGCTGGACCGAATTGTGCAACAAAATAGTGTGGAATTAAATTATAACACAAAATACAAAATATCCATGGGTTCACACTGATATACATAAATTACTGAATGAATAAATACACAAACAAGATGGGGAGAATAGGCAAATCTTTCCTACAGACAAAATTTCAAATAAATTTTGTAGTTATTTCCCCCACAAGGAGGTGGACTTCTTACCCTTGAGCATGGGCTGCACTTAGTGACTTGCTTCTACAGGGCACAGTATAGAAAGGGAGAAGAAAAGTCACTTTACAGTACAGAATTGAGACAAACACTGTCTCAGTCAGCTGATCAAGATTAGTATCAACAGTAATAAGTTATGCTGGTTGACATGCGCCCTTGATATGAAGTGGTGAGAATGACTTTACCTCTGTAGTCTTCCTCCAAAAACCAGTCTAATGAAAAAAAAATTAGATCATTCATCCCCCTTCATCTAATTGTGAGAAAAACATCAGGAAAATTCCAATTGAAAGATATGTAAATGTCTGATCACTACTTTTCAAGACGCATGAGGTCATCAAAAACAAGGAAAATCTGAGAAACTATCACTGTCCAGGAGAGGGTGAGGAGACGTAAAGACTAAATTCAATACATCTGGAACAGAAAAGAACATTAGGAGAAAAACTTCTGAAATCAGAAAAAAGTATCTATATTAGTTTATTTGAGTTCATGTATCACAGTGTATCAAAAGTTGTGACAAATAAACTATTGTATATAAAACACTAACAATTGGAGAAATTAGATGGGGGTATACAAGAACTCTGAACTGTCTTTGAAGCTTTAAGTAAATGTTCTAAAATATATGTTAGAAAAACATATTTGACATGACAACTCTGTGTATGTTTGTCTTTCCAGCTCTGTTCGACTCTATTTGGGAATATAGTCCATTTGGAACTCAATAGCACTTTCGAGTTTTAAAGGATGCCAGCCTTCTTAAAGGTAAGTGCCATTTAAATATCATCAAGATGTATGCTTTTAACCTCTTAATAAATACTTTAAAATTCAAATTCTTTTTAAAACTTCTTTACTATTTAAAATACTTGTTTCATTAGAAATCAGAATATTCAATTGTTTATATACTTACAGGTGGTTGACATAAAATAACAGAACCATGAAACCTAAGTAACCATTTCTTTTAGCAAGGATTCTGTACATTTGAGCTACTTTATTATATTTTTCTCACACTGTTTCAATTTACATGCAGATTTTTGAGAAGACCTAGTGGCTATGTACTTCCAAAAGAACATAAATTGATTTTCTTCCTTTTATATTCTTTTTTGTGACACTTTGCCCACTCCCTCATAATTAGTGGATATTACTTTTGTTAAATTGGGTATGTCTTATCTCAAAGGCAAACCTTTGAAGATGAAGCTCTGACACAAGAACAAAGAGACAATGTCACAAATTCTCGTCTTTATTAATATTAATATGACAGAGTCTAGTTCATTGTTTCTTCAGAAGGCAATTGTAGGCTGATTTTCCTTTGCTGATGAGAAATCTAAACCCTGAGATTTAGACATCTACAGTTAACCTTCTAGAAACAATAATTAAAGCACCACCTTGACACTCCTTGCTTGGTAAATGTAGCATCTATTCTTAGGCTACAGTCAAAACAAGTTTCATTTTCTCAGTTCTCAATCTGTGATCAATTAAGATTAACCATGATATAATAGCTCAGAAAGAAAAGGTTAAAGAGATAAGGCAACTATGTAATTAAGCTAATGTGGCTTTATGGATCTTGCTGTGATATTTGTTCAAAGTCTCTCTGCATACTCATATTTAATAAATAGAAAAATTATACCTTTTCTTTTTGTTTTTAACTTTTCTTTTATGAGATACATTCATTCAAAAATGTTATGCGTTAATCTACCTTTACAACATCAATTAACTTCAATTTGTCAGATCTGAGGACAAATTTTAAATTTTTTCAGTATTAAAACTTTGAAATAAAATTATTAACCATTTTATATTTCAAACACTACTGATTCCTAATCCTTTTGTTGTCATCCATTTATCCTTTAATTTGTTCTCATCAATATTCAGATCTACCTTATAGAAAATATCTTACTTTTACTTTGTAAAATCTTTGTATTTTATAGAAAATTTGAATAGTTTTGAAATCTCTGATTCTAAATAATTTTGGAGTGGGGTTTTTATTCCAGAACTTATACTAGGATTGATAGGGTAAGAGAGGTTAACACTTCACATTTTATTCCTTTAACCAGAAACAGATCCTTCTTACAAGACCATGATTTCACCAAGCTAAATATTATCTGTGATACAAGAATGAGTAATACAAAATTAATACCATACCATTATAATTATTAATGCAAGACTTTGCATCTTTCACTTTAAAGCTTAATGAAGCATTAAAACGTCCAAAGATCCAGATGAAAGAGAAACATACTCTTTTTAAATGTCCTTTGGTTCTCCCTGTGCTATAACTGAAGATTAAAAGAAATATATGAGCTTGATAATCATTTTACTTAAGAATAGTTTAGAGATAATAACTTGAGAATGAGTAAATTTAAAGAAATTAGAATGTTCACTTGTTTTCAGTCAGGAGAGAGTTCAAATTAATGCAGAAGACATTTGAAGAGAATGGCTTGAAATTGTTTCCCTTTTAGCATAAGGGTTTTCATAAATTTCACATGTGAAAATAGACCTGAAAGTAATCTCAGTGGAATGATATAGTAGAATAGACTGAGGGACTTCCCGGTGGTTCAGTGGTTAGGACTCGGGACCCAGGTTCAATCCCTGGTTAGAGAACTAAGATCCCACAAGCTGCATGGCGTGGCCAGAAAAGGAAAAAAAAAATAGACAGTGATATCCAAGAACATTGACGATATAGGTGTCAAGGGAAACAAATTTAGTATTAAAATATTTGTCTACTGTTAATTTATTTTTCAATACATTAATGTCCTGGAGCCTGTTTACAATCCCAGCACCTCCTTCTGTAAATTCTTTTCTGAACAAAGAAAGAGCAGTCTATTTCTCCTTTAACATTTCACAAAATTTACTGTTTATTCTACTCACTTCTTACTTATGTCCATGATTGCCTAATAAGTAATTAGATTATTTTTATAAATTATGTCAAAAGAAAAAAGAAAAGAAATAAATCATGTGTTTTTCATATGGTCAAACAGCACGCTTGACTATTTATAGAATCCTTTTTTGTTTCAACATGAAAAATGCTATGATTGCAGGGAAGTTGGGATGGGATTCCATTCTTCATGTTTTGGTTGAAAGGGAAGGGAAAACACAGGAAAAGGCCATTTGAGCTGATTTTAAAAAGAAGTACATACAAATATGTAAATAAGAGGGTATAGATGTATAAAAGGCATGAAGATATGTAATATTATTTCATATGTGGTGGATTTTATAACATTTCAATAGGACAAAGAGGTGAAGTGTGGTTGCAAAAGGAAAATGTTGGGAATTAACACAGAGACTGAGACTGACACAGAGGCAAACAAATCAAGGATCTATCTTGAAAAATAAAGTCCTTAGGCCGTAGGTATGAATATCAGGTCCTGACACTGAGAGAATATCGCCTCTCAGCCGTGACGAGGTGAAACACAATCTGATGGACACCAAGGGAGCAATAGATCTGCTCAGCTAGGACTGGATTAGAGCATATCTGGTTTTAGTGCTCACAACATCCTGCTGAGTTGACAGTAGGGTTCAAAAATGAACTGCAGAGCCATCTGTTTAAGAAAGAAATATACTTTGTAAGGCATTATTAAAAATCATTAAAATTTTTTTTTGTTAGTGTAGTTTTCCCCTGATGGGTTATTGTTTGGGTTGCAATTAGCGCATATGAAGAAAATAAATGCTGGAATATTTCTATTTTTGGGTAATTGTCAAAGGTTAGTCATTTGAAACATGCCTGTTAGGATTGCACAACGGACTTGTCATTGGGAATTATGATTCATCATAGACACAGAATAATAAGCACAGAAAAGAAAGGAAAATACAGAGCGAGTTGACTATTTCAACTTAGACTCTGCTAGGCTTTTTATTCAGAAGAAAGAATTGTTCCAGTTCCTCATGATTGTGACATGCTTCCAGGATATTAAAACAGGTTTGCTACCAGTGATATCAGTACAAGAAAAAAAAAATCTGAAAAAAGATGCTCCAATCTTCCATGGATTCTCCTTCGTGTAATTTTCTCTTTATTTGCTCAATATTTAGTTTTAAATATCCACAAGATGCTCTTAAAATCTTGCTTGCTTGGAGACTCAGGTCACTTACCTGCATCTTTATTCCATAGCACATATTTTTAGCTAATTTTAAAGGTTACCTTCCTTCTGAGAACCTAAAGGTGGTATTCCTTAAATAAAGAAGAAAGATAAATAAATGGGAGGGTTTTTTTTTCTAGCTTTAAAGCAGTCCTATTTATATGTCATGCTGCTTTGATGTTATGTGACAGGTCATAATTCAGGCCATTGTGCTATCATTCAGTTTAGCTTAAAATTCTTCAGTACACAAGTAAGTAAAAATGCACATGGTCTTTGTTCTAATAATAAAAAAAAAAAATCCTGCAGGAGAGATGAAGCGAATGCTTTGTTATGGTCTATGGGACAACAATCCATAATTTACTTTGCAGATGTCTGTAATTTAAGCAGCAGGCAGAACAACCACACAGTTGTAGCTGCTCTGGGGAAAGAATACCAAGAGGCTCATAAATCATGGTGAGGATTAAAAGCAATGAACATTCATCTTCTTAACCTCGTAAAGGCAATATTGGAAAGCCAAGGATTAGGACACAGAGAGCACGCAATCTTGTGCAGTGATAAAATGTGTCAAGGGTTTTTAAGGCTTCTCTCAGTTAGCATTGACCTGCCATTTGCAAGTCAGCAGAACATAATTTTAAAGTTGATTTTAAAGAGGCCCCTTCTACATCCTAATAAATTGAGTAAGTGATGAGATATATTTCGAGGGTGTATTAAAAGTGGAGTCAACTTACGTGGAAAAGCTAATCATTTTCTCAGATTGAAACATGTTTCTTCTTTGACAGTATATGGAAGATAACCTTAAAATATCCAATCCCAAAAGATCTTCATGTTTAGTTAAACGTGTTTAAATAGTGAAATGTCATGAGAAAATTGTAAATTCAGAATAGTCAAATGAAGCAGATAAAGACAGCTGGGTCTCTTCTATAACATTTAGTAAACAAATGGCCTGTTACTAATTGTTTATATTTGAAAAATTATTCTAATCAAAGGTCTTTGGATGCAAATGAGTAAATCATGCACAGTAAGAGGTTTCATTTTTTGTTGAAGATAGAAACTTTAATCAAATTTTAAAGCTCTTGAAAAGTAGTAATTTGTTAATTTTCTCAGTATTCTTTTAAATCACATTCATAATACAACTGAACTTGGCAATTTTATAAAAACACCAGGACAGAGCAGAGAATAGTAAAATCATTTTTCAAGGATAATTATTGAGCCTATTAAGGAGACACAAGTAGATTCCAGTTTCTGATTCCCTGGTTTAATATCAAATATCCCTTGGCAATGTTTCTTTTAATGTAGCCAATACCTAATTATCTATTTGAGTTAAGGGGAGCTATAGTGTTGTAAACCCAGAGTGGCTGATAATTAAAATATATATTTATATTTAGCATTGAAATGTATTTTGAGTTCATATTTGAACATGATTTTATCTGACATTTTGGAACACCACAACTTGTCTTTGAAAAGCAGAGCAGAATAGCACATCTTTTAATTTGGGCTGCCTCTGCACGGGGTGAACCCTCTTCTATACTTCAAGCTTGAGACAAATAACCTTTCTTTCCATTTGGCAGGTAATCCTATACTACTCTAATTTAGTCCAAATATCTTTATATATATATATATATATATATATAAATGTATTTATTTATTTATTTTGGGCTGCGTTGGGTCTTCGTTGCTGCACGTGGGCTTTCTCTAGTTGCAGCGAGCAGGGGCTAATACTCTTCATTGCGGTGCACGGGCTTCTCATTGCAGTGGCTTCTCTTGTTGCAGAGCAGGTTCTCTAGGTGAGCAGGCTTCAGTAGTTGTGGCTCACGGGCTCTAGAGCGTAGGCTCAGTAGTTGTGGCACACAGGCTTAGTTGCTCCCTGGCATGTGGGATCTTCACGGACCAGGGCTCGAACCCGTGTCCGCTGCATTGGCAGGGGGATTCTCAATCACTGCGCCACCAAGGAAGCCCTCAAACATCTTTTTAGCTACCACTTTTCCTTCCTCTGGAATGGTGATTAAGTACCATATGCTTTGATACAAGCTTGTGTAATGATTTTAGAGTAAAACAGCTTTGTTGTATTGTATGTCATTGCATTTAGTTGTTCCTTTATATGTTTTCTAACAACATTGTACTGAACTTCCCAGGACCAATTCAAGGCAAGGAGGGCATAGAACTTTGAGACTCAGTGAGGCTTCGTTGCCACATAAACTAAAACCAGTATTAAGTAAATGGGAGAAACTTGCTGTATATTTTTGCACTAAAAATGGGCTAAATCACTTTTGACTTCATAACTACACCTGCTATTTAATCACAAACTTATGGGTCCCAGAGTCTGCTAAAAAACAATAAGCTACTATTTAAAAAGAGCAAATATTTGCATCTATGTCTACATATCAAAATTAGTTTTTAAATTATTATTAAATAGGGAGAATAGAGAGAAATGATATTATATTTTAAATGTATTTTAATATCATTTTAAAATTATTTTTTATATTTCAGATACCTCTGTAGAGTGGGTGACATGCAGACAAAAATTAATTCACTTATCCTCTTTAGTTTTTTCCTTAATGATTGTCTCCCTAGTTTAAATAAAGCATCCAGTGCTTGGTAGGGAGGGGACGTAAATTATACTACAGATTCATGGATTAATTTACTCAAAAATATTATTGAAAACAATCTGTACATTACTTTGTGCCAAGGACTCTCTGGGTAGTGTATAAATTTGTGAAACATATCATTAAAAATTACTAACCATGTTGGTGCTTACATTTTTGCAAAAAGAATAAAAGTAAAGAAATTATATAACATGTAAATCATATTTAAATTATAGCTAAATCAATTTATAGAAAATGAGAAATGCTGTACCAAAAATAAGCTGAGAAGAGTGATAGGAAGTTTCTGTGCTGGAGAGCAAAGGGGAAATAGTATTTTGCAGAATTTAAAAACATGGTTAACTGAAGGTCTTCCCAATAAAATGACATTTGGAAAGATGTGAGAAAAATGTGGGAGCAACCATGCAAATATCTCAAGAACAGCATTGTGAAGTCAACTACACATTTCAGGGTGAAAAGGTGGGAGCTATTTGACGTACATCATCAAAACCCAGCAAGATCAGTGCGACAGAAGCTGAGAGAGAGAGTGGGAAAGGAGTGTAGGAAATGAGCTCTGATAGACAGTGGACCTCATGGGCAGGGTAAGGACTTTGCTTTTTCCTCTGAGTGAGACCAGAAAGCATTGGATGGACCTGGGTAGAGCAGTACCATGATGCATCTTATCTTTTTTTTTTTGCGGTACGCGGGCCTCTCACTGTTGTGGCCTCTCCCGTTGCGGAGCGCAGGCTCTGGACGCGCAGGCTCAGCGGCCATGGCTCACGGGCCCAGCCGCTCCGCGGCATGTGGGATCCTCCCGGACTGGGGCACGAACCCGCGTACCCTGTATCGGCAGGCGGACTCTCAACCACTGCGCCACCAGGAAAGCCCGAGGCATCTTATCTTTGAAGGGGACTTTTCTGGCTGCAGTGTTGATGATGCACTATAGGGGCACAGTCCTGGAATTAGAGAATCCTTCTTAAGGCAATGATAATAACACAGGTGTGCGATGATTATAGCTGGGAACTGGGAGACAGCAGACCAAAGAGTGAGAAGTAGGAAGATTGAGACTAGATGATTTGGTGGCGAATGATATGTGTGGTGTGAAAAGATGGGAGAGGTCCAGGGTAACTCCATGATGTGTGGCCTGCAAGGTTGGAGGATGGTTTTGCCATTAACTGAGTATGCAAAGTCTGAGCTGCCTTTAAACATCTTAAAGAAGTGTTGACTAGGCAGTGGGATATATTTATATGAAATTCAGGAATGAGTTCCTCTGGTGTATAAATCCTATGACATTTGACCTGTATGCATTGTTAAACAAAAATATAAAATCCCCTATATATCAGGTGCTTTTCTAAGCTTTTTGTATGTAATGGCTCATTTAATTTAATCCTCATAACAGATTTATGAGACAGGTACTAATAATACTATCCTCATTTTATAGAGGAGGAAAATAAGACTAAGAGGGTAAAGTAATGTTTTCCAAGATTGCATAGTTGGTAAGTGGCACAACTGGGATTTTAACACAGGCAGTCCATCCCTAGATACCATGCTCTTAGCCACTACTATATCCTCACAGTAAAATGGGTTTAAACAACTTGATACAGGATTAGGTCTCTAATGGAGCAAGTTTAGAGAACAGTAAAGATACAAGAACTAGGTTCAGGGGAGCTATAGTGAAAAGAAGTCCGGGAGATGAAGAAGAACTGAAAAAAAAAAAAAAGGGGTCAGTGCAGGAGTGGAACAAGAAGAGAGGTGTCCTGACATCACATGAAGGAAGTGTTTCAACTGGGTCAAGTGTAGCCGATCAATCCGAAAAAAAATAAAAAAGAAAGAAATCAGGACTGAGAACAGACCATTGGGATTCACGACCTAAATTTTGTTGTTTACGTGGACAAGAGCAATGTTGATGGATTGGTGAGCAAAATTTTTATGAGACAGCAATGGAAACAAAATAAAGACAGAGTTAATTTTCAACATCAAGGCAGTAGCTTGAAGGGAGTGGTTAAGAAAAATATTTTCCTAAATACCTTTAGCTCCCATTTAGTATTAAGGGATAGGTGTGGCAAAAGAAATCATGAAATTGCTCTAATATTTCTGTGATAATGAAAGCTTGATGTGAGAAGATGGCAGCACAAATGGTGCTTTCCACAACAGCTAAGTCACGAGGCTTAATGCCCCATGGTCAGTTTAATGAGAAAAATATGACATAAGGGCAGTATTGCTGGCTGGTTTTTTGGGGAAGCATGTTAAGATGGTAATGAGAGAAAGGATCAGTTCATCTCAGGGCATGCAAGGTGATTCATTGAAGGATGGAGCTAAACACAGGGAGGGCTAAGGAATCTTTTCTCAGTGCTTTTGGGTACTTGAGAAAACACCTGTACAAGGTGGCCACTCCAACACCTGCAGCCTCAGGAGAATGAAGAGGCTGGAGCAGCATGGTTGACAGAGAAAGGGCCTGGCTGAGCTGAGAAGAATAGGTAACATGTTTATTTAGCTGAAAGTGTCAACAATATGTAACAAGTAAGCTCAAGAAAGCAACTCGACTCAATATACCTGAGCAGATGGCAGTCACCCCAAAAGGCAGCATCACCAGTGTTCTAGAAAGCCCCTTTCCTCCCAACTCTACAAGGTCACATGAGCCCCTTCTATCTTAAATACAAGCCCAGGGAGGGATGTGAAAGACTGAACAATATCCCAAATATCGTGATATACATCTTCACAAACTACTTAAATTTTTAGACGTAACAAAATTTTAAACTGGAGATGGTGTTGCTCACGAGAAAAGTCATATCAGGCCTGAAAACAAAGGCGTAACATTTTGATTGCGTATCTGTATCTTATTGCAATACAATCTATGACTGCAATTCATGCCACTATGAAAAGAACACTTAGGACAAGTGCCTTCTTATCATTTGGGGGCGCTGGCTGAAACTAATCTTAAATAATATGCAATATTTGAATGTTTGTTTAATAAATGCCCATGGTGAAAATATAGGTAGATGAAGTTTAAAACATCTATTTTTAACAGTATAGGTAGGTAGATAAAGGTATAAAGTTTCTTCAAACTTATTTACTATATATCCTATTAATGGAATTACCCTATGAGATGCCTCAAAGTAGATTTATATCTGATCTTTGGATATCACAAAAATATAGTTCTCGAAAAATCAGAGTACAATATCATAAGAAAGATTACAATTTGTATGTATAATAAATCTGAAGGAATTAATTACCTGGTTGGTTTACAATCAAAACAGAATCACTCCTTCTAACTCTATAAAAATCTCAGTATTTATCTATGGTATTTAGAATGGCGAAACATCTGAAATGCTTCACTAAGCAGTTCTAGAAGCCTGGCAGTGATGTACGTTGTTCCACATCCAGTGGTCAGAAACCCTGCATCATCATTTCTTGATAATACTCCTTGCATCTTTATATGCAGAGTCTGTGGCAACGCTGAGTTTCATCGACTCTTCATTACAATTGTGAGTTTCTTTATGACCTTTTATCATATTCCAGTTCCACTCTCGGGATTTCTGCATCTTCTCCTGATCCTACAACCTTACTTGTTACAGCTTCCATGCTGTAGCCCTCCCTCCTCACTTCCTTGTACAAGCACCCTTAGCAGGAACAGCTTTCTCACTGATCTTACTTCTTACAACCAGTCATGCAGCCAAAATTTGGGGGGAGATGCAGATTATTTAAGTACAATATAAGTTTGTCTTTAACCCATTTGGGATTCTTATTCTATTTTAAAACACATAGAGACATACTTGTGGTTCATGGTTAAAACAAACTGTCATATACATTTCAAGTTACCAAGGAAAGATTCTATGTGGCGCAGGTCAAAATAAACCTACATTAGGTTTCAGCACTTTTCCCAGAGCATGCGATTCAGAGTCAAAAGAACACTTTTTTATTTCATCAAACTTATATGATGAATGAAGCATTTGCATTACATTCTGAGTAACAAAGTAGTTTCTACTCCATTGGGCATTTTAGTTTGCCTGGGTAGTTTAGTTTCCAGTAGTTTGATGTCTTAGATTTGGCACAGAATTGTAGATAGTACCAGCATAGGCTTCCTGCTGGATTCTCTATATTTGAATCCAGCATAGCTATGTATTAGTAGTATAAGCTTGGAAAAGTTATTTTACCTCTCCATGCCTCATTTCTTTTTTCTATAATATAGAATATTATAGATCTAAGAAGAGTATTGCATTTCATAGGGTTGTTATAAAGATTATATGAGTTAATATCTGTGTATACTATTTGTAAGTACTTAGAGCAGTGTCTACCCTGTAAAAACTCAATTGAAGTCTGTGAAGTAAGTCAGAAAGAGAAAAACAAATACCGTATGCTACCACATATATATGGAACCTAAAAAAAAAAAAAAGATTCTGATGAACCTAGGGGCAGGACAGGAATAAAGACACACGTAGAGAATGGACTTGAGGACACGGGGAGGGGGAAGGGTAAGCTGGGATGAAGTAAGAGAGTAGCATGGACATATATACACTACCAAATGCAAAATAGATAGCTAGTGGGAAGCAGCCGCATAGCACAGGGAGATCAGCTCAGTGCTTTGTGACCACCTAGAGGGGTGGGATAGGGAGGGTGGGAGGGAGATGCAAGAGGGAGGGGATATGGGGATATATGATATACGTGTGCATAGAGCTGATTCACTTTGTTATACAGCAAAAACTAACACAACACTGTAAAGCAATTATACTCCAATAAAGATGTTTAAAAAAATCAATTGAAGTGATTTTTAATAAATAGGTTATGTTCTTCTTTGTTTTTCTCTGGAATTTGGAGAGAATGGAATACTCTCTTCTAAGTTTCTCTGATGCCAGAAATCATAGGTCTCCTTTCATTTCAAGCTAGCCAACCCTCATTGCAAACATTTAAGAAGTTCATGCTCAGTTTATATATTTTTTCATAAATTCCATTATATTCTCAGTGATTTTTTTTTCTAAACTTTGTTTTTCTCATATTTCCAAATTTATTTCTTATGTTGTTCTGCTAATTACTTCACCATTCATTTAATAAAATGTCTTAAAATAAACATCTATTTCTGACATATAGATGCACACATATATCTATATATTTACATGAGTATATATATATATATATGTGTGTGTGTGTGTGTGTGTATCTATGTGTATATATGTATCTCTCAACTTGTCAGACTCATCATATCATAGCAAGACTTCACTGTCATATTTAGTCTGCTATTTAAACAGCGGGTAGACACAAGGTCCTTGGAAAAATAAATTATTTGTACATAACACATAGAGCCCTGTAGCCCTGTTAATTTAATTAATATCTACAAAAATATAATCTCCTCTTCTAGCTTTTAATAATTATTTTCCCACATATGAATGGCATATTAACATGGTCAGTGTTCAAAGATTCTTAATGAACATTGTAAAGACATTTTTCCATGAAGAGCAGTAGGCTCCTCTAAAGTTTTTGCTGCTTATGACAAGACAGATGGAGAAATTCATTTTTTAAGCATGATATTTATTCCATCTTTCTATGTTGTTTGAAATCCATTCTTCCTCTTGCCCCTAAGGTATGCCTGTCTTCTAAGCACACCTTTGAAACTAGACAGAAAGCATATGTGCTGTGTATCTATTGGATCTGACAGAAGAGGTGAAATATAGGATAACTGCACTGTTCGTTGTACAAAAGGGGGTTTCCTTTTTGCAACCTGTATTCCTTCCATAGTGCAAGATGCTGTGCTGTGGCCTTCTGATAGTTTAATTATCATCCCATTTCATTCCACAGCAAGCTGCGTCCTCTTAAAGCTAGGGAATATTGAAACTTGGCATAAATGTCTCTGGAGTATGCTTATGACTTAAATCGGAACTCCAACCATATCACAGAGCACTCCTTGTGTTTCCAGAGCAGCAATAGGCAATTCTACTGATAAATTTATCCTGACCTTATATATCTTACAAGGCTCCTCACGGGCCTTATTGGTTTTGTAGCTTTATTTAGAGCCACTCTCCACCCTGTACTCTGTGCTAAACCATATGCACTGCAAAACCTTCCATTTCTCAGCTACAGCCCTACTCACTTATGGGGCCTTCACCTGCTCAGACTCTGCCCAGAACTTCCCTCCTCGCCTGCCCATCCACACACCCTGGACCATCTCCCGGCTCACAATACAGACATCAGTCACTCTGTTCTTCACACCTTCCTCATCCCCAAAATCTGTCAGGTTCCTTTTGTTTGACCATCTCATCATGTTGGTTTATTGGCTGTATAAATGTGGGTACCTGATATTAAATTGCAGATTTCAAGGTCCCTTAGCCTCATCTCCGGTCCTGTCTCCACTCTGCCCAGTGGCCCATTCTCAGTCCAGCGTATTCCTATCACACTGGCCTTCTTTCAGTTACTCAGCCTTTCCTCCCACTTCAGCGGATCTATATACTTTTCTATCTTTAAAGGAACAAATGTATGCCCTTCCATCCTTGATTACATGACAGAATTTTACTCAATTTCTAGATCACCTCAAAGGACAATTTATTCAGGGAAAAATAGATTTTAAAAAAGGATTCATCTAGTGATTTACATAAAATGAGCCCAAATTATAAGCAGCACTTACATTGCATCAACTGTTCCGCTGATAATTTGAGTTGAGAGGTATGGTCATCATCAGGGATTCTGGGACCCAGAAGATTTAGGTATGATTCAAAAGTATGTGAAATGTGGCATCGTACTTTAAGTGGGTTCAAAAAGTTCAGTCATATAAAATTAGCCATCGCATCACTGCAAGGCAGTGAAATGATGAAGACAGAAGTAATTGCCGATCACAGTACATCTAAACTGTGTTGCTGAGGGGTGCATAATCGTGGTGATTCACTCCAATAAACTGGTATAAATCGAGGGTTCAGTCAAACGTAACAGATGTCACTATGTTAATTTTTATGCAGAAGTACATTTAAAACTATGTTAGGGTAGGAGGTGCAAGTGCTATCTGGACTTCCTGGAATGAGACTTAGAACATCATCAAAGGAATGGTCTGCCCAAGGCTTTTCTCCACTGGGTACAATAACGAGACTGGAGGAAAAGGGCTAGCTCTAGGACCAAACCATCTTAGTCAGGATTTGTGGATCAAGAATCCAGCACAGGGACTTCCCTGGTGGCGCAGTGGTTAAGAACCCGCCTGCCAATGCAGGGGACACGGGTTCGAGCCCTGGTCCAGGAAGATCCCACATGCCACGGAGCAACTAAGCCCGTGCACCACAACTGCTGAGCCTGCACTCTAGAGCCCGCGAGCCACAACTACTGAGCCCAGGCACCACAACTACTGAGCCCTCACACCTAGAGCCCGTGCTCCGCAACAAGAGAAGCCACCGCAATGAGAAGCACGCGCACCGCAATGAAGAGTAGCCCCCGCTTGCCGCAACCAGAGAAAGCCAGCGCACAGCAGCGAAGACCCAACGCAGCCAAAAGTAAATAAATAAATAAATAAATAAATAAATAAATAATCCAGCACAGCATGGTTAGCTGCAGGAACACATGACCTTCAGTACAAGCAAGTATCCGGAAGCTGTGATGGAAGAGCTGGCTGAGACCCGTGCCCTGCTGCCAGATCTAGACCAGTAACTGGGTGATCCTAACATCACTGTCCTTTCTCTTTCTGCGGAACTTTGTTCCCAGATGAATTCAGATATCTTAGAGAACATCTCATTGGCAGTAAATAAACCACTTAAAGTTCTAGCTTCGAAAGAATCTGGAAAGTGGAGTTTTACCTTCCAGGACCTGCCAGACTTAAAGCAACACTAGGAGGAATCTGGATACCAGCTGCTCAGTAACGTAATGCAGCATCTTTACACACTGTTATCTAGCATGAAAAAATATTTTGCAAATATTAAGTTGAACCATTCATAACTGCTGTTTTTGTAGAGAAAAAAATGAGTGAATAGTGCCATTCTTATTATTCAAATTATATGCATATGAATGGCACTAATTATGAAAATTAAAAGAAATACTTGTTATTGACAGTGTTAATAGGCTGGATTAGGATAATAGACCATTGGATAGGGATGCTATTTATAAGTTTTAAATTTATACTCTGAACACATATAAACTATTCCCCATAAAAAAGAATATTCACAATGATCAAATGTTAATTGTGTTTTGATTTCCTTTTCACCTTGTCGGTGGAGGAATCTCTGCTCTGGAGTTATGGTGATGGCTGAAAGCAGAACACCTGACACTGGACAGGTGAGATTGACAGTAGGTTTTTAGTCCCATATACTGGCAGCCTAGGACAGGAGGACGCTGCGTTGCACAGGGCCACATGGGGGCTGCACTTGGGAAGAATGAACGGCTAAGGGCTGTGGTAGGCAGGCTTCAGAATAACAAGGGGATGAGATGGTCTCTGGTTCCTGCAGGAGGATGTGATTGGCTTGTGTGAACAATCTTGTGGGCTGTCAGGACACTGACATTTGCCCCTCAGGGAAAATCAGATACTGTGCCTGGTGCCTACGACTAGAAGGGTTGTTTGAGCAGGCATCTTATCGCTAGGAACACAGTAGGGAGGAGCAATTGCCATTAGGACATTGGAGGCCCTCCAGGCTTTCCCCCGATGCCAATGCACACATAATATCAGGACTTGATTTTAGGCCTCTTACCACATATGGTGATATGTTTGCACATTACCTAACAGGAACATAAGGGAATGGTATAATTTTTAATAGGAAGTAAATTTATCATTATCAGCGAAGTACTTTTCAAATTTTTCTTATGGGGAATCTTTTACATTGCTCCAAGTTTTAAGTTTAAATTAACTAGCATCAAATGAAATGAAAAATTTAGCTCCTCAGTTGCACTGGCCACATTTCGGGTGCTCAATACCTCATGCACGTGGTTAATGACTGCTGTATAGACTACATTTTATTTTTTTATTTAATTTTTTTTATTTTTGTTTTTGCGGTACGCGGGCCTCTCACTGTTGTGGCCTCTCCCGTTGCGGAGCACAGCCTCCGGATGCGCAGGCTCAGCGGCCGGGCCCAACCACTCCGCGGCATGTGGGATCTTCGTGGACAGGAGCTCGAACCCGCGTCCCCTGCATCGGCAGGCGGACTCTCAACCACTGAGCCACCAGGGAAGCCCTAGACTACATTTTAGATGAAGATATGAACACTTAAAAAGTTAAGTTCTTAGCCTAGAGAAAGCAGAGATTACAACTTGATTCCGATCTTGCTGAAAGTATCAGATATTTACATTTCGTCTTTTAAATCACAGGGCTAGCTGAACTTGAGATGTGGAAATAGATACCTCCTTACAAGAGAAGGTATTGGAAGAAACACATACATATTTGGAGGTCCAAATTAAACTTACAAAAATAACTTAAATGAATAGATAAACTGAATCTTCTCTACCTAACTTGAAAATTGTATTCTGGTTTCAATGGTAATGGCAACTTTGAAATAATGTGTGCTCCTTAAACCTTAAACTGATTCTCAGTGCCAAGTATAGTGTCTAGCGTATATTCATGTATGCATGAATGAACTTTATTATGTGCATTCATCCAATGGTTCATTCATTTATTCCACAATTTTCCCCTGATGTATTCCAAGCACCGATTTGATTGCCCTGGGATAATGTTGAACAAACCTGATATTTTTCTGCTTTTATGGAGTTTACAGTGTGATTGAGAGGGACAGAAAAGCGATAAATGAATTATTGATTTATAAGAAATGGTTAGAGTTTAATAAAGTACAATCAAGTCAAACTAGCAAGTTGATGTATTAGGAAGACACTAGGAATTCACTTCTGATTGGTGGTCAGAGAAACTCTCTCTGAAGTGAAATAATTTAAGCCCAGATATGAATGGCCAAGAGGAATTGTGATGTGATCACTTGTAGGGCGAGTTTACCAAGCAGAAGCAAGAGCTAGTGTAAAGGTTCTAGGAAGAACAAGCTTGTCATATGTGAGGGACAAAAGAGAATTCCAGGGCTTCCCTGGTGGCGCAGTGGTTGAAAGTCCGCCTGCCGATGCAGGGGACACGGGTTCGTGCCCCGGTCCGGGAAGATCCCACATGCCGCGGAGCGGCTGGGCCCGTGAGCCATGGCCGCTGAGCCTGCGCGTCCGGAGCCTGTGCTCCGCAACGGGAGAGGCCACAACAGTGAAAGGCCCGCGTACCATAAAAAAAAAAAAAAAAAAAAAAAAAAAAAAAGAGAATTCTAGGGTGGCTGGATTGAGTAAACAATGTGAGTGAGTGAGAGGATGAAGCCCAAGAGGTTGTCAGGAACCAAATATTGCAGGTCTTGTTGGCTGTGGTGTGGAGTTTGGATCTTCTGTGTGTATTCCCTGGTCATAAGAGTGCAGGAAGCAAAAGAATGGCATGATGGCAAAACACAAAATTATTGGTAACTTCTGAGGAGAGCAGTGCAGGGGTTATGGGAGTGATGACATGACATCCGGGAAGAGCTAATCATTGAGACAGATCTTGAAGAATGAGCAGTGTTTTTGACAAGTAATTTTGAAACAGAACTTCATAATCTGTTTGCACTATCTAAAATATTCAAAGCAATATAAAACAGTCTTTGCGCCTGGTTATCTTTCTCTGTTCTCATATTCATGATTTTACCCCAGAAGTGGAATCTAAGTTGGGAAATGGTTAATGAGTGTCTGTGGTGAATCCTGGATATTATCTAACTCTGTTTTAATGTATGCAAATAAAGAATGTGATAGGAATTATATAATGGTTTCAACATTAGAAAAATCCAGAATTTTTATGATTAATATAAAAATTAATGGGGCATTAAAATGATTAAACTGAATAAGCACAAAAACCTCAAACATCAGAAGTACATTTTCTCAGCTTGATGCCTTATGTGGCCATTGCTTCATCTGTATTATGGGAATCTTAAATTTTAGAAAAGGGTAAAATTTCCTAAGTAAGGTATTAATATAGCAAGAGTCACCATTAGAAGCAACATTTTGCTTTAGTTAGATAGATTAAAAATCATTTATCTTCAGGTGTCCAGAGATCATCAGTGAGAATGTTATAGTAGAAATTTAAAGGACATTCATTAAAGATTTATTTCTCCAAGAAACAAAACAAAACAAAACAAAATCTGCATGATGGTAGAGGAATGAAAAAGTGAACGTTTTAGGAAATGGAAAATTATCTATAATAGGTGATCTGCATGCCTTTTCGAGTGCGATGTTTGTCTACAAAGAAGTCTGGGAAGGTAAATTCGGTGTCCTATTGTTCTGTTCCCTGGATGTCTCTGTAATAGAGTACTTGCCTGGCTCCTTCTCTTTTGCATACCCCACACACTGAACTCTGAAGGTAAGAGGGCAATATCCGCCATGGACCTGCTATCTCTGCTTCTGCAAGACAGTTTCTTGGTCACAGCTTCCAATAATCAGGAATGCCATCTGTTATGGGCTGAATTTTGTCCTCCTCCAAAATTCATATTCTGAAGTCCAAACTCTTATTACTTTAGAGTATGACAAGAGATAAGATCCTTAAATAGGTAATTAAATTAATAAGGTCATTAGAATGGGCCCTAATTCAATATGACTTGTGTCCTTATGAGAAGAGGACCTTTGGACACAGACAGGAACAGAGAGAAGATGATATGAAGACACAGGGATGAGGCAGCCATCCACAAGCCAAAGAGAGAGACCTGGAACAGATCCTTCTCTCATGGTCCTCAGAAGGAACCAACCATGCTAACAATCTGGGACTTCTAGTCTTCAGAACAATGAAACAATTACTTTCTGTTGTCTAAGCCACCCAGTCTGTGGTACTTTGTTATAGCAGCCCTAGCAAAGTAATACACTATCTGTAAGTCACGACAGTGGTTTGTCTATTTCAATGGAATTCAGGTAGTTTTATGTGCAAGGGAAGGGAAGGAGGATTGAAGAGAGCCATGCTTCTACCTCCTCAGTCCACAATGCCAATCCTTAAAGAGTTTTCTGCTTCTACACAAAACCTGTAAAGTTGTATAATCAGAGGTATTGTGTCCTTTCTATGTGTTTACTATAGAAATCTCTTTACTTCTAGAGGAAATAATGTTAATAGCAGCTAGCCATGTGAGATTTATTAAAATATTTATATTAAATAGAAAAAAGCTGGCAAGCTAGGCTCATCTCCACATTTTTAAAACATTGCTGATTAAGGAGACTCCAGAGTTGAGAAATCTGAAGAGCACTTCTTTTCTCTTCTTTTCCTCTATGGATTTTCTGTCTTTGTGGAATGAGCAGTAGATATTTATTAGCGCTTCTTTCTTGGTTCTCCTATTCTCTGACCTATATTCTAGTATGAGATATCTTGTTAGGCAGGAATTTCTTGGTTTGATTAACATATTACTATTCGGTAAAATAAGGAGAAAGGAGTGCTCCATGGAATCTAGGCAAAATGGGTAAATATTACATTTATATAGTATACATCTTCCCATCATTGCACCCAAGTTTGACTTGAAATTAGTAAAGTTTTCCTTGTGAGTGAAGAGCATAGCATCACACCACCATAAGAATATCAGTTCTGGGCTTCCCTCGTGGCGCAGTGGTTGAGAATCCACCTGCCAATGCAGGGGACACGGGCTCGAGCCCTGGTCTGGGAAGATCCCACATGCTGTGGAGCAGCTAAGCCCATGTGCCACAACTACTGAGCCCGTGTGCCACAACTACTGAGGCTGCACTCTAGAGCCCGCATGCTACAACTACTGAAGCCTGCGTGCCTAGAGCCCGTGCTCTGCAACAAGAGAAGCCACCGCGATGAGAAGCCCGCGCACCGCAACAAAGAGTAGCCCTCGCTTGCCGCAACTAGAGAAGAGCCCGCGTGCAGCAACGAAGACCCAACGCAGCCAAAAATAAGTAAATAAAATAAATAAATTTTTTAAAAAAAGAATATCAGTTCTTCATAAGTGAAAATATTTTTTTCTAGGTATAGTTTAAAAGAAAAATAAAACCAATGTATTTGTCATTATTGTTTCAGCCATTAACATTTTGCTAATTATGTTAAATGATAATATAATTTAAAATCATGCCCTTCATATCTCAGTAGGCAAACTCAAATGTATCAAAGGACAGTATGAAACTAGGATTTGACATACATTTCAGTGAAAGTGTTTCACTGCACATAAGGCGTCATGAAGTAGTCTAAAAATGAAGTCTTTAAATTTGTAACTGCTACATTGAAACTTGCACAACTAATGAGTTTGATAAAATAATGTCCAATTAAAATTTAAACGCCTTAAAATTATTTTTGTGGTCATACCTTCAATATCTAAATTGTAACCAAAATTTTGTCAGAAGCAGAAAGATATTTTAATTTTAATGTCATTATATGGACCAAAAAACCCCTTGATAACCCTGTTATCAAATGGCCTTTCTTTTTAAGATTTAATAGAAAATAGTACTGTTTTAATAGTACCTGGGGTTTGTTTTAATCAGGTATGGTAAGATATGCAGACATGGAAACAGCTGCCATGAAGGAAGTTCTTACTCATAGTTCCCTAGAAACAGGAGGCACAGACATCATGCAGGGTCACACCAGGATTGGTCAGAAGGTAGAGGGAATGAGGGAGAATTGTAGGAGAAGAGAACATATATGGAAACATTTGTGGTTTCTGTGGGAAGGAATGCTTGAGGCACAGCAAACAGATTTAGTATTGGCTAGTTTGAGTAATTTTGATGGACTTTGAGGCATAAGGGCTGTCCTTAGTTGTCTGGTGCCTGACCCTATGTAGGTAATAGCTGAGAATGTGGAATCCCTATAAAGAAGGTGGTAAGGGGTATGGGCTCTGGATTGGTTGGCTTGCATATGAAAGATGTACTTCTAGTGAGTTATTTGCTATTTTTAGGAATTAGGTTACTCTGCAGGGTCAGCAAGAGCCCTAGATATCAAAGCATCAGAATATAGAAAATAAAAGGCATAATTCACAAACTGCACTCACTTGATTTCCTTTAGAAAAATTATGATTTTTAAATCTATATTTTTATATAGTTACTATACTGGAAAAATAAAAACATTAAAATAATGATAAGGTAAATTGGCTCAAATGGCATGGTCCTTTTATTTTTTGCTATATTAGCCATTAAAGTCCTTCTGTTTATGATTTAAATGATTAAGTCACTTTTGCTGCATAACTTAAAAGTAATGAAGGAAAAGCAGACAAAGAATACTGTCAGATTTTGTTTGAAGACTTACTTAGCTGTCATTTTCAGTACTTTTCTATATCAGATATGTCAAATCATGTTAAATCTGAAAACTACATTGGTACGTTTCTTTGTTACAAAGTACTTTCCTCTGAGTTACATCATTCCCAATTCTAGAACATATTACATGATTTTGCTTTTGCCATTAATACTTTACTGTGATGGATATTGTATCAAAATAAGTTATTGAAACCAATTGACATTTATATTACCAGACATTCCTGCTATATGAAATAAATATGATGGATTTATGTAAACAGTCAAGCATATAGTTTTTTTAAAAACTAAACTTTAGTATCCAGGATTTCATGCTGTTCTCAGATGCTCACATACAGTCCTATGTTTGTGTGAAGTGTCTGCTTGTATGTTTATACACGATTACACATATACACGTTTGCTTTTGCTTGCCCTGAGGAAAGCAGTTTTTACCTTCTTCAATGTTGCACCTAATTTTTAGTCATTAATCAAAGAAGAGTAGGCATTTTTATAGACATTTTTCATCTCAACGTATGTCACTACATTTCTGCAATTCCAAGATTCAAGATTAAGATTGTTTGGCTTAGCTTTATGGTTTTGTTGTTTTTGTTGTTGTTGACTATTTAATGTATTTCCTTGTATTTGTTGCTTTCTGTGTCCCCAAGTTTCATTTTCTTTCATCTGGCAGCAGAATTGCAGTGATTTCCTTTATTCAATTCAGGAAATCTCTGCTTTTTTGTTCTATCTTTCATTGTCAGTCTATGTGATTTATATTTTACTGCTATTTTCACCTTACCATCCATAATATACTCTATTTTAAAAGTCAATATTATTTCTTGTCTTGATTGTTTGATCAAAAATGCATTTTTCTTAGCATGCATTTAATCTTAAACAGTCTCATTCATGGTTTATCCACAGACATGGCACTATCTGACACCAAAGTTAGGTCAGAAAATCCTTACAAACACCTGAACTTTCCAGACATCAAGGTCTAGGTATAGAAAATGGAGATAATGGCCTCTTCACTGTGAAATCTTTATTGTGTATACATTATAGCTATCCATAGTCACTGTGTATGGTGTTAAGTAAGGTTTTTCAAACCTGTACCATAAAGGTGAAAACTTTCAGCTATAAAATGAATAAGGTCAGATGATCTCATGTAAAACATGGTGACTATAGTTGATAGCAATGGGTCATATAATTGAAATTTGCTAAGAAAAGAACTTAAATGTTCTTATCAAAAAACAAAAAAAAAGTAAATATGTGAATTGATGGGTGGTCTCATTTACTAGTTGAGGGGAATCTTTTCACAATGTATAACTATATCCAATCACCACGATGTACACTTTAAATATACCACAATACAGCTAAAAAAATCCCAATGAGAATTTTTTTAAAAAAGGTCATGTGTCAAAATTGTTAGTTATCCCTTCTCATCCTTTTACCTCACCTGCAATTCAAAGCATATTTCTATGGGTATTGATTTAGATTATGAAAGATGAGATTTTCTTTTGTCTATACTCAATCTGGAAAGCAAATAAAGTGATAATAGTTGTCAGTGGGTGAGGATTTTTATGTGTGGGGACATGATGTCCTAAAGGTACTAGTGTTGGGGAGGAGAAGAGACAGTTTCAGGGACTATAACTAAAGCTATGTTGACGTGAAGCAATAAGGAAGAAGAATGAGATCACGGGATGAAATAGAAAGGCAGGTCTGGCTGGGGTGACCTACAGAAGGGGTCTGATGAGAAGAGGTAAGGGCAGACATTGGCAGAAGCTGAGGGAAGCTAGTAGTGGATGGCACTCTACCTCCTGCACTGGTACTTCTGTCCCTCTGTAAAAGCTCCCCAACCTGTCGATATTGGACAAGAAGTGCTTGAACCTTCTTGCCCTCTTGGGCTGTATATCTTTGTTGCCCGGGTATCCCCTTAGTGAAGCGCTTCTTGACAAAAATATTACAAATGTATGAGTAAATTTAAAAAATGGAAAGATAGGTATTAGCTTCATTATTTTGCTATGATTAATTTCTCCCCTGTAACAAAGGTGTCTTCCTCTATTTCCTGGAAAACTAAAAATGGTTTCTTACAAGCTCTAAATGTTTTCTGAGTCCGTGTGAATATATAAGTTGAGCTAAAATCTCACTTAGAGCTGTATTTTAAACTTAAAGCTAAAGTCACCATGAAAGAAAATGGAAGATAAAACTACAAATATAGTAGTCTAAATTTAATTTAATCAAAATTTAATTAAAAATTCTCAAGAAAATCGGGAAGATTTTCTATGATATAAAAGAGAAAATGTATAAGAATACAGGAAGGAAGCAAGATATGTTTTTTAAAAAGGGATTACAGAGACTACAAAAATATTCTGTAAATAATAAATTGTAAATAACATTCTGCAAATAATCTTGTAAAAATAAATAATTGATAATTTTTTGTGCAGCTAAGCAATATTCACATTGAAGATATTCACATTCTTCACTGAAATATCAACTAGGAGAAGTACATCAAACTTTCTTTACAGAAAGTAAACTTGCATTATACATTTTCTAAAATAGGTAAAATTTTATTTCCTCCATTATTCTTTAGGTATTTTACACTGTGCATCCAAAGAATCTTGAAGAATATGATACCATATTATGTGTAAATCAAAACTAGGAGAAATATGCCACATTAACTTGAGTAAACAAATTATTTTATTATTTGTGAAATATGAACAATAGCTAGATTTGTACTATTTTTTTGAAGTTCACATGTGCCAGGATTAGCCTGGATTTCAGTATGTTTCTATATTTCATCCTCTGTGATTGTGTTGTTCTTTGCATTTTAGTTGTCGTGGCATCTCCTTGATGAGTAAAGCTCTATATTATTTGAAACCAAGTTCACCTTTACTTCCTGAAAGCTTGTGGGTTTGAAAAACTAGAGTCCATGTTAGCACTGACCAGTCCAAGTTCACAGTGATCATCTGTCCTTCACAATTCAGTGTTTATTGTCTACACTATTATTAGACAATCCTCACTATGCTTTCAATTCATTACAAGTCACAAACAGAATGACCACTCTATAATAAAGGAAGTAGTGTTGGAGGAGAGATTTCAGATCTAAATACAGCCAGAGCTGGGCCTACTCTATTTAACACCCCAGTTTACTTTTCCACAATATTATCTTTTAAATAAGTCTCATGTGGTAATTAAGCTTTTAAGACTCACCTGTGGAATCACTGCCTTACAAGAAAACAACCGTCAATAAGATATCAGGTATTGAATGTTATTTTAGCATAAATATATTTTGCAATACAGTTTACCCTTGAGCAATGCAGGGATTAGGGGCACTGATCCCCTGTGCAGTGGAAAATCCGTGTATAATTTTACAGTGGCCCTCCATGTCCTTGGTTCCACATCTGTGGATTCAACCAACCATGGATCAAGTAGTACTGTAGTACGTGTTTACTGAAAAAGATGCTCATGTAAGTGAACCTATGTAGTTCAAGCCTGTGTTAATTCAAGAGTCAACTGTACATAATTGTACACTTTTTAAATTATAGATATTAAATTTTAGAAATGTGAAAAATTTCTAGAGGAAGAAAATAAGATATTGGATACAACTCATAACCCAGCATTGAAAGATAAAATAATATTTTGTGTAATTTTCTTGAATTTTCTATATATTCCTCCTAATTTTTAAGTTTAGCAACATGACACAACCTTCCTTTGATAAATCATGAATTATATACACCATTCCTTATTAGAAACACTTGTTTCTAAATTTGGAGTTCCCCTGACATCTTCTGCTATCACCCACTTATTCTCACTTTCTATACCCAAGTCTTACTCGATCCTGAGGGTTGTACATTGTTGTTTCCTCAGCAGGTAAATTTTCCAGCAGATATTCACAAAACTCGTTCCCTCGCTGTATCTAGATATCTGCTCAGATGTCTCCTCCTTACAGACATCTTTCCTACCATACAGTTTTAGAACAGCCAGCCCAGCAACTCTCTATCTATTCCCTCATATCACTTTGCTTATTTGCTTTGTATCATTTGTCTTGCGCCATTAGAAAGAAATCTTCAGAAGAGCAGAGACCATGTCTACTGCTGCCTCCCAATGCCTAAAACAGCCCCTGGCACAGAGTGAGTGTTCAACATGGTTATTGAGGTATAAATGAATATGTTGGTATATATTTTTCCCTTTCCTTGTTTGTATAACCTTTGTTTCTCTAACTGGATTAAGAGAAACTTGAGGCAGTGAGAGGGTCTTACATTCTTTGTATATCTCCTCATACACTTAGAAGAATTGTAACTGAAAGTGGGGTCTAGCTGCTCTCAGCTCAAAAGCCAATAAAGAGGCAAGGTTGGTGGAAAGGAACGTTTGCTTATATTGGATGCTGGCAACTGGCGGTGGGGGTGGGGGAGGGCGGACTCCTGTCCATAGGCTAACTTCCCACCCCCCCACCGACAATCAGGGGGCAAGAGTGTTTATAGACAGAGGGAAGGGGCTACATGCAGAAACAGCACGGTCAGCTCTGACAGTCATCTTGAAACTGGTCATGCGGTGGTCTGACCAGTGTCATCTTGGTTGTTTTAGGTACAGTTAATCTTCAGTTCTGGGGTCAGTTTGTTCCCATTTCTCTGCGGCCAATTCTCAGAACTGCAGCAGCTCATGTCATGGCTACAGTCTGGTCATCCTGTAGTTAATCTCTTCCACTCGGTGGGGTTTTCAGTACCTATAAGACAGCTCACAGGATATGGCTCAGAATATTATCTATAGCCCTTGAGGAGGAACTAAAGGTCCTTGACTTTGCTTAATGACTAAACTATTATTATTTGTTCTCCTTTGACTGTTTTCCTTTGTTTCCGCATTTTCTCGCTTCTCTGATTAAACATATTCTTTGGCTAAAGTTTTTCCACAGACAAAAGGCAGGCTGAGGACATGGGGGTAAAGGACCATAGGGTCCTGCGCCATTTCAGAATGACATGATAGGCAAACTTTGCCATGGCGTGGTCTCAACTAATAGTTAATTTTTTCAAAACCTTTTCTTTACAAAGCCTGTATTTCCTTTTCTAGCTACAATAATTAATTTTGAAAAACTATACCTTCAAAAAGCAAAGAGAAGAGAAAGAGTGGTAGTTGGAAATGAGATGTGTAGGAGTATCTTCTTATATACCTTCTCAAAGTCACTAGACAATTTTTTAAGAAAGTTGAATGAAGTACCAGCTAAGCAAATGAAGCGTTAAATTGTCCGAGGGTGTCCATCACCGAAAGAACACGCTGGCCATATGGATGAATCGACTGCATTAGTCTGGACATTTTTCGATGGACATATATCAATTCATCATCTTCCAAGGTGAATCGTATTTTTTGGGAAAGTCTCTGACACAATCATATTTATTACCTTAGTAGAAATTTGATGATGATCTATAATCTTAACATAAGATAGGGAGGAAAAGAAAGAATATTCAGAAGAATGTATTTTAATAGTTTGATAAGGAACACATATGATTCTCTCACGGTGACAAAATTAAGCCATAAGAATAATATGCTAAAAATTTACCTAAACTGCACTTCATTAAAAAATAAAATCTTAAGGAATGTGGAAAATTATTCTTTGTTACAGATGATTTTATTTGAAGAATTTTGTTACATAAGGAATACATTGGAAACGATTGGTTTGCTTTTAAGAATGTTTTCCTCTAGTTTTCGTTTTACTCCACATAAAGGCTTGAGAGAGGCATAGTGCTTCTTGGGTTGAATTGGAGATATTTTTGACCGTGAATCAAGACAAGGTGAAGCCAAGAGAGCAAATGACCAGCTCACAGGTCAAGCATGCAGTGCGGTACTTTACAGACAGCAATTTTGTGAAGAGAGAATACTCTTCATGACATTCATGAGCAAGTCCTCAGGAGTATGAATCAGGGATTCTGGTTCTTTCAGAACTTGTTCTCATCTGTAATATGAGAGCCTAGCAAGTAATCTGTAAGGTTCGTATTCTTAGTTTTCTATCTTTCTACCTTTTTTTTTTTTTTTTTTTTTTTTGCGGTACGCAGGCCTCTCACTGTTGTGGCCTCTCCCATTGCGGAGCACAGGCTCTAGACGTACAGTTTCAGCGTCCATGGCTCACGGGCCTAGGCGCTCTGCGGCATGTGGGATCATCCCGGACCGGGGCACGAACCCGTGTCCCCTGCATCAGCAGGCGGACTCTCAACCACTGCGCCACCAGGGAAGCCCCTATCTTTTTACCTTTTATGGATTCTTAAGTATCACTGTCCCAAGACATTGAGGTTTTATAGGCAATTGTTGTTTATAAAACTTGCCTGAGTTTCATTGATTTTCACTTATTTTATTTCAATTATGGTAATTAGTGAATTTAAATAGGCTGAAAACAATTTACCAAATATGAACATATGAGATTCCAGGTGATTTTTACCTACAAAGCCATTATAAAATAGCTTTCATTTGTATAATAATGAGTAACCAATAAACATTAAATAACATGCTTTATCTTGATTGATAAAAAATAAATCTGAAGGAAATATGCTATAAATGATCTCTTGCTGGAAGAAGATTTGTATTTCTTTTTTTTAAATGACACTGTACATCAGAAGAATTTGCACCCTTTTTTTTTTTTTTTCATTTGGGTGTAGTTGTTTTACAATGTTGTGTTAGTTTCTGCTGTACAGTGAAGTGGAGTTACCTGTGCTATACAGCAGGTTCTTATTAGTTATCTATTTTATACATATTAGTGTATATATGTCAATCTCAGGCTCCCAGTTCATCCCACGCACCCCCCGCTTTCCCCTCTTGGTGTCCATACGTTTGTTCTCTACATACGTGTCTCTATCTCTGCCTTGCAAACCAGCTCATCTGTACCATTTTTCTAGATTCCACATATATGCATTAATATACGATATTTGTTTTTCTCTTTCTGACTTCCTTAACTCTTCCTGACAGTCTCTAGGTCCATCCATGTCTCTAGAAGTGACCCAATTTTGTTCCTTTTTATGGCTGAGTAATATTCCATTGTATATATGTACCACAACTTCTTTATCCATTTGTCTATTGTTGGACATTTAGGTTGCTTCCATGACCTAGCTAGTGTAAATAGAGCTGCAATGAACTTTGGGGTGCATGTGTCTTTTTGAATTATGGTTTTCTCTGGGTATGTGCCCAGTAGTGGGATTGCTGGGTCATATGGTAATTCTATTTTTAGTTTTTTAAGGAACCTCCGTACTGTTCTCCATAGTGGCTGTATCAATTTACATTCCTACAAACAGTGCAGGAGGGTTCCCTTTTCTTCACACCCTCTCCAGCATTTATTGTTTGTAGATTTTCTGATGATGCCCATTCTAACTGGTGTGAGGTGATACCTCATTGTAGTTTTGATTTGCATTTCTCTAATAATTAGTGATGTTGAGCATCTTTTCTTGTGCCTCTTGGCCATCTGTATGTGTTCTTTGGAGAAATGTCTATTTAGGTCTTCTGCTCATTTTTTGATTGAGTTGTTTGTTTTTTTAATATTGAGCTGCATGAGCTGTTTATATATTTTGGAGATTAATCCTTTGTCCATTGTTTTACTTGCAAATATTTTCTCCCATTCTGAGGGTTGTCCTTTCGTCTAGTTTATAGTTTCCTTTGCTCTGCAAAAAACTTTTAAGTTTCATTAGGTCCCATTTGTTCATTTTTGTTTTTATTTCCATTACTCTAAGGGTGGGTCAAAAAAGATCTTTCTGTGGTTTATGTCAAAGAGTGTTCTTCCTATGTTTTCCTCTATGAGTTTTATAGTTTCTGGTCTTACATTTAGGTCTTTAATCCATTTTGTGTTTATTTTTGTGTATGGTGTTAGGGAGTGTTCTAATTTCATTCTTTTATATGCAGCTAACCATTTTGTAAATACTGATAATCTACTTTAAAATTAGAAAGAAAAAATTAAAAGAACCTTAAATATGTGCCATTACCTTCAGGTCTTTGTCCGTCTAGTCTGGCATGTGGGCATCCACAGTAGAACACCCTACAGCAGTCCTAGTGATCAGAGTAACTTGTGGAAACTTTGATTTCCAGAAAAGCTGTGCACTTTTGTTAGGTTTAGGCTTATGCACTTTAAGCAGTAACTCATATAATTAAATCAAAATTGTACTTTACATGTACTTTGTGAATATACTTAGTGAATTTAAAGATACTTAGGGAAAGTGTCAACCATTTTTCCAAATATAATCTGATTTTATAAAAATAACTTAGCAGCAAGATCATTTTGAAGTATATGTTTTTTCTTAAATCTAGTTTATGCACATCATATACCAGTGTGAACAAAAATATCAGGAAAATATAATCGGCACAAAATTTGCTCAGGATTCGAAGTCCTGACATTTTAAGAACAACTTGCCCAAATCGTTCAAATTAACGAGCTACCTTATTTTTTCAAATTAAGGCTAGAATTTTTATTTTCAATTATTTGCAAATAAAGTCATGGAGGACTCTAATTTTTCTAAGGATAGTCAAGGAAAGTCACAGTATAATAAGAGTTTAATGTATTTGTCTTTGGTTTTATTTGGGATTCGTATGATCAACACATTTTAGTTCTCTTTTAATTATGTGGGTGTCCATAAATGCATACAATAAACCACAAAAATTAAAAATTCAAAGCAAACAAATGTGCACTCCCCTTTCAAATATCAACCTTTGACATATTTTAATGAATTATTACAATATTTATTGAAATGTGACTTTCAATTTCTTATATGAGGCTTGTGTCATTATCTATTTTCCAACAAATACATAGCTACTTAGATGCTGTTTTAGGTGTTTAAAATTAGTCCAATAAACTTTTAGGTAAAAATAGGGAGTCCCTATTCAGATTATCAGTTCAGTCTCAGATTGGTGGGCTCTCTTTAACCCTGCGTTTCAAGATAAACGTCCTTTCCTGGGAGAGTCCATTCCTACCATGTGTTCACTGTGGACATTTGGGCAAACATATGCTAGACTCACTGTGGCTTCATTTCTTTTGTGTCTGCCTTTTCCACTGAACTGTTAGCTCCATTTACTCAGAGACCATATGCCTTTTGCTTACTAGTTTATTTGAAGTAATTAGCATAGTGCTGGGCACTTAGTGGTGGATTAGCAAATTTGTTTGTTTGTTAATATTAAAGCATGTTGAGCAAGAATTCATTATAGTCTACCAGGGACTGTTGCAGAAACTAAGAATACAAAGTTTAAAGGAACCATGTTTCTTTTTATTGTATAAGGGGAGAGAGAATAGGTAAGTATATAAATATGGAAGCTGAGGCAAAGAAAGCTTGAAAAGTGTTAAATAATTAAAAAGTGTTAAATAATTAAAGCTGTTTCTCTACTGAAAATTGGCGGAGGTGGTGAAGAAAGATGGCAAAATAATAGGGCAAAATAAATCATAAGGCAGGTTGTGAAGATTGTGTTTAAAACTAATTGTATTATCTTCAGAAGTTGTATCTGAAATAAGAAAATGATCACTGTAGATGCCCTCCTCAGGAATACCAGGGCACACCTGCCCTGGTGTTTGAAATGTGAATCTTCTGTGTTGGGTTGCTTTTCTTTCTCGTGTATGTAGTTAATGGCCTCTAAATCACTCAATGAATAATAAGAACTTAAAACATAAACATGCTAGAACACTTTGAAATATTAATATAGTTAATTTGATTTATAATATCATTCTCGATGATAAAGAACTAATAGGAAGACTTTTCCTACATTTTCATTCTTCAGTTACACTGGGAAAGATCTTTCAAAATTATTTAAATGATAGTATTTATCCATTAGCAGTTTTAGGAAAAGGAAAAGAAAGATAATACTCAGGAATTTATGACATACAGGATTTAATTATGTTAGTAAACGGATATATTTTGTGAATTTAAATTTATAATTAACCACAAATGGGGCTTCCTTTTCATAATAATTAAATTCTTCTAGTAACTAGACATTTAAGGCAAAACAGATCTTTTTTTTTTTTTTTTTTTTTTTTTCAGTACGCGGGCCTCTCACTGCTGTGGCCTCTCCCGTTGTGGAGCACAGGCTCCGGACGCGCAGGCTCAGCGGCCATGGCTCACGTGCCCAGCTGCTCTGTGGCATGTGGGATCTTCCCAGGCCAGGGCACAAACCCGTGTCCCCTGCATTGGCAGGTGGACTCTCAACCACTGCACCACCAGGGAAGCCCCAAAACAGATCTTTTAGGCTCAGAGGCTAGAAGTCAATGTGTCATTACAATATATTTGCTCTTAATATTACTTATGTAAATATTTGACCTCTATTTATACATGTACTTCTCTTTCAGATATTATTAATATATTTAGCTGCTAATGGTTGTTTACTAGATTGTTTTAGACTGCTTGACAAAATCAACTGGTTGAAAACTATTTCTCAACTTGAATAAAGTTCAGATACCAAAGAAAATTTCATTTTTACATGGCAATTTTCAAATAAAATTTGACTTTATGCTGTATTCCTCCCTCATCAGGAACATATTAAAAAGACATAGTGAATCTCTCATGGTACATAATATGAGTCAAATCCACAACTTGAACTGAAAGTTTCTTTTCATATTTAAAGTAATGTGATCTTACTTATGAAATGCCAGGAGACACACCTTATAATGGAAAGGTTAACTAGCTTTTACCATTCTCAGAGCTTACCAATTTCTCACCAGAGTGGGTTTGTGGGTAAGACTCAAGATGTGAAGTTTCATATTGTCTTCACAGCACCATTTATTGTAACCAGTGCAGGTGAAAGAGTGAAAGCCCTAAGATTCCTGTTACTTAGGAGGTTTTTGTTATTTGTTGTTTTGTTATTGTTGTTTTGCTTTTAAGCCATGAGGATGGTCCAATAGCATTATAACTGCCTAGGAGCAGTGAGTTTGTATATATGTGTGGTGTGTATATATGCAGGCATGCATGTGTGTGGGTGTGTAAAAAGTTGAGATTGGTGGATAAAGCTTAATGATTCTCCAGGTACAAGGAGGAAGACCTCATGGGCCTTGAGACAAATCTTTGATAAACCACCTCAGTCGACTTAAATATGGTGACTTTCCTACCGTGTAGCTACCACCTTCCCCCATTATAAAAATAGGTAAAAAATGTTTGATTGGGACTCTTTAGCTTGGAAAACACTTGAAGTCGGAGATTAAGTCATACACTATAAAATTATAAATGTCCAGTAGAGTGTATCTTATATACTGAATATTAGACACATACTATACACAGTTTTAATAGACAAATTTGAAGATATATCTATGAATTAAATTTTGAAAATACTTAATTTCAATGTATGAATGACATTTTTTGTGGTTTCTTATACAATTAAATATATTGCTTATAAAAACGATGACTGAAATATCATTTATGATCAATTTAATCTCATCATTTACAGTAATACTAAGTGTGATTAGGAAATGAGAAGGGCAGCAGAAGGAGTGGGGAAGATGGACAGGATTGAGAGAAATTTCACAGGTACCATTGACAGTGTTACTGACTTATGAAAACGGGAGGCATAAGAGAAAAAGATTGACTACTTTACAAATGTGTGACACCCCTAAGTTTCTTAAGACATTAATTTTATATTCAATTTGGATTGATCATTTCTTGAAATAAGTTTAATTGGCCTATGAAATGCACCATTTAATAAATAGTAAACCATCTTATTCACTGTATTCTCAAATTGTCTTGAAGACACTAAAATCAGGTAATTTGTATTATAAAACTTACAATTCATAAAATTCTGATATGCATATATTATCAATCCATTAATTTAAATATAGCATTAAATGGAAATTCACATTGTAATTAATAAAAATAGTGGAACCAGAATTTCCAAATAGAGTAAGCAGACAGCTATAGACCATTAAATGCATAATAAATCAACCTCATTTAACCTTGAATATCTACAAAGATGGATAAGTAGAATAGTTATATGAAGAGACATACTTTTAAAAAGCCAATATATAGGTGAAAGCTTAAATTTTTTTCATAAAATATACAGTTAAGGATTTAATATTTGGATGGAAGGCAGTTTTTTAATTACTATTTTTTATTAGTACATGGATGGCTCAGAGGAAAAAATAATCTCTAGGAAATTCTGTGCGTGATTTATGAAATGTATTTTTGCAAGGGCAGGTAAATTACAGCTAATACAACTTCCAGTATTTAAAAGTGATCTGAAATTTACATTTAGAATGTCTTGTTTCTTGGCAGATGTTTCAGTTACTGGATATTTTTTTTTTCCAACTACAATATATGTCTTTAAAGATTAAAATGCAATTTCTTAGTTTTGGAATGAAAGGAGTTGGGAAAAGCTGAATTAAAAAGTTTAGAGGAAAGACCTCTATTGTCTTTCCATGTTACAATATTTTTGTGGTTTTCTTGGTGAAACAAAATGAATTTAACTTCATCTGCATTTCATTTTTTTGTATTCGGACAGGAGGGTAATCTGCCCTGTTTAGGATGTTTTCTGGCCCTGCCTTTCACCAAGAGGGGGTGAGTTTCAGATTCAAGTTAAAGTATCTATCAGGTACCCAAACAACCTCTGACCAACCAATTTGAGACAGCTTCCAGAGCCTGATTGGTAATAGAGATGGGACTCCATCTACTTAACCTGGACTTTCAGTCTGTGATAAAAGTTTATCTTCAAAGTGAGATAATAGAATATAGTTAATACTTTGTTAGCTTGATTCATCAGCTTTCACCATTGAGACATATGCTGTGTGGTTCTCCATTTGTACTCTTTCTGGAGCCCTGCGAATGTCAGAGTTGACGCTGCTTTGGGGGCATTTCTCTGTAATAGTTTATATACACAACACAGAAGTCAAAAATACTTTCTCTGTGATGATATATAGTCACATACTAATCCATTTATTATAGATATAACCACTAATAACCTGATGTTTTTCACATCATCCTAGTTTTATTATACTGGGCTTTCCAGTCAATTCGGCCACGTTTATCCACTTATTTACATGGCCTCAATGGAAGTAATCATTGTGTATCACCATAACTCTACCAAATTCATTCCCTTCCCAACATTCTCCTTCGCTATCAGTTTACTATAGTGTTTGCAATCCCCTGCAACATTTCTCATGGTTTATTTTCTAGCACTACCCATTTGACCACTCAGTTGTGCATCTTCTTCAAATCTCAATTGGATTTAGCTTTTTTATCATGCCACTCAGGTGAGAAATCATTGGCCTTAGTCTAATTTCTGCAGTTTCTTGGTTGTTTCTGCTGACATCATGCCTCTCCTCCACCGGTGTATTTGTCCTGGTTTTGTGCCACAGCTATTTAAAAATAAAAGTTCTCACCTTTTCCCCTGAGATCTTGCTGCAGTCAGGGTTCTGACTTTCTCAGTAAACTACATCCCCTCTACCCTTCAACCAGGTCATCAGTATTATCACCTCCTTCTCCATTTTTCGGGAAATGTATATGAAAGATAACAAACAACCTTCAACTTCACACTTTAACTTGTGACTGCTTATTATGAAGTCTTTAAACAACCCAACTATATGGCTGTATTCGATATTATCTAAGAAGCTCTGAATTATAATTCTGTTGCTTCACCATTTACTAGTTGTGCCACTTTGGGCCAGTTATTCAAATTCACTATGTCTCATGGCATGATTTTTCCTTTTCTTCAAATCTATAGGTTTTTGTTGTTATTCTGATTGAATACAGATTTCTTGGGATAGTACAGTGTTATTGAGAAAAGGATATAGAGGCTGACACTAGAAAAAAGAAAACTGACTTCCAATTTACACTATATTTATACCAATTCACACTACAGTAGCCTTTTCATTCATAACTTTAGAAATTGGCAAAATTAAAGCCCACATATGTATACTAATTCAGGAAGGTCTTTGGTGTATATAAGCACACTAGTTTGGGCATTAATTCCTATTTAAAGTTAAGGGCATTCTTACCAGATTCAGATTTTTTTGTTCAAATTTTTTGCGATTGATATAAGGTAGAATATTTATACCCTTCTCTCCCCAATTTTAATAACATTACTTCTATATCATCACTCATAAGGGCTTTTTAATGCATGTGCTTCCAAAATGGATACTTTCCAAAATGAAAAAATATTAAACTTAGATGAACACAATGTACACTTTTATTCATTCAGTAAATATGTATGTAATGCTTACCATGAAAAGTTTAAAGTGTCAGGATACAACAGTGAAAAAGAAAGTCAAGATCCTCTTATAATTTAACTTATATTGTAGTAGAAAGCAGCAGGCAAATGATATTCAATAAATGTAGTGCATGTTAATACATACTAAGTGCTATGACGAATATAAGTCAGAGTAAGTACCTAAAGAGTGATGGATCAGGTTGTAGATCTATTTATACAAAGATTTGGGAAGCCTTCTTGAATAAATTCATATGTGAGCCGAGACGTGATTTAGGTGAGGAAATGAGTCATATCCAAAATTAAAGGACAATATTTGGAAGACGGAATATCCAGTGCAAAGGCACAGATGTGGGAGCATACTTGCCCTGTTCAGAGCTCATCAGTCATCGTGGCTGGAGAACAGTAAGAAAGGGAGAAAAGATGCAGGAGTAGTCGAGGATAGAGAAGAATACCAATAACAGATCAGGTAAGGCCTCTAAGGTCTGGTAATGACCTTGGATTCCATTGCAAAGATCCATCTAAAATTGAAAGTCATTGGAGGGCATTGAACAAAGGAGTAATGTTATATGACTTGCACTTGAAAAGGATTGCTGTCATTTCTGAATGAAGAATACAATACAAGAAAACAAATGTGAAAACAGGAGGACAGGATCATGTATAACAGAATTGAAGGTATTATGTATAAAATAGACAACTGAGGAGAACATACTGTAGAGCACAGGGAACTCTACTTAATGCACTGTGGTGTCCTAAGTGGGTGGGAAATCCAAAAGGGATGGAATATATGTATATGTATGGCTGATTCATTTTGCTGTGCCGTAGAAGCTAACACAACATTGTAAAGCAACTATACTCCAGTAAAAACTAATTTAAAAAAAAAGAATTGACGGTATTATGAGCATAGATCATGTTGCCGAGTGTGGTAAAATCTTGGATCTGTTTTGAAGATAAAGACACAATGGCTTGATAGAATGAGTGTGGGAATAAAATAAAATATCAAGGATAGCTCTGCAACTTAATGTAATTTGAGATGGGAAACATGGAAGGCAGAAAGATGATTTGAGGGAGAAAATCAAGGGTTAGATTCTGGAAATCCTAAGATGTAAATTATTTTTCATACTTTAGCTTCTTTAGTAGCGTTTTTAATTTTCTGAATAGATGTCTTTTTTTTAGGTAATTCCAATATACTTAAAATGTTGATACTATTAAAAATGGAATAACTTTAATATGTTTTCTAAATGGTTATTTTGGCATAATTTCTTCTATTTTATAGGAAGATCTTATATTCAGTAACCCTACCAACTCTCTTTTTAAAAAAAATTTTAAAAAATTAATGTAATTTTTAACGGTTACTTTCCACTTACCATTAGTACAAAATACTTGTTTTATTCCCCGTGTTGTACAATACATCCTTGAGCTTATCTTATACCCAATAGTTTGTACGCAATACATTGTGCCTTCTCCCCTCCCCACTGGTAACCACTAGTTTGTTCTCTGTAGTAACATGTAAATTTTTATAGTAATCCAAGTGAACATGTCTAGTAGCCAGTTAGATATTCATGTGTGAATTTGGGGAAACTGTTCAGGTTAGAAACTAAAAATTGAAAATTAAAAGAACATGGGTGACTTTGAAAGTCACAGCATTGCATTAAATCACCTAGGAGGAAAATACAAATAGAGAAGAGAAAGGGCCTGAAAACTAAGCCCTGGGGCATTTTAAAATTCAGAACTTAGTAAAAATGGGATTTGACGAATACTTTGCCCTTGACCAGAGTTTAGTAAGGCTCCTGTCCTGTCTTTCCTCTGTCCAGCCCAGTCTTAGCAAGAGTCCTGCTAAGTCAATTTAGTGGGAACACACCCATCCTTGATATCTGATCACTCTTGGTAACTAATCAAGTGTTATATCCCCCCACCTTTCATATATAAATCCTTGACCTGCCTTCAGCAAGAGTCCTCTTAAAACAGTTTTGCAATAAACTCTCTAACCTTGATGTCTCCTCTTATTAATTTTCCATCCACTGATGCCTCACTCTGCTCTTTGGCTACAAATCCCCAGCTGTCTTTGCTGTATTCTCAGTTAAGCACCGTCTCTTTCCCGTATTGCAATAACTCGAGTCGTCTGTACAATCTTCCTACCATTTAAAAAGGTGTCAGAATGATTTTTTCTTTAACAGATTCAGCAAGACAACCCAAGACGAAACAATTCGCAAAGCTGAAGGAAAACTCAGTGAGAGTGAGACTCTGCAGAGTGATGTTCTAGAAACTAAATAAAGACAGCATTTCAGAAAATAAGTTGTGATTGATTTGTGCCCTATGATGCTATTAGAGGAAGGTATAATGACTGAGACCATTATACCTTGGGACGTGAAGTCATTGGTGACCTTAAACAGAGCCTTACCTGAAGGAATGGGGATAAAATATTTTTGGAATTTGTTCCAGAGAAAATGAGGAAAGATGAACTGGAGACAGAAGATATAGATTTGTTTTTCCATAGGAGCTGTATCAAATATTGGAGTGGACATAGCCTTGTACGTGAAGAGGAATGAATGTGGGATCAAGGAAGTCTTTTGCTCATTTTAAGATAGTCTACAGTGTTACAGAATACTTTTACATATCTGGTAGTGACTCAGTGAGAAGTAAATAAAATAATGATGACAGAAACATGGAAGACTGTTGTAAGGGTCGAATGTTTGAGAGAGAGGAGAGAGGTTATAAGAGTCCATGCACAAGGGACAGGTAGAGAGAAGAACATGACAAGTTCTTCCATTTTAATGAAAAGCAAGACAGAGAAAGGCACATACATATATGCACGCAGGGAGTCTGTAGATGCGGTAATGCGAGAACCTATGCAAGTTTTCTTGGGAATGCTTTCTATTTTCTAGAAAATAAAGAGAAAGGTCATCAGCTGAGAAGAGTACATGAGGATTCTGACAAGAGTAAAGGTGTAGACTTATCCCCTTTGTGAGAAAGAGGAAATTAATTAGGGAAATCTAGTTGGATTCCAGGTGGCACTAAATGGTCCACTTCAGGGAGATGCTTGTGAATTTAAAGTAAGAACAGTTACCATGATTGTGTCTTTTTCTCTAATCGAATTTAGTGTTTCAGACATAGATGCAGGGGTGTTGGATAAAACAAGAATTAGGGTCTTGCCAGTAAAGTACGATGAGGGGACAGAAACACCCTGTACTTAACAACTTACATATGGTGATACCTTCATATCTATCAATTAGTCTGAGAACCATTATCTATATTTAAAATGGAGAAGAATAATTGTATCAATTATTCATAAAATGGAAACATGAAGGGAGGTAAGTGTAAACATTTTAACATATTAATACTAGAAGTGCAACCAGATTAAGAAATTGATCATTTCCTTTAACCTTCATAATCTATGTTTCATTTAAGACAATTACATAAAATAAAAACTTCAGAGTCTAATATTGGATTCTCAAGGTGTTTGCTTATATACTAAGAATCCGTTTCCAACTTGAGATGCACAGTCACAGCATGCCAGGCATGGATGCCCAAAAGCAGAAGACGGTGCTCTCTGGTGCTCATTAATTATTCATCATGACAAAAGATCCCTGCCAAAAGGCTGCACCTCGTCTTTGATCTTTTCACCTCTGCCGGGGTTAACCCGGCACTTTTCATTCTCTTGTCTTAAGGGTTCCGGTTTTTTCCTATTAAAAAAAAAAAAAAAAAAGACATGCAGACTCACTTTACGTCAAATGAGAAAGGAGAATTCCTGCAGGGCTTTGAGAAATTACCCCAACTCTGAAATTTTGGCAGAAACAAATTAGAAATGTCTCTACGAGACTGCACACTAAGGACTTGTGCTCCCTTCCAAGAAAGAGTCTGGACACATTCACCTTGATCACAAATTCAGCTTCTCACATATAGGATTCTGTTCCAGAGGCTGAGGGAAGAAGGTCTAGAAAGAAAATGAACCGAGAATGTATACTTATTAATAATTCACAAATTTAAATAGAGATGGATAATCTGGAAAATAAATATTTTCCATCGAATCTGTTATAATTTGAATTGCGTCCCTTCCTCCAAGTTCCTATGTTGGGATCCTAACCGTCCCACACCACCCTGGTACCTCAGAATGTGACCTTACTTGGAGATGGGGCCTTAAAAGAGGTAATCAATTTAAAATGAGGACATTGGGATAGGCCCCAAGCCAATATAGGTTGCATACTAACAAGAGGGTATTTGAATACACACATGCATGGAGGGTTGATTTAAAGTGGTTTAGGGAGAAGACAACTAACTATAGGTAGAGAGAGAGAGGGCCTGTTATAGACCCTTACATCACAGCTCTCAGAAGGAACAAGCCCTGCTGACACCTTGACTTTGGACTTCTAGCCTCTAGAACTCTGAGGCAACAAATTTCTGTTGTTTAAGCCTCCCAGTTTGTAGTATTTTGGTTATGGAAGTCTAGGAAACTAACAGAGGAACCATTAAATTTTCAGTTGAAAAGTACTCATTTGCTTTCCACTCCATGCTGGGTATAATTTGAGGTGTAAAGTCGCATGGCATTTAGGAGTTGTGGGTTTACCTACCTGTTGATGCTGACAACTGTCCCAGCCCCTCACTCTCATAAGATTTTGATTCCGCTGGTCTGAGTTAGGGTCCAAGAGTGAGAACATTTATTAAGTACTCTAGGTAACCCTAAATGTCAAGCAAATTAGCAAAATTGTAATTTACTAGCAGGTGTATCAGTAATGTAAACAGTTACAAAATTTTCAGATGTGTGAAAGACAATAAGTTAAACATTGTAAATATTTCACTATTTTGGAGAGGATGTGAAAGTGTGTATATCTGTATCTATATCTAAAAGCATATCGTGTGTGTGTGTGTGTGTGTGTGTGTACATGTATATTTCCATGTACCTATTCCTGTAAATATTTATATAAGATAGCTTTTAGATACTATGTTTTATTGTAAATTTTACATTAAAAGAAGAAGAAAAGGTTTATAAAGTTTATTTATAACTGTATATATAGTACTTAAGACTTCATAGGTATCTTAAGCAGGGAGCTTTGTCATGTCTCATTTTTCCCACTCAGGATTCCTAAGCAATTATGAGTGTCTCTAAAATGGCACAGAATCAGCAGAGGTAAGGGAATAGAGTTGCTATTTACCCACTTTGTGGTTTGGGGGTAGCCACATTGGCACCAAATCCTCCTCTCTTATTGTCTTACCAGTTCAGAGGCTGTGATTTTCTCCTGTCTGCCCTCCCTCCTACACACACACACACACACACACACACACACACACACACACACACTCATGCACACCGCACAAATGCACAGTCTCACATATCCTCACACATTCTCATTCACGCAAAGCCCTACATCCTCACACACACAAAAATCCACACAGAATCACACTCTTATTTTCTCATACTCACTGATACACAACCAGAAAACTCTCACACACTCTCACTCACACTCAATCACAAAGATTCACTCATACCTGTATATACACACATGCATACACACCCTCAGTCACTCACCTTCTCTCACGCGCCCTGCCCGCACACCCACACAAACTGCCACACACTCTTGGTCACACCTTGTCAGACATGCACTCACACTTACACAGATCCACACACAGGCACACACACTCTCACTCACTTTTTTGCTCCCTTAGACTTACATCCTTTGGTCTTTATGTCCCAGAGGGGTGACCACATCCCCATGTGCTTATTGGGTTACTAAATTTCCAAAAACTTAAAAAAAAACCCAAAAACACTCATATCATTCAAAAAAGAAAAGAATAAACACTTTGTGTTTCAGTGGACTGTGGTCTGCACGGTCTTCTAAAGCACAGGGCTTAGGGAGGGGAGTCTATAGATGGGAATGCTCCCAGGCCCTACAGCAAAAGAAAGTTGGGCAGATTCGAGAAAAAAATAAGAGGACCAGTTACCTAGTCGACTTAGTCAAGATAAGAATAAAAACTGTGATCTAAGTAATGGCGAGAAGGTAGATCATGTGAAGTGCTGTGAACCATGAAAAGGAATCTGAATTTTTATGATAATAGCAATTAGAAGGCGATGGTGGGTTTGAGTAACAGAATGAATTAATCTGATTGGCATCGTGAAAATAAATTCTAGTGGACATATGAGGATGCAGAGAGTCAATGGACTATTGCATTTTGGGTAAAAGTAACTGTGGTTTGGATTGTGGTGGCAGTAACACTCATGGTGAGCAGTCCACGCATTTGCGGTCTATGTAGACGATAGATCCCCTGGATCTTGCTAATGGATTGGATCTAGAAAGTTCAGGGCAATTTGACATGACACGCCAGGTGCATGATCACATCATTTACTGAGATGTGATAATGGTGTTTGAAATAATTACAGGAGAAATAAAGCAGTAGTTTTGGAATGTCTATGAGACATTTAAATTGTAAACATAGAGTAGCTAGTTGGATATTTGATCCAAAGTTCAAGTCAGGGCTGGAAATATGAATTGGGAGACAAACATATGTTTGATGCTTTAGAAGTGTTGGTTTTCCAGTGGATACTAATAATATATAAACTTACAGCAAGCAATTAGACTAGATATATGATTGTAGGCCAGCTAAAAATCAGTACTGAAGGAGAGATGCAAGGGATTCAGGAAACTTAGAAGGAATTTTTTTTCAAATCAACTTTTTTGCTGCCTACTAAATTTTTGGAAGGAAATTGATTTTTCTCACTGTTTGCATGTTCGTAAGATATTCAGAATGTGAAAGTCACTCACCTAAAGTTTTTAAATATCAGAGAAATAGGGGAACTTTGAGAAGGAGAAACTATAGACATGGAAAAACAGATAAACAATGGCAGAACAATAGGGAATTCTAGCATTTACTAGGAGAAGAATTGGGTCCCATAATAGGAAAAATAAGTCTTTCAAAAGAGTTGAAATAGAGCAAACTTTACTAAGGTAAAGAGAGAGAAGTTTAAATAAGGAAGGATTTTTCCATAATGATACCTGCTATAAGAAGTGAGAAAAGAGCCAGTGAAAGATAAGAAGGCAATGAAAAATACATTAAAATAATTCATAAAAATTTTTGACTTTTAATGTAATATAATTTCATAACATAATCATTTCTATGGGCTGAATGTTTGTGTTCTCCTGAAATTCCTATGTGGAATTCCTCACTACTGATGTGATGATATTTGGAGGTGGAGGAGTATGAAGGTGGAGTCCTTCTGATGGGATTAGTGCCCTTATAAGAAGAGGGCGAGACATGAGAGTTCACTCTCTCCAAGGAAAGGCCCTGTGAGGACCCAGCAATAGGGCAGCTGTCTCCTACCAGCCTGCAGAACTGTGAGAAATCAATGCCTGTTGTTTAAGCCTCCCAGTGTATGGTATTTTGTTATAACAGCACAACCTGACTAAGACCACCATGGAATAAAGTTATAGACTAAAATGGAGGAATTGGGAGGAATTAGTGAATGAATTTTTTTTTTTCCCTAAAGGAGATGTATTCTGAGTTAGGTTTTTAAAAAATTATTTGCCTTTTTTATTATTGCTGTAAAATAATACCTACTTAGACATTATTAAAAAATAGAAAGGGTAAATAACATTAAATATATCTAGTAAATTAATGTATTTATATATTAATAAATAAATTGATTAAATTATTTATAATTCAGCAACTTTACTTTTAAGAACTTTATGCAAATATTCTCAAAACTGTAATTATAGTTTACATGGGGATATTTTAGTTTTCCTATATGTCCCCCTAACATTATATATATATATATATATATATATATATATATATATATAATATATATATTTATTTATTTATGCTTGTATTTTGATTCATTCAGCTCCTCTTTCATCTGTTCATTATTCAGCAAATATTTTTGAACAATTAAACACCATGCATTTGGCTAGTACTAGATGTTATTATGTATTTTTTGTAAACATTAATTTTTATATCTAGGCAGAACTCCACTGGGTGAAAATAGTTTTGTTTAAGTAACCCCATATTGTAATTTATACATAGTACTATTATATATTTGAACTAACAGAACATTGTACATTTAGTATAATTTTCATTGAGTAAGATCTTAAAGAGAAATTAAGATATCAATTTTGACTATTTAGGGTCTGTATGAATACTGCCAATATCCTATTCAAAAGCATTGTGCGTTTACACACACACACGTGTGCAGTTATGAGAATGATCCCTTATAGCTCATTGCTGCCAGCATTGGTTAATATATTTTGCTAATTAGATCTGTGAAAAAGGTATTATTCATTATTTTGTCTCTTATTTTCTTTACTTATCTCTTGTTTGACCATTTTTCTTGATTTATTCCTAATTGCTTGTTTGTAAATTATATGTTTGTAGTCTGCCTGTTCATTCACTAGATTCATAATTGTTTTCTTCTTATATTGTTTCTTCAATTAATGATATATTATTCCCTTGGCATCTTTACTGAAACACATTTTCCATAATAGATTTTGGCCAGGACTTTTTAAACGTCCTTACAAATTGCCCAGTTAATGAAATTAACAGCATTTATATGGAGTGAGTTTGGCTCTTTTCTGCTTTGGTGGACACTCTCCTGGAGGTTTTCCATGTGTTTTCTTGTATGTCGTGAGTTAATCTTCAGGGTGTATTTTCTTCTCTGGGAGTTTTGCAGGTGTCCCGTGTTTATAAATATTCCTATGGGCAGATTTTATTTTTAATTCTACTAGGAGCCAGTGTTTTGTATTGGCTCTAGTTCAGTTTTCATGTTAATGTCTCCTGAGACTCAGCTTTTCACAAGAGTGGATAGCACATGATTTTTCTTTCAATGGCTATTTTCCCACCTATGGCCAGTGTAGGAAGCCTGCCTCCATGCCATGTCCCCAGGCCAGGGGTATTTTTCTAGTTCCAATTTAAGAGATTGAAAGTCCCATCTTAACTCAGATGTATGCAAGAAGCATACTTCCCACCACCTCCACATGCTGGGTCCAGCCTTACATCCCAGTGTTCCACAGATACCCAACACCATCTCGTACGATGTGTATCAATTCCTGGTTTTAACTCCTTTCCTTTCCTCCTCTCATGTTTCTGGCTTTGATTCCTTCTTTGTTTTTGGCAACTAGTTTCTCATCTTTACTTTTCTCTCAACTATATATTTTTAATGTTTTGGATATATTATTAGTCAGACTTATTTATGGGGGAATTTCTTGTAATATCCTTAACAAATTATTTCCATCATGCATAGCTTTTGAGAGTTATTCTTGTCGTTTTTGTTAGACCTCTAATATTCATAAGCTATCTTTCTTTCAGCATTTGATAAATATATATATGTATCTTATAATATATTTCAGGGTTTTTTTCAATGACACTTTGGTTTATATGGAATGAATGAATGTATAGTATGAGGTAATTTGTACAATGTGGTAAGGTTTTGAGTTGATTTTTTTCCAGTTGTTAAAAACTTTCAGCGGTATTTATTCAATACCCTTCCCTCACTCTTTCCTGTGCTATTGGTATGTTTGTATTATGTTTAATACATTTCTATAAAAATAGAGAAGTATAATGATAAAACCTATAAAGACCACCAAGATCATCTCCCAGTTAACTACAATTGAAATAAATAAATGAATAAATAATATGCAAATAGAGGCAAATAAATAAAGTGAAATATGAAGTCTTCCATCACCCTCTACCCAGTGCCTCCCCAAAGGTTTACATTTGTTATTTGTATTGAATTAAAACTATTTTCATACCGGTAATCATTCATAGTACACACATTGTTCTATAACTTACTGTGTTCACTAATAAGTCTTAGAATATTTTTTAGCCCTTAGAGATCTACCTTTCCCTTTCTTGAATGCACAGAGCTTTTTGCTTATTTGTTTGTTCATTTGTTTTAATCTATGGATGACCCACAGCCTAACTCGTTGGCCTCACTTGCATACATTTCTGCTTTTCCTAACAATAGCAATTTGATTACCCTGTATTCACTTCTTTTGACCATTGGGTCAAAAATAAAGCATATTTAAGTATTGCTAGATATTGCCAACTGATCTCTAGAAAAGTTGTATCCATCAATTTAAATTCTCACCAAAAGATTATGAACATTTTCATTTCTTATGCCATTGATATTACTGGTTATTACGAAACTTCTTAACTCTCTCTCCCGTAAGTGGGAAGTTAAAGTTCTATCTTTGTTTTGATTTGCATTGTCACATTATGAGTAATTTTTGAGCTGTTCTTTAAAAATTTGCACTAATGAGACTCAAAATTAAGTTAAATAATAATATACCACAGTTTTTGTATTTTTTCATATTTGGCCTTTCAGAGGAAACAGAAAAATTCTCTAGGTTTCCCAGTGTCTTTCTTATAAGTTTGATATTTTAAACTTGATATTCACAATTGCCTTTAGTTTCTGCTTTTGCTTATTCCTTGCACTTGCTTTATCTGCTTTTCTATTTATTTAGGAAGTCATCCATTTATTAATTCATAATTATTCCTTTGTCTTACTATATATATTATTTTATTCTATTAAAGTCATTATTTTACTTATTATTTTTCTAATGTGCTCCACAGGAATATGCTTTTTCCTTTCACATGCTGCAATTTTACAGCAAAGTAATTTTCTTTGTTTCTATTATTATCACAGCCACATTATTTCATTCACTCATTCAAAACATATGAACCGGGCTTCCCTGGTGGCGCAGTGGTTGAGAGTCCGCCTGCCGGTGCAGGGGACAGCGGTTCGTGCCCAGGTCCGGGAAGACCCCACATGCCGCGCAGCGGTTGGGCCCGTGAGCCATGGCCGCTGAGCCTGCGCATCTGGAGCCTGTGCTCCGCAACGGGAGAGGCCACAACAGTGAGAGGCCCGTGTACCACAAAACAGAAAACAGAACATATGAACCAACCCACTTAAAAGCATTAGTCTTTATGCTTCTTGGCTCACATAAAATAATTGAGTTATTTGGATGATATATTATTGAGTTTTTAATTTACTTGATTAAATATTAGTTTGAAATATAGTAATTCTTCATTAATCATGTAAGATTATGTAAGATACATAACTTCAATCTTAATTTTGGAATTAAACTAAGAATAAAATGTTATATGGCTAATAATTATATTCATTTTAAACTATTATATAAACTTCATTATATATATATCAGACAAACCAAACAAACACAAGATGGGTAAATAAGAAAATTTGTTTCATGACCTGATATGATGAAGTGTCTTTTTAAGATTAAAAATTAAAACATGAAATGTAGATCATTTATATATATATATATATATATATATATATATATATATATTTTTTTTTTTTTTTTGCGGTACGTGGGCCTGTCACTGCTGCGGACTCTCTCCCGCCGCGGAGCACAGGCTCCGGACGCACAGGCTCAGCGGCCGTGGCCCATGGGCCCAGCCGCTCCGCGGCATGTCGGACCGGGGCACAAACCCGCGTCCCCCGCATCAGCAGGCGGACTCCCAACCACTGCGCCACCAGGGAAGCCTGATCATTAATATTTTAATAAGAAAGGATTATATGTTGTACTGTGAAAATTCTTAGGCACCTGAAACAGTTGGACACTAATTCTGTTGCTGAAGGTACAGTTTATCCTCATACCGTGATTATAGCAATAAAGTTAATGATCTTATTGCAGCCACGCCAACATATTTATAGTGCTATTAAAGGGATATACTTATTCAAGGTGCATGAAAAGGAGCAGGTTTTAACAGATTTTTAAAAAAATGATGTTTTCTGTCCTTTAGATGTTTTTAAAGTTGAAATGAACAGGAAACATGATTAACTATAATTGAAATAGATTAAAAGGAACAATAGAATGGAAACCTTTTTGAGCCTCACATTAAATATAAAGTAATTTTGAGTGTTATAGAAATATAATTGTAAACTAAAATGCATCATTAAAATATCTAAAAGGATGCATTATTTATTACATTTGAAAAGGATAGGATCAACTTTGGGATGTAACCTTTTTCAAAATTCAGACCTATCAATTGTGTAACAGTAATCATATAATTAAATCTGAAATAGTTTGACTGACAGCTAAAATCTATGATACATCCAAAGGGTATTTATTCCTCTTCTAAAGATAGAATGGGTCATACTTAGTAAGGTGTTATTATAGATTTAATTGTGTCAGAAAAAAAAGGGAACACTGAAGTCCTAACTAGAGTACCTATGAATGTGGCCTTATCATGTGTAATCAAGTTGATTAGGTCATTAGGGTGGGTCTTGATGCAACAGGACTGGTGTCTTTATAAGACAAGATAGAGACACACAAGGAAAAGATAGCCATGTGACAATAGAGGCAGAAATTGGAGTGACACATTTGCAAGCCAAATAACTCCAAGAGTTGCTAGCAAACCACCAGAAGCTAATAAGACACAGGGAAGGATTCTCCCTTAAAGATTTCAAAAAGAGCATGGCCCTGCTGACACCTTAATTTCAGAACTGTGAGATAATAAATTTCTCTTGTTTCCAGGCACCCAAATTGTGGCATTGTGTCATGACATCCCTAGGAAACTAATACAGGCATGGAGCATTTGGAATATATCCCCTGGCAATTATAGGGGCACTTTTTTTGGCAAAGAAAAATAACTTGGTTTTGGATGAATTCTACTCATGCTCAAAGTTTCAGAATCTAGGCCGGTATCTAAGGTCTTTGATAGTTTTCATGTCAGGGAAAGGACTCAGAAATTTTAGGAGATAAATTTACCTTGGTTTTCTTTTACGTTAGAAAAAATCACTTCCGTGGCATTAAAAAAATCCATAAATAATTCAGTTCCGATTAATCAGTTTGAACTCCCAAGCTTACTCAAAACTGTTGTGCACCCTCTGGATCTACTTGCTATGATTACCACATTTGTCTTTTCACCTTGAAGCTCCAGCAAAAGTCAACCATACAGAGATTCTGTACTTCTAGGTGACATTTATCTTAAATTGGAGAAAATATGTCAGGATTTTGCATAAATTATGTCACAATTGAAACTTGTATAAGCTAATTCATTTATATCATAAATATAATTCATACGAGATTTAGCCTTTATAGGTTTCAAAGTCTTCTACAGAAATGCTCTTTCTATTGAAAGACTTTTAGAGCTAGAAGGAGCAGGTCATAGTTGTACCAACATATCAATAATTTTATCAGGTAACTGTTAATGTCAAGCTCTGTGCTCTTTAATTTAATAACACATATTACAAAATACAATATGAATCCCACTCTTGAACATCCCAAGTTTAGTAGCTAATTTAAAGCTAACAAATATATGTTAAGTATATTAAGAGTATCAGTATACTAAGAGGTTCACAGGGCCTGGAAAAACCTCGCTTGAAGTATTAGATCTGTAAGCCATGGTGTGCAGGTGTTGGCTCATACTGGCTCATGAGAGCTGATAATTAAATTCTCGGGAATTTTGCAGAGTGTATCTTAAACACAGACATTATTAAAAACTAATTACATATTTATATCTATAATACATATTAATTATATAAAACTAGTAATAAATATTAAAAACTCACTTGTTTCTAATTATTTTACTACATTTAGCTATATATTATGTATGTTTTTTGATGTTGTTTTTTATCTATTTCATTTTTATGGCAGAAATACTATATAATGGGGTGCTATTATATGTCTCTCGCCAATTCTGATCAACCCTGCTGGGAGTTACAGAACAGAAATTGGCAACCATTGCTAATCAAATTTTTTTTTCTTTTCCCAGAGAGCCATTTGTTAAACATAAACCAGCATACTATTTTTTAAAGTGTGCTGAACTTCTCAGTTTCCATGGACATTGTTTATTACTTCCTCCTATTAAAATCTCTTTCTTCACTAAGCTTTTTTTTCCAGTTAATTATACTCTGATCACAAATGATCTTTATTAAAGAATGCATATTCTTGTGATTCAAAACCAAATATTTTAAAAGAATGATATACATAATAAAAATTGACATGAAAGTGTTTTATTTAATATTGAAATAAAAAGCAAATAGACATTTAGAAGACATTTGTCTCATTTTAGAAAACATAGGCTTTAAGGATTTAAAAGTAGCATTCCAAACTCATTGCCAGAATTAAAATTACATCACATCCCAGCTTTCCTGTCTCTCTGGGGGCTCCTTTTTTACACACTACCAAAAACTCGAAATATCAGTCTCAGTCCTGGCACTTCTCTCTCATCCCACTCAGTGCGGGTAATTTCAACCATTCCCATGTTGCCTCTCACTGTTGTGGCCTCTCCTGTTGCGAAGCACAGGCTCCGGACACGCAGGCTCAGTGGCCATGGCTCACGGGCACAGCCGCTCCGCGGCATGTGGGATCTTCCCGGACCGGGGCACGAACCCGTGTCCCCTGCATTGCCAGGCGGACTGTCAACCACTGCGCCACCAAGGAAGCCCCATTCCCATGGTTTTAAATGTTATTTTGTGTCGATCACTGTCTCTGTCTCAAACTTTGCTGTCTCTGTCTCAAACTTCTGCTCTGAAATCCATAAAATCATGTATATGGATTTCTGTAATTGCACTTTTCTCATGAATCCTTTACAGCATCAGTTCTCAAACTTCGCTCTTGTTAAAACCACCTAGAGTGTTTGTTAAAATTCAAATACTGGGCCTCAACCCTCAGAATTTCTGATGACTAAAATAAAGGCGAATTCAAATTTCCCTTCCGCACCACCCCCATGGACTGCAAGTTTTAATGAGACAGTAGGAGAATTCAAGGAATACATTATGTATAAACAAATGCATTTTGTTTACAGTGAATATGCATTTAAGGATTTTTTAAAAGTAGCATTTTCCATTTTCAACTTTTGCTTCATATTTTACTTCTATAATGATATCTCATATTCAAAATGTGAAATGTCTTCCATATTTTGTGTTACATAATAATTTGAAATATCAAATGTTCATGGATTGATGAAAACTGCAATAGCAATACCAAATACTGTAACTTCTTTCAAAATGGTCATTTATAAGTCCACAGTGGTAAGCAGGTCTTCCAAGAATGGTAAATCGGAATTTGTTACAGCAGGATTGAATTTTATTTGAAATAAGATGGAAACCATTGGCAGATTTGAAGCAGAGAAATTACAACATGTAATTTATGTTTTAAAGAATTATTTGATCAGTCAGATAATATGGGGCAAAAATGGAGACAGAATAAGTTAAGAAATCACTGCAGTAGTTCAAGTGCAGGATTATGTAATACTAAGAAAGTAGGAAAAAAATGGACAGAGTGAGAATAAGACTTTAAATTGGAGTTGGAAAAATATGCTAAAAGAAATCGATATGAAGGATAAGGAAAGATGAATAAATGTAATCTCTTTATTTTGGGCTTGAGCAACTGGATAAAGTAGAGTGTTCTTTATCAAGAGAGGACTTTGGGCAGACTTTAGAAAGAACTCAAATCCATATTTCTCTTTTGATCACGGTAATTTTTAACTTTTATGTGCTTATTCATGGGGAGATATTAAATATAAATCTAATACCTGATGTGTGTTAAGAACATGCTGCATATTTTGTGACCACTAACTTGGGAGGTCAATTAGCTTAGAAGAGGTAAAAAATTATGCAGGGTGTTCTTGTAAAGTTATTATTCATTGACTTCAATGAGCTTGGAAAGAGGTTATTATAATTTTCAAGAGATGTCATAGAAATGGTAATTGTGAAATACCGCCAACCATTTTCTGTAATTAAAGAGGACGTTACTAAGGGTGTTTGGTTCATTCTAATTTCAAGGAGTTAGCATTATAATTTTATTGTTTGGAAATCAGTGAGTTTTGTAGGCATGTAAAAAAATAGGTACATGAAGTCACTGAGACAAAAAAAAAAAAGAGGGATTGTCAATAAAATAATACTGCAGTACTGTCCATATCAATGAAACGAAAGGAGTGTGATAGGATCCTCCTGTAGCATTGATTCCTCTCCAGTATGACTCTGCAAATATTTTTACTTTGCAGAAGTAATTTATATTCCATATTGCCTATTGATCATTAAAAGAAGTAGGTCCATATAACTGATATAAAAAAGTTCTCTTTCTGTTTAGCCATTTTAGTATTTTTTAGTATTCATTAAGAGGATAAAATAGTGTAGAGTGCAAAGTTAATTATAATCAGTTTCCAAATCGTCTCATTTGAATATAACAAATCACTGCATTTTCAAAGTTCTTTTCTAATTATGTTTCTTTTATTTCATTTAAAAGTAGAGCTGTTCAGACACACTGTAAGATTTTAAGAATTTATAGACCCCTAAGAAAAATATTATTTTTGAAAAATACTTCTTATCCAAGTGAAATTGATAGACACTCCCACTCTTACAGTTCAGCATATCTGAAACGTTCAAAGGAAAGACTTTGAACCCTTCCAAGATCTATATACATTTTTGGTCAAGGGAGTTAATGAGGTGAGAAGTGAAAGGAGAAATGTTGTGATGTGCTTCCTACAAAGAGACATTCACACTGCATGCAAAACAAGGAGTTTCAGATTTCCTTAACCTGAAAGAGGTGCATAATTCTGCTCAAGGATTATTGAACACTGTTGTTTATTCTGTCAATGCTATTTGTTTCTTATCAAGCATCATACTGGATTTTATAAGACAGGTAGTGACAGTGAAAGTTTCATCCCGTAACAACTGAACCAAAAATTAATAAAACAATGTAGTCAAAGAATTATATACATGATCAACTGGGAAACTTTGTTCTTTCCCTCTTTTTTGTTCTTTTTAAATTTTGCTTTTTGTTTTTTTTTTCCTATATGAAGACATTTGAAGTGACTTAGAAATTTTGTGACTCTAACACAATTGTACTTAGTACTCAGCTGACATTTATTGAAAAAGTTGTCATTGTAAGACATTTATATATACATCATTATTTCAGTTGCTACTGCCCAGTAGCAAAAGAGATCACAAATTCTCACATCATATTATTCATACAGAAAAAAGACCTTGAAAAAAATGTAGGACGTATATACTTTTCATCTAAGATCAGTGTGTTTTCTTTTACCATTGTAAACAATATTAAAATATCAATTTTGAAAACTTCTCCCGTAAATGCTTTTATTATATAATTTTAATCTTAGTTCTGCCTTATTCTACCATATCTGGAACCATAGAGTTAAAAGGAGATTTAAAGTTATTGTAATTATTCAGGGTTTTAGGCAAACCAATGACTAATCCTCTTGTTATTGCTCTGAATTATTTAAATTACTTAAGCGTATCACCATAATTTACCAGATAACAACATTTCGATCTGTGTCTCTATATAACCTCATGTCTGTTGAATGCTCTTTTAAGAAACTGAATCTTATTATAGTTATCCGGCTTAGAATGTGCCTGTTTTATTTATTTATTCTGGGAGGAGATGGGGAAGGGATGAAGGAAATTGGACTCATTCATTGGCATAATTTTTATGCATTGAGTAATGTTAAAATTTGAAGATATATTAAGGAAACACAGGATAAATATAGTGATTTCATTTTTCATTTAGTTTAAATTACTTATTTAATTAATTACTTATTTTTTTCATTTAATAATGTTTAAATCTATATCCTTTAATATCATTATTTTAAATAAAATAGTATTATTTTAGAAAAGTTTAGCCAGTGCTAACCTTGTTCCCTAGACATGTTGTGGTTTTTGCTTTTGTTTGCTCTGTTTTATTGGTTTAGTTGTTTACAAAAGTTAGCAAATATGAGAAACATTGAGAAGCTGGTCAAAGTTTTCATTTGCTAGCCAGTCATAAATATTTATCTTCAAAGATCTGTATAACGATTAATGAAACCAAATTGGAAAAATAATTTCATAAAAGAGCAACTGCATATCTCTAGTTGCTAACTCCTAAATTTAGAATTGATCCCTACACATGTGTTTTCATCCAAGTATTTATTTTTAATACAGAAATAAAGAGTTTCCTTCCTGTGTTGATATCTACACTGAATGAATACATCAGAGGTTTTTGTATTAATCCAAGATTTGTAAACGACATGACACTAGCCATGCATTAGGCTTGTGAATGTTTATTTGCAATTTAGTAAGCCTCGGTGTTACTGACTGAGTAAAAGTTTACTCTTCATGATTATTCTTTATATTGCTCTGTATATATTGTCTCTGTCAATACTTATGTCTCTATTGACAAAAGTAATCATCATGCTATACTGTACTATACTAGACTATGCTATGCTATAATAACTTGCCCCCAAAATAATTACAGAAAATTATGTAATCAAGTATATTTAGGGCAAATTGAACACAGAAGAGTACTCTATGGATAGCAAACAAATGCCAACACAGAAGAAACTTAGGCTAACCTCTGGAATTAGGATCCATGTACAAGAATATATCATTCTTCCTCATACAAAACATTAAGGTGTTTCATAATATAAAGGAATAAGCATTCCTATGTGTAAACGAGTACATGTTGGAAAGTATATTTAGTATGCTAATACAAAGAAGCAATCGCCTGTATGTAAGTTTGTGATGAGTATTATTGATAGAGAACACACTTATCATTAGGGAGAAAAGAATATCATCTCAGTGACAGCTGTAAGAAGTGGATATTGACTATTTCAATTCATTGATTACTTATACCTCAATCTGGGTAGACCTAAAAAGTTACATTATTAAATCCTCGTATTTCACGATTAAAACTCCAAAATATTTCAAATTTTAAATATGTGTATATAATGGGTATGTTGTAGATGGTCATGATTTGAGTACCAACAATTTTGAAAACATACAATCTAAGGGAATGAATTAATTCTTTGGACGATTATGACTATATTCAGTAAACCCAAAAAAGTTTGCTTCTTGTCTTGCTTACTGACATTCCATGTGCAACATCTGATTCTTTTTGGGTTCCTTCTAGATTATACAATCTGATGTATCAGGGAAGAGCTTGAACATATCAGAAGGAAACCGTTCCATCTCTTCATTTTTCATTTGCTTATAAACGTTCAATCCAAGCTATATGCAAATAACCTAATGCAAAGCAGTGGAACAAGTGTTAAAGTGGAGACTTTACAGTCTCATTTTTTGGTTAAAGATAATGTGAATCAAATATCCACATATTATTAAATAAGACCGCCCAGACAGTGCTAGCAAATGTGTTGGTAAGATACTGGGTTTGAAACTTGATACCTTACCCATTAGAAGTTATAAAAGTCTCCGAGTTGAAGTAGTCAGAGAGTTGGAGATTCAGAAAGAAAATTTTTGTAAGAGCTTCAGTTCATTTCAGGTCCACAAGTCTCAAGAGAGCAGCTTGCATGCTTGGGTAACTGATTTGTGTCTCTTGAACTTCAAGGACACAATAGATGTGCTGGACTCAAATTTAAGTAATTCAAAGGCTGAGAGTTCAGGGCTGGTAATTGTTCTATAAACAGAGTGCATAGAAATAGCTTGAGTGGGGTTGCCTGCTTGTCCAGCATCTCTCAGAACAAGGAATGAGTGAATGTTTTCCAAGGAACCTTGAAGGATGGACACCCTAGGTTATTAGAGGATGGCTAGGAGAAATCAGTGGAAAGAAGGTAGGAGTGTACCCTGAGATGCTAAGAGGCTTTAAAAGGATTTGTAGATTTCTCTATGGAAAGACATATGTGTCTGTACTGAGGAATGTGCAGGTAAGATATCCAGGTGATTTTAGAGCAAAGGAAGACACTGAAGAACTGACACAGTGCCACCTGAGAGAAAAAGCAAGCTTCAAAGACCATTCATGCCTACAGAGTGCCAGTTCTTTTTTTTTAAATTTTTGTTGGAGTATAGTTGATTTATAATGTTGTGTTAGTTTCAGGTGTACAGCAAAGTGAATCAGTTATACATACACATATATCCATTCTTTTTTTTTTAGATTCTTTTCCCATAAAGGCCATTACAGAATATTTAGTAGAGTTCCCTGTGCTATGCAGTAGGTTCTTATTAGTTATCTTTTTATTTTTTATTTTTTTTTATTTTTTTGCCGTACGCGGGCCTCTCACTGTTGCGGCCTCTCCCGTTGCGGAGCAACAGGCTCCAGACGCGCAGGCTCAGTGGCCATGGCTCACGGGCACAGCCGCTCCGCGGCATGTGGGATCTTCCTGGACCGGGGCACGAACTCGTGTCCCCTGCATCGGCAGGTGGACTCTCAACCACTGTGCCACCAGGGAAGCCCTAGTTATCTATTTTATATATAGTAGTGTGTATATGTCAGTTCCAATCTCCCAATTTGTCCCTCCTCGCCTTACCCCCTGGTAACCATAAGCTTGTTTTCTACAACTGTGACTCTACTTCTGTTTTGTAAATAAGTTCATTTGTACCCCTTTTTATAGATTCCACATATAAGCGATATCATATATTTGTCTTTGTGTGCCTGACTTACTTCACTCAGTATGACAATGTCTAGGTCCATCCATGTTGCTGCAAATGACATTATTTTGTTCTTTTTATGACTTAGTAATATTCCATTGTATCAAAATATATGTACCACATCTTCTTTATCCATTCATCTATCATTGGACATTTACGTTCCTTCCATTTCCCAGCTATTGTAAATAGTGCTGCAGTGAACATTGGGGAACATGTATCTTTTTGAATTATGGTTTTCTCTGGGTACATGCCCAGGAGTGGGATTGCTGGGTGATATGGTAGCCACTATGGAGAACAGTATGGAGGTTACTTAAAAAACTAGACACAGGATACCAATTCTGAATCCCTGGGACAGTGCCAAAGCAGACTTTTCCTGCCCTTCACTTATTATTTCTTTTCCAACTTTCATCCTCTTTCCATCTTTGCAGGTGTTTAGGGAATTTGGATATAAAAAGGAAAACGTTTCAGTTAAAATTGTTTCTTATGATTTGTGTTTTGTTTTGTTTTACACAGGACTGGTTATATTGATTACAAAAATAGATTGAACTAAACTAAAATTTTTCTTGACTAAATTAAGCAGAAGTTTTAATTATATAACAGTGACCAGAGGAATTCTTGTGACATGCCTTAGATTTCATCAAAGGAGAAGGAAGGAAAGAATCCCACAGAACAGGCTCACTTGGGCAATGTCAGTGGAGGATGAGAGGAAAGAAAGCTGTATTCTGATCATATCCTTTCCGTTTACCTTGGTCACCCTGTTTATTAAGTCCCAGGATTCAATCTCACTTTTACCCTTATTCATTTACTTGGGAATGTTAGTGTTTTGTAGGGTTCATATCTATTCATTTTCCCAAACATTCTCAAGAGAGGATTCTGAGACAGTTCTTTGTGTTTCCCCTGAATTGGTTGTACTCTGTGCTACATCTACAGAAATTTCATGAAGTATTTGCGGCAGGTGTATGAAATTCTTTCCTTGTTTCTAAAGCGAATTTGCATTTTTTACATTTAAAAAATATTTTGTTAATTCAGTTGTCTTCTTAGAGTGACTGAAGTGTCTTTGACTTACACAGTTTCATTGAAAACAGCATTTTATTATTTAGAATAATATAACTTCTAAATATTAATTTTGAAACATAATCAGTCGAATCTTCTTGAGAATACAGTCTACAATGCATATAATTAGTAAAATACTTTGAAATGTAACATTATTTTCTTTTAAAAATAATTTGTATTTGTTATTTTACAAAAGAAAAAAAAACTTCTGTGATATATTGGAACTAGAAAGACATTAGCAACATGAGGTTGCTAATTTTTACCTTAGTAAAAAGGTAAAAAAAGGTTTTTTACCTTTTAAAAAAGAAGAAAATATGGCTTTCATTTCTTACATTCTTATGGAAATGTCAGTATAGTATTTACTCTTCAGATAATATATTTTATTTCTGCTTATAAAGGATGATGCCCAATAGTATAGGACCTATTTCTAAATTGTCTTTTTCTTCTCTTAAAATTCTTTTCATATGGAAGGAAATAGCTGATAATATTAAGAATAGTGTATTTAACTTATAGTTACTTAAATCATTATCTGAAATACTCCTCAAATGGAATTTGTTTTCAGTAATGTATTCTGCTTAAAAGTCTCAAAATAAACTGCTGAGTTAAGCAACTAAAGTAAACAGGTCTTTGGAGAATTATGGTTTATCCCCACTTTACCCAAGTCAGTTTCTCAACTTGAAGATTAAAAGCTCTTCTCAAACAAGGTAAACATGTTTTCTAAAATTTTACTGGAAAAAATTGTTAAAAACTGTATGACAGCATCAGCAATTTTGATGGAGCTTTAGGAATAAAGCAGGATGGCATGTTGCCTTTTTTCATATCATTCAGTCCCTTTAAGGAGAATATAGTTTTCATGGAGATGATAAATATTTAGCATGAAAAATGTTAGCTTAATTATACAACTACAAACTAGAGCAAAATTCTCCCTGAGATACTTTTTTTTCTTTGAGAATTAATGTTTTTGCACATGGAAGCAGCAAAGGAAATATAACATATATGACAACAATATTCTAAAATGTGTGTGTGTATTCACAGCAAGTAACTACCCAGAAACCATATTTGTGTTTCAGTAAAATTCCAAAATGAACTAAATTTAAGATAAAGTTGCAGATTCATATTATTTTTATTGCATAGTGTTCATTTTAGGAGTTGTGTGATTTTAATTGGTTATTTTAATTAAAAATCCCTATTGTCAATCATCATTTTAATCTCATAGCTCTTAATCTGCTTTGAGAGCTGGTTACAATTCAATCCCATCATTGTTCTTCTAAATTTTCTTGAAATTATTCAAATCTTATATCCTCTTTCTACATGTGTCGGAGTCCTGATTTGCATTTAACACACAGACACATATACGTATAGATGCATATATTACATGTGTATGTACATGTGTATACATACACACGTATCTGTATGTGTGCGTTTATATGTGTGTGTATTGTAAGAAAAAGACAGTTTGTTACTTCGGAAAACTAATACCCTTTAGAACCAGAAACAGACTTGGAATGTAATCCTTTTAAACCCCTCAGTTTATAGTTAATGTCAAATTAACTTGCATTAGTTAGTCAGGTTGCATTTTTTTCTAGTAAACATTGATTGATGCATACAACCTAAGTGGGGTGAATATAATTTTGCTTCATTCCAATGTATTTGTAACATCGATTGTGATAATTTGCGAATATATTTTAAGTCAAATGCAAGCATGGAATCAAAATCACTTTATGTTTTCTGGTCTGTGTTATGGAAATTGAATGGATTAATAAAGCTCCAAGATGGCTTTAAAAGTCTCATGTTCACAATACGCCATGACCATTGTCATCTGAGACTTCTGAGACTTCTTAAAAGCATCAACTCTTATGGTTGGTATTCTACCTTTTATTTGCTTGATAGTTTTAGAATTTAACAAGTAAGTCACTCTGTGCTCATTTTACATATGACATCCTAGTATTGCTTAGACTCAAACAATTTGTTATTAATTACCAAAGCTGCTTTGAACGTCTCTACAAGATGATTCATCAGTGTGTGGCCTAGAGACATGTTAGCGTTGGTGTGTTAGTCTGAATAGAAGGTCTATGAGTAGGAAACAAATCATAAGAAAATCATTTGAAATTGAGTGATGCTTTTCAGCTAGACTTCTATTTCAAAGTAGAAGGTTGTTCTTGTAGGCATGCGTAGATGTTAACTAACATTGAACTTTTCCACTAAATCTACCTTTGAGGGCATGAGCATTGCTTCAGGAGTGAAGGAATCCAGATGAATAATGTTCTGCTCAGATGAACATGAGTTAAAGTTGCCTATGCAATGCCTGTGTTATTACTAGACACTGAAGAGAAAGCATTCGAGATTCTGTCTCATCTACACGATGTTTATCAATAAATTGTTTGGGGGATTTTTTTTTATATATAACTAACTTAAAAATGATTAGACTGGTGATTCAATTATGTCATATATACCCAAGTTTGGAAACAGGAGCACTCTTTAAACCTTGAATTATTCTCACCCATTCCAGTTAGTCAAAGATAATCTGTGATAAGGCTCCAGGCTCTGTGTCCCTTGTCAAGACTCCTGATTTAATCATCCTCACAACTTCCTCTCCTAGCGGATGGCCACAAATGGAGTGTAGTTTTATACTGAGTCACCTCAGCATTAGCACAGCAATATTAACAAAATAAAAAGCAGGAAGATTACAGAAAGTATCTAGTATCACAATAAGACATAAATACAGGCCACTGAGACCTCAGTCAGATTGGTGCCTCATGGTACTAATATTGCCTATTAACATGCAAAAACATAAAAGGAAAAGACAGCAAAAAGTGAAGGGTGTCAAAGTGGAAAAACGTATGAAAAGAAGGAAGAGTCAGCAAGACCAGTGCTAAAAGGTAGTAATATTATAGATTACTGTTGTCCCTTTCTTTCATGTACCTGTATGGTTTTCTCTACTCAGTCTTTTATAATTTAATGAATGAAGATAAAATAATCACGAATAACATACTATGAGAAGAATTAAGTGACATTTTAAATATAGTCATTCAGTCTGTCACTTAGAATTATTAAAAAATAGCTATTCTTGTTATTTTTAGACCTCCTGGGAGAAAAGAGCTCTTACATTTCCTTTTTCTACAGCCATAAACTAAGCATTTAAACTTTCACCACTAACCCACAACTATAAATAAAAATATTTCTATATTCAATATCACAGTCACTCTCAAACTCATGCTGACTAGAAATTCAGACCCTACTCTTTACAGCAGTTCCATTCTCAAGAAAATGTACACATTGAGATGTTGGTACTACTCAGTCGCTGAAAGCAGTAATTCATCATTCCTTTTTTTTTGGTGGTGGTTGAGTTGCTTTTTTTTAACTGTGTAATTACTTTGCTATAAGAATGTTTAATAAGGAGATATTTTAAAACCAAAATTGTACTTGAAATCATGGAAAACACAACATAATTACTTGGGTTTGAAATCATACTTAGAAAACCAGAAGAAAATTGTCCTGATCCTCTAGAAAGACATTCACAGGAAAAATGTAAAGGTGACAGTTAAGTTATTGACTTTTGAAGGTATATCTGGACCATAATTCTTTTTCAACAAGCTTGGATTTGAATACTGACTATAATTAACCGTGTTCACTTTGAACAAATTATTCAAAATTAAAATGATCAATTTTCACAATGATTATTATAGGAGTTGTTTTTTTCATAATTAATTTTCCTGAGAACATAAAATGTTTAAGCTTTTAGCATTGTTTTTATTATGGGACCATGAGTGAAAACACAGCTATAATAAACCACTCTTTATCATAGTAGCTGTGATTTCATTCACTGTGGGAGACAAATTGATTTTCTTAGACCTTTAAATTAGGTGGTAGGCATCATCGCTTAAACTAATCTGCTGATAATATTCTGGAGGTATCAAATTGTGAATTGAAATATTTAAAAAGAACAAATATTTAAAACGATTTCTTTTTATTAAAGCAGTGATAGACATCCATGTTTTCATATTGATATCTGGATTTTCTGTAGTTTATACTCCTTTCAATTCTTATTTCTTCATCATTCTGGGTTACATTAGAATAAAAATAATGAAACATAAATAATATATTTATGATTTTACCAACAGTTGTGTGTGTGCTTATAATAAATGGAGGAAAGTAAAAAATGTGTTTACTCAATGAATGTTCAGTTGGAATGATTAAAAAATGACAATACATTACAAATTAAAGCGATTCAACAGTTTTAGATTAATGTAGTCAAAATTCACAATTAAATCATTAGAATAATGTAAAAGAATTTTAAGCAATTTTGTAGATTTTTAATCACCTGACATCCCATGTATCACCACACACCTCTTTTTCTAGCACTTGTATATCTGGTATACAAAAAATGCTATCAATGAAAGATTATACAAATTACTTCCTGGAACATACTTACATATAAATATATCAGCCTATTGTCTTTGAAACAGCTTTCCGGGCTTCCCTGATGGCGCAGCGGTTGGGAGTCCGCCTGCCGATTCAGGGAACACGGGTTCGTGCCCCGGTCTGGGAAGATCCCACATGCCACTGAGTGGCTGGGCCCGTGAGCCATGGCCACTGAGCCTGCGCGTCCGGAGCCTGTGCTCCGCAACGGGAGAGGCCACAAGAGTGAGAGGCCCAAAAACAGTTTTCCAACAGGGAGTTGCTATCAATTACCTCCCAAGAGAGCCTGAAAAAGCAAAAGCAGAATAATTAAGCATACGTGTATATATTCACAAATATTTATAGGTAGATTTTAGAGCAAGTAGCAGATATTATCAAATCAGTCACATGATGAATAGTAGACTCACCATACGTGGCTGTGCTCTTTTAGTCCTGCGAAAAAGCGAGTAAAGCACCAGCTGCCATCCAACCTGTGCTCTGCTCACCAGGACTTGCATACCTGTAGTTGTACTCACCAAAATGAAACTTGTTTTTCTAAAGCACCTTTTTTTAGCAGGCTAACTAATGCCCGTCCCCCAAAGTGTCCATGTCCGAATCCCCATCACCTGTGAATATTTTACGTTACATGACAAAAGGGACTTTGCAGATGTGATTATTTAAGGATCTTGAGTTGGGGAGAGAATCCTTAATTATCCATCTTGCCCCAATATAATCACAAATGTCCTAATAAGAAGGAGGCAGAGGGTCAGAGTCAGAGAAGGTTATGTGAGGACAGAAACAAAGGTTAGAATGAGTGATATGGGGATATAAACCAAAGAATGGGTGCAGTCTTTGTAGAAACTGGAAAAATTCAAGTGAGCGGATTTGCTCCTACAGCTTCCAGAAGCAACACAGTTCTGCTGACACATTGATTGTCATCCAGTGAAACTGATTTTGGAATTCTGACCTCCAGAACTGTAATATGATAAATCTGTGTTATTTTACATACATTGTTGGTGGTAGTTTGTTGTAGGAGCAACGGGTTCAAGAGGATAATAAGGCCCAGTTTTTTTTGTTTGTTTATTTTTGCAGTACGCGGGCCTCTCACTGTTGTGGCCTCTCCCGTTGCGGAGCACAGGCTTCGCACGCGCAGGCTCAGCGGCCATGGCTCACGGGCCCAGCCGCTCCGCGGCACGTGGGATCTTTCCGGACCAGGGCACGAACCCGCGTCCCCTGCATCGGCAGGCGGACTCTCAACCACTGCGCCACCAGGGAAGCCCAATAAGGCCCAGTTTTAAAGAAACGGTGGCTATCATAATTACTTGTGGATAAGATCTATTCCAGAATCTTGCATTAACAGCCAGTAAATCTGGATCAAAAAACATCATCTTGAGCATTAATTCATACTTTGAGTTTCTTATTTACTGTAGTTCAAGGACAACACTGTTTCTACTTCTATATGAAGTGTTTCTACTATTTGAACAATCTGAAATAATCCACATGAACAAAATTCTTTTACATTTTCTTCCTATTCCATGCCACACATACTTTGATGGCATATCATTGCACATATCCTCTACCAATTTCCAATATACAAGTCTGTTTTTAAGAACCCAGTCTCGTGTTCATAAAGGTGAACATCAGACTAAAATTCCTCTTCTATCTGATATGGGTTTTAACTTCTGAGCAGAGTTGGTGCTCATCAATACTATAATGATGAAGACAGTATTAATAATTATTATTTTGCTGGTGTCTCAGTGGTGACAGTTATAAGTGTAAATGTATATAAGAAAAGGATTCAAGAAATTGTCTTCAGAGAGCTCCCTGTCACATCAGTACATGTTCATTAATAAACAGAATCTTCAGGCTCCCTAAACACTCAGATTACATTATCTAATACAGTTTACATTTAGGAGCCTAATAAATTCTTTAGAAAACCTGACTCTTGACTTTTTCATGGGGATTTTAATATCCTGCTCACCACCCCTAGTACTTTTGGAGAATATCTACCTTCCTGCATGCTTATTTGATGTGTGCAAATGATAACCCCAGGTTTTCTGAGTGTTTACTTTCTGAGCAGGAGATTCCAAGGCCAATTTCCAAGAACACCACGCTCTAAACAGGATCAGGATTTAGGTCTCCCTGAGATCTATTTTTGGAATGATGCTTCAGTATTTTGAAAGATAAAATGTCTATATTGTATCCATTGAGCTCAGCAGTTTTCAGTTTTGAAATGTTTTTAAAAATTCTCAATTTTGTAACATAGAAACTGGTGCAATTGATTGTTCATTGTTTTCTCACCCTGAATTATTCCCTAAATGAAATAAACTCATTTCTACCCATTAAAGCATTCTTACGTTAAACAATTAAAAATGCTATCTAATGATTTAGAATGTCATAAACATTTTCTTAAAACAGAATGAATTTTAAGAGTATTTTCTTAAAATGTAGAGAGTAACATTTTCCTGTTACTTATGTTGTTTTTCTTTTTTTTTTTTTTTTTTTTGCCAGAGGAAGGAGTCAGTTTTTATTTCTGTATAATATACCTTGCCACTGTCCTAAAGTCCTTGACTTTAACTCTACCAATTTTAATAATTGTTTGTATTAACCAGATAATGCAGTTAATTTATATATCCCAAATTAATATCAAGGTCATAATGTATTTCTTTATTTTGTCTCTTTACTTGGCTTATGCATCATGACCAAATTAACCTGACCCTCAGTTTACATTGTGCTTTGTGGACACAAGCAATGTCAAATTATTTGTCTTAATTAAATTTCTCCTATCAAAATGAACCTAATTTCTTACTGTCTGTCATTAGCATAGATGAGTCAAAGGCTCATTGTTATTTTGGCATTACCACGTTTATATTTTTTTAAGCAGTGTATTAAGACTATTAAATTTAATAGTAAATTTAGTAAATATTAGTAAAAGTAAATATTAAGTAAAAATTAAGTAAATATTAAATTTACTTCTCAAGTTGAATTTTGGATTCTTTGTGGATTTTTAAAAAATAACTCTTTGGGCTTCCCTGGTGGCGCAGTGGTTGAGAGTCTGCCTGCCGATGCAGAGGGTGTGGGTTCGTGACCCGGTCCGGGAAGATCCCACATGCCACGGAGCGGCTGGACCCGTGAGCCATGGTCGCTGAGCCTGCGCGTCCGGAGCTTGTGCTCTGCAACAGGAGAGGCCACAACAGTGAGAGGCCCGCATACCGCCAAAAATAAAATAAAATAACTCTTTATGAATAAGGAATTCCAAGCTAGGTATAGTACTGCAGTAGAGATAATTAATACTTAAGATCTGTGAGAGAACTAATCACACTTTTTTGATAGAGTCACATAAGAGCAATGACGTCCAGTAGAAGTTTCTGCAAAGATGGAAAAATTCATCTGCACTCTCCAGTGTGCTTTCCATTGACCACATTAGACATTGAGCATTTGAAACGTGGCTAGTTTGAATAAGTCCCTAAACTTTTAATTGTATTTAATTTAACTAATGTAAATTCAAATTCACATAGACAAAAGTGTCTTGTGGCTACCATATTGAAAAATGTAAGACTAGAAGAAAGAATTGTGAGTTGTGTTTTAGATCTGGACTCTTGCTTAAACTTGTCCCTCAATAACCGGTTCTATTGGAGATAGTCACATCACTTCTCTGAGCATCCATGTCTTCATTCAGTCAGTAATAGTTTCTTATTGAGCAGTCTGTCAAATCCTGTGACCTAGCACAGGATACAATGGATACAATGATTGTTAAGTCAGAATTTATACCTCTTCCCATTCTGTAGGGAAAAATGGTGTCAATGATACCATAATTAATTGTTTTGTTAAAATTATGATAGGGGCTCTGGAACAAAAGTAAGAAGCTCAATGAAAGCATGTGAGTCAGGAGACCTGACCAGGACTGATGGGTCTGGAAAAGCTTCCTGGAGGAAGTGATTTTTGAATTTAGCTTAAAATAAATGTTAAGAAATTTCTAGGTATAGAAAAGTACTGCTAATTTGCCCTGCAATCTGCCAGTTGCTAAAGATTCAAAGAGATTTTACTACCCTTAAAAAATTTATGGGGTAACAAATGATCTAAGTATGGAGCTATCATCAATTCCAAACAAGTGTTCCATTAAATAATCTTTATGACAAAAAATATGATTTTTATCTTCCAACATATTTAGAAAAGATAGATTAGACAAAGATAAATTTCTATGTGCTAAAACTTATTGGAAACTTGGGTATATTTAAGGTAAAATGTATTGGCACCTTGGTTTTATTGGAATCTTGGGTATTACAAATCTTGGAAAACATCTTAACTAAGAATTATATTCCGAAATTTTTGTAACCATAGATTTTTTTTCTTTTACTTTTCTTCTTTTTTACTTTCCCTACTCCTTCTTCTTCTTCCTCCCCCTCCGCATCCCTTTCCCATTCCCTCCTTCTTCTCCTTTTTCTTCTGTCGGCATTCTTAGCAATATGGCTTCTATCATGGAGTTCTCCGAATATAATTTAGAGACCCCAATTATATTTATAGTTCAGTTTCCTCCATTATCAAATTCTATAAGACTACACTTTTAATTTAGTTTGATATTGTTTTATTTGATATCCTATTTTTAAATTAGTGAGTTAGGTATTGTCTACTTTGAATCTTTCTGTTATTATATTATTTCTTACGATTTTCATTATGTAATCATTTATTCAATAAATAACCTTAGTTGACGTATGGTCAAATAAATTTCAGGGGGCATCTTGTCAGACAGTGCTCCTGTTAGGTTTGCTGGAAGTTTCTGCTTCCTAACAATTTGCTCTTCTTCTGCAATATTTTCAATATTTTGACAAAGCCATATTTTCCAGTCTACCACTGGTCATTTAATCCATCCTTCCTGGTCCAAGATTGCAGGGGGAGAAACGTGTCATGTTTTGGTGTTTCTCACCTGGCTCCATTTCTTCTTCCTGTGCGATGCTCTTGTAGTATCTAATGTAACTGTCAGATGGAGGCAGCTACAATGGCATTATTGTTTAGCCAAAAATGCCTTTCCTCTATGGTTTGTTTGTTTCAAAAATGTCTATTTTGAGAGTATTACTGGCTGCATTTATTAACATTTATTATGCACAAGGCCCTGTGCTAAATGCTTTCAGCATTATCTTTTTTAATTTTCATAATAACCTCCCCAAATAGGCTGCCTTGAGGAAACTGGTATTTAAAGGAATGAAGTCTACCCAAGGTCTATCTGTGTTTTCTCTACAACATAAAAAAAAAAAAAAAAAAGAAATCTGGGTAATAACCATGTGACTTATCTGTGACCGTTTTTTTTTTAAATTGAGATATAATTGATATATAACATTACATTAGTTTCAGGTGTACAACATAATGATTCAATATATGTATATATTGTGAAATCACCAGAATAAGTGTAGTTAATATCCATTGGTTTCATTATAATGCATTCTGACTTGGGGGATAACACTTGATGAAATATAGCCACTCAGTCAGACTAGTCTCTGTGTCTTGACTGAAAAATTATTTTACATTAAATAATATTATAATCAAAGATAAATTTAAAATAATTGAGAAAATCTGTTTCCTTCACAAATTCCTGGTGTTTGTCAATAGATTGACTTAAGTCGATTATCCTACTACCTTTGTTGTGCTAAATCTAACTAGATGAAATTTATTTCAACCATTTGTTCATTTGGTGTATTTGATTTAGGTAGAAATGATTTGAAATAGGTTTTGTATGTGATTTATAAGATTAACAATTCACTTTAACACTTGGAAAGGGAATAATTTATGTCTTAAATATTTACTGGATAGAAAATATTTCTTTTCTGGAGATTTAATAATAAAAACATTTCCTTATGATGGCTAACTGATAGAATTAAGATTCAAGCTCTCTAGCCTGTCACTTTTTGTTTTCTCTTAGATAAGAAAAAAATCAGTTTTTAAGGAAATTATAATGAAAAGGTATAACTGACATTATTTTTTGCATTGAATTAAAGATTAACTTCCCTATTTTTCTCAGATTTTTAAAAAGTGTACCATGTACTTGTACATAGTTGTAGTTGTACCTGCAAATACAAATGCTTGAGAGAACTCTTGGCACCATCATGATTCTGATTACAGGAATAATCATTGCCCACACTTGGCCTAACATATGATGGCCTTCTCTCTGCATTAGCATGCAAGCCATACATATAATTTAATATGAAACAATTACAGAAGTGAATTATTTTTCTCAAACAGTAAAAACAGCAAAAGCAAGAACAACAATGTTGCCACATTTTTGCCTTAAAAGAATTACTAACAGCTCTAGGATCTGAAAATTTTGGTAGAGAGGAGGGAAAGGAGCTGGGGTTAAGAGATAGAGATTAATATGTCTTAAACAATGCAATCACAAAAAAATAAATATTTTAGTTGTGAAGTATGTAATTTTAAGTTGGGCCATGGAATTGGAGATGTGAATAAGATTCAATAATAGATACCGCGTTAAATGACATTATGTACAATCTATGATATTGTGTGGCTATTATGATGACAGGATGCAAGAAACATGATGGGGGGGCATTAAGATAGATTATGTTGATGATTATCCTATATAACTGAGAAGAATAGAGGTGAAAGATTGTTTTGAGATTAAGATGATGAGGTTTATTTTGCCATTGTTTTATTTAATATTCCCAAATGTGAAATACCTAGTAAGTCAATGAAAAAACTAAGTCAGTTTGGGCTAGAAAGAAAATTGAAATGGAGGAGGAAATCTGTGAGTACTGTGTCACATATTAGATGTAGATAAAAGTGTGTATGTAGAGAGAATATGTGAAGAAAATTTTCTTGTAAACATCGAAGTCCAAGATACTCAGACTTATAATAATGGTTTGAGGGATAAATTCTCCACTAATTTGACTTTGCTTTTCTTTCTTCTCTCTATCTATTTTCCCAAATTCTACCTACTGTGTCCATGTTTCAACAAGTCTTAACATTCCATATAGATTACGTATTCTGAATAGCTCTATAAATATTGGTGAAGTTATTTCTGATGCATCTGTAATTCTTTGGTCCTTTTGATAAGCAATTATTGACAACTCATCATAAAAAAGGTGATATTCTGGGGCTAGACATACTTATATATATGAGAAATGATTTGTGACCAGAAAGACTCAGAGAATTTACAGAATGTGTATTCTAGTTGGGTAAACAGTTTCCTTTACTAGATAGCAAGGTAGTATATTATTTAAATTCCCTTCTAAATTTAAAAGGCTATATTCTGAATTCTGAGTTTTAATCCTCATGCTACAATTCTGTAGGGGAAGAAAATTTGTTTTTTTTCCCTTTTAGGCTTTTTGGCTGGCCTAATAATTAAATTGACATAAGACAGATTTACAGGAGAAAAATGATTTTAATTTTATACACACATGAGAGCCCACAAAGACATGAATGGCTATCAGACAGTGGAGCCATTGAGGTTTATATACCATCCTGAGCTAAGGAGAAGGGGGTGGGGCCTGGGGTTTCAAAGGCAAGGAAGACAATTCACAGAAAGATGGGAAGAGCATATGTTTGATAAACAAATATTTGCCATGCCATGCCATGCAGAGAAGCCTTATGTATAAAAAGTTATTTTTGGTAATAGCTCTCTTCTTGGTGTGGACTCCCTATCTAAATGCCTTTAGGCTATTAAGGGGGAGATAAAAATCTCTTCTGGAGTCTGTTGTGCCTTAATCATCTTCATCTGGAAACAATCTACTTGCCAAAGTGGAACATTCTGAGGCAAACTGCCCTGAACTCCATCAACTCGTTATCCATTTGAATTTCAAAAAACACTTCCAAATGGTAAAATATATGCACAAATAGTTAGCTGAAGGACACTTGAAATTTGTGAGTTTGAATTACTACTCAGCTAGTAAATATTGGGTTTCCTTGGGAAAGTACTTAATTTTCTTCACTGATTATTTGCAAAACAGACTACCATAACTTATTTTATAGCTTTATTGTGAAGTTTAAACTATATTTATTAAGTGCTCTGTGCAGACCTTGTCACATGGTATGGAACTGATAAATTTTAACTATTTTTACTTTATAATTTTATTATTATGCTACTTATTATATTGTAATTATTTATGTACATATCTGTTGAGTCTGTAAGATTGTGAATTCCTTAAGTAATGCATTCCTATGAGCTTTAATATTTCCAATACAACCACTGTATCAGATACTAACTAGGCATTGGATGAATGTGTGTTGAATTAATGAATGATTACACAAACATGTAGCAGAATGATAATGAATAAAATTTGAATGTGTAATTATGAAAAAAACAACTTTTATTGAAAGAAAGGTGAAAATGTGAGGTTATTCAAGGCCTGGGCCTCAATTCAAAGAAAATTCATCAAGAAGAGTGTAAAGAGAAATGAGTGGGAGAAGAAATCTAAACATAGGAATAGGGGGCAATATAACAGATGTCAAAAACAGAAGAAATATTTTTCTCTATATTAGAAAATGAGAAAAATAAATTATTTGATAAGAATCCCATATCTGTCTATTAAAATATTTTTGAATTTCCATCAATTAAAACAACATATGTCGAGTGAAAAAAATGCACAACCTAAAAGCTGAGAGTTATGTTTTATTCGGTGGATATTCTGAGGACTTAAAGTCTGGGACACAGCGTCTCAGATAACACTGAGAAAACTGTTCCAAAGAGGCCAGGATATATAAGAGTTTTTGCAACAAAAGACTAGGTAGTCAGAACATCAAAAGATTACTGTTAATCAAAGAAAACCAGACATCTCATATTAATGAACTTAGCGATTTTCTATGTATGTGAAGGTGCAAAAGTCTGGGCTCACTGAAATCATTCCTTTGACATTCACCTCAGCTATCTGGGCCAGTATCCTGAGCTTCCTCAGGGTGCACCACTGGGGAGGCTGTAATGTGATGGCTTGATGGCTGTGACATCCTTTATTTAATGATATGGTAGGCAACAGTTTTTTAGTTCACACATACCACTACACACCTATTAAAATGGTACACTGATATCACCAAATGCTGGCATGGAGATGGAGCAACAGGAACTCTCATTCATTGCTGGTGAGAATGAGAAATGGTATAGCTACTTTGAAAACAGTTTGGAAGTTTCTTACAAAACTAAACAGACTCCTGTCATATGATACAGCAGTCACGCTCTTTGGTATTTGCTCAAAAAAACTGAAAACTAGGGACTTCCCTGGCAGTCCAGTGGTTATGACTCCTCGCTTCCAATGCAGGGGGCGTGGGTTCGATCCCTGGTCGGGAGAACTAGGATCCCACATGCCGTGTGGCATGGCCAAAAAAAAAAACAAAAAAACTGAGAACTTATGTCCTCACAAAAACCGAGAACTTATGTCCTCACAAAAACCTGCACACAGATGTTTATATTAGCTTTATTCATGATTGCCAAAACTTGGAAGCAACCAAGATATTCTTCTGTAGGTGAATGGATCAATAAACTGTGGTATTTCCAGACAACAGAATATTATTCAGTGCTACAAAGAAGTAAGCTATGAAGTCATAAAAAGACATGAAGGAAACTTAGAAGTATATTAGTAAGTGAAAGAAGCCAATCTGCAAGGCTATGCATACTGTATGATTCCAGCTATATAACATTCCAGAAAAAGCAGAACTATGGAGACTTTATTAACTATGATTCTAAGACCACTGCAAGCATATAGGCAGAGGAATCTTTCTTAATTTATTATGTTCTTATTAATATAAAGGTTGCACTGTGATATGACTGGTAAATGTATATGTTTCACTCTCCTTTACTTAAAATAAAATCAACAACATACTACAAATAAACCTCTAAAATATGTTTAACCTGCAGGAGATTGAAAGTGAGCCACTTGCCAAGAAAAAAAATAGTTTCTAAATGTAGCTTCTTGGTAGGCAAGAAGCACAAAACCAAATCATTGTGGGTTGTCCCATTACATACAGTGATACACAACTCCATACGCCAATATTTCTACTGTGTCATAGCCTCTTATTCCAGGTAGTTTCTCAATTGCTCAGTTACAATTTATTTCAGTATACCTTTCAGAGGTAACATGTGCTGTAAAATATAGGAGGAAAGACAGATAAAGTCTTGCAGGTGACTTTCAATAACTGCAGTACTCAGTGAAGAAGAAAAAATGAGAAGAAATATGAAAAATGCTAGGTAAATAAAACTGGACTTTTAAAAATTCCCATAAATTTGCTATCTCAATTTGCTAACTACTCAGATGGATGTCAATTCTTGTTCATTTTCCAAATGACTTTTCTAAAACCTTCATATTTATATGAATGATATATTTCTTTTCTCTCTTTTATTTGCATAAAGTAGCCACCAGTATCCTGCTTCTCTTTACCTGTTTCAGAAATGTATCACTGAAAATTCTTTTATCTCTCTGTCATGAGCCATGAGGTGCAAGTGATCCTCAAGAGGTTTAGTGATCCCCATTATTACTGGAAGCACTATTAATTTGAACAACTGAAATTGCTAGAGTTTCTGGAGCATGCAAGGAGTGCACTGGCAGTAAGTGGAAGATTACTTCTAACAAATTAATTTAGCAGAAAGTCACTCCCCCACTAGGACTGCAAGTATTTAAGGTATTTCCTTAAATAGTGAAATGGTCTTGGGTATATGTAAAAGGCAAATGGAAAAGTAGTCAGTCTTGATCATGATAAATGGTACTACTGTAATTGGTATATTACACTGGGATAATTGTGGAGGTATATTTGCTTTGAGTTTTATTAGTCTCTTTCAGCCTCTATTACCTTATTATCTGGCTATCAATATTAATTGGGTACTCTTCATTGCTCATTCAAAGATGCTATGACTTTGAACAGTCCAATTAACTTTAGAGACTGATTGTTTTGATGTCACAAATACAATGTAGTAACGTGCAAATTTTTCATAAGAACTTTGTACAGATGTTGCAAAGATCACAAAATTCAATGGATCCTAATATGGATAGCTTAGCATAAAACATTTCTACTTCAAAAAAGAGTAATCTCTATGGAAAATACTTTTGTTACATTGACCTAGTAAATTCATATTTAGTTTATAGAGTGTTTACTGAGTCTGGGATGCAATACTATATGTACATGGTGCCACAATGGAGTGATAGAATGGTGCTGACAGGAGTAACAGAAAAGAAAAATAAGAAAATAAAAAACATCATAGAACAATGTGCAAAACCTAGTGATAGCTAAGAATTTCTTATTTTTTTGAGAAAGTTTTCCATGGAGCGTGAGTTTAAAGTAGTTAAAAGAAGGTTGGATGTTGATTGACAGAAAGAAAATTTGGGGCTAAGGAAGAGGTAAATCAGTACTTTCAAAGATTATACTAAAGATATTTTATGTGAGGATTGGTGAGAGGTTGGAATTGAGAGATTGGAATACAAAAAGGATAAGGAGAAAAGAAAAAAAGAGCAAATAAAACACAAGCTCTCTAAGTGGTTTTAGTTCTGTAACTAAGTGGTCTGGTTCAGATAGAAATTATTCCATTTATTCTCTGAAGAGTAAAATCTTTCTAGGAGAAACTTACAGTTAGTTAATATCCATCTGTGTATCCAGATGTGTGTCTCTAAAAGGGAGAAGAAGAGGAAGAGAAGGAATAACACAGGGGAGAGAAGAGGGAGAGTGGGAGAAATAGAAGGAGAAAGAAGAAAATGAAGGAGTTGCAGAAAGGATGAAGTTGAGGTGGGGATGGGAAGAATGAAGACAGAGGAAAGAAAGGTTCATTCTATGAAATGTCAGGATAAGTTTGCTTAATCAGGAGATACAACAGGAAAACATCCAACCCTGTAGTGTAGTTTTATCTAAAAGTCCCATTTTCTCTTGTAATGGTGGAAGACAGTTATCCAAGCACAGGTTGATTTACTATAAGTAAATTTCCATTCATCTGAATGGCCAGAAAGATAAAGAAATTCACTTTCATCTGATATTGATTCATATCATTTTCATATTAGTACTTATTTATGTCAACAAATATTTAGTTATACTCGAGGCTTACTTTTTTTGAAGGTAACTAGAATATTTGTGATATATTGCCCTATCATTTTGTGCTTTATTTACCCCGGCGACTTTCCATCCTACGAAGTCAAATATCAGGGTTTTTCTAAATATAAAAGTAATATAAATAAACCATTAGTATGACTCAATATTATATGTATTTATTCATAATTTATAAGAACTCATTTTATTCTTTGATAGCAAACAAATAACAGTGTGTAAAAGAAAGTAGATCTGAAACAGTGGTGGGACCAAATTGAAAGGTTAAGAGGATAATGGCTTCTGTGTATCTCAAACAATAGCTTTGCATGACACCTGGTATCGTTCACAAAATTCTTAACAGAAGCGGGAAAGAAGACAAGCCTCAGTCTGCATCTGCTGCTTACATTCTGTTTACTGGGATCTTTTTGAATAAAGCAAGACATAGGTTCAAGCCCAGACTCAGAGTAAGACCCCACTCACAGATAGATAGCAAGAAGGTACCCAGTGTTTTAATATAATGTGTAATGAAATGGGAAGTACACATAAAGATATCTACCCATTTAAGTGCTACACTTGTATCAAGGAAAACCACATACACGGGATTGAGTGGCAGACTGAACTAAACATTTTTTTTCATGAAATCTAATTTTCACTTGAAAGAATAACTGACAAACTACGGTAATTCAGACTGGTTTATTTGGTGAATATTTTATCAGAAGTGGATAAAACAAGCCTGTAAATTCAAGGAAGACAAATGACTGTACTTGGGACCAATGACAAAATATGAGCTTTCAAGCACCTTTGAGAATTGTGAAAACTTGTATCTGCCACGACAAGCTTGACAGCTTCCCAATACATAGTTGTTTTTTTTTTAAATTAGATCAGTAGTGATAGTTACAAAAGTTTTATATTATATAATGAAACATGTCAACATTTAAAAAATGTGTATAACTTGATTACCACTGTTCTTCAAGTGACCAGTGTATGATATTATAAAATCATGAATGGATAAATACCCATTCAAACTATAAGATAATGGACTCAACTTTATTTTTTAGAAGCTCTGAGTTATCAAGTTTTGATAAGAAAGATTAATAGAAGAAAGAAGAATATCCCCAATTATCTGAAAAGGTTATGAAAATACACTTCTATTTTCCTACTTCTATTTGTCTGAGGCTGAATTTTCTTTATCTACTTCAACTACAATAACATATCACAACAAATTGAATGCAGGAGCACATATGAGAAGCCAGCTCTATTCTGTTTAGCCAAACATAAAAAGATTTGCAAAAATGTAAAATAAGGCCATTCTTTACAATTATTGTGTTTTAGAAAATAGAATTGTTTTTCATAAAATATGAGATGTTAGTTAGTGGGTTATTATATTAAATAAGTTGATTTTAAAATTCACATTTTTAAATTTTAAATAATTTCACATTCACATTCACATTGCGCCTAGAACCAAGTTCTGTGTCAGTAAGCTTATGCTGCCTAACAAAATATTTTTGCAACTTTTAATTATTTGCATAGCTATTCAGCCTGGCTCGATGGTTTCATTCATTTGTGGGCTGTTGCCCTCAGCAAAGTAGCCCTATTTAGCTGGGTACCTGGGCCATTTGTCCTCAGTCTTTAGCAAGTCAGCCTGAGTTTCTTGATGGTATTGGCAAGAATCCCCAAACAGCAAAAAAGAACAAATCCCACTGTGTTAGTTCAAGTCTTTGTTACTGTCATTTTCATTAACATCTCACTGAAGAAAGCAAATCATACGAGTGGAGCCAGAGTCATAATGAAAATTAAAGTTTTACACAGAAGGATATGGACACAGGAAGGGGAAGAATCTGTGGCAGGCAATCTTTGCAATCTACTAAGAGTGATACTGATTTTGAAAGTATTCCTACCATCATTCTCTAACGTTGTGGACAGCGTGTTCTTTCTAAAACTGTGACTCGAATCACTTCCCATAGTGTGTTAATTTTTAAAAACAAAAATGAAGTGTTAATTTCTTCTTTTATGTTATTTCTTATGTGTTTAACTAAAAAATCATAATACATAAGAATATCATTTTGGGCTTCCCTGGTGGCGCAGTGGTTGAGAGTCTGCCTGCCGATGCAGGGGACATGGGTTCATGCCCCGGTCCGGGAAGATCCCACATGCCATGGAGCTGCTGGGCCCGTGAGCCCTGGCCGCTGAGCCTGCGCGTCCGGAGCCTGTGCTCCGCAACGGGAGAGGCCACAACAGTGAGAGGCCCGCGTACTGGAAAAAAAAAAAAAAAAAAAAAAGAATATCATTTATTATTTAATATACATTCAAATATAATTTGTTTTATGCACTTCAAAAATACTACATGAACTACTTAGAGAATGGGTGAGAACTCTAACAATTTTTAAAATTTTGCAATTTTTATATTATTTTTATGGAAACTTATGTAGTCTAAAAAACTCAGATTATATTTGCAAGGGATATTTTTATATGTTCTGTATGTGAGCTAAAAGATATTTTAGTAATAGAAATGGCTATTCTGAGATGTGTTTGCTGATGCTAAAACAATGTATTAGTTACTAAATAAGCAGGCTTCATTTTTATTATATAGCTCTAAGTGATGTTATTAATTTTATTGAAAAAATATTTTAGTTAACTCAGAAAATATTTTTAAATAGTCTCCTAAAGTTTTTCTTTTTACTCTTTATATCTATTAAAATTTTTATTCTTTGAAGAAGTAAATTCAGATAAACTGCATTCCATTTGACTTATAAAATTTAATAATTGAAATGTAATAATTATGGTGGAACTCTGTTAGAATTGTTAATATGCAATGTGCCTTTTGTTTCTTTATTGAATCAGTGATTCAATGAAAAGATCATATGTATTGACTATTTAGACTTATGTCTGCAGACTTTAAATAGATTTTAATTCTACATGTTCTTGCTACCTATTAACTCAAATATTCTTAGTTTGAAACAAAGCATATAATTATAAATGTGAAGTATGTTCATGTAGGTACACACATAAATTATATACATAAATTATCTGAGTATAAATTATCTTGTTTGAATTTTGGAACTAAATATAATTAATCACACCTTAGGAAATTTTTCATTAAGCAGTATTCAAAAATTAAAAAGTATAATATACTAGGGATATATGAAGAGAGAGAGAAAACATTCAAAATTAGCTATAAAAAATCCCAGAAAACTTAGATTCACTTGTCATCATTTTTCCAAAATAGTGCCATCAACATATCAAAAAATTCTGAAAAAATTAACAAACTAAAAGGTAAAGAAGGAAAAGTTAAGTAAAATACTGGAGCACTGACAAGATAATGTGAAGATATGTGTTTGCATATCTATATGCTAGGCTAATGTAAGGAAATATTATTTTAAAGCACAGCTTTGCCTTAAGCTCTCATGCCATAGCTATTATTCTAGAACTTTCCATCACAAACAGATTCCTTAAAATAGAAATATGAAAATATTCTATCTGCATCTTCACTGCCCATTTATTCACCTTTCAGAGCAATATAATCTTCTTTCTACCCCTACCCTTCCAGGGACGCCTCTGTGGACAAGTTCACTGTGACCTTCTTATTGGTAAATCTTACCACTTGTGTGGCTTTTTAGATGTTTGATCATTCTTTTTTCTTGTAATTCTGATCTCTCAGTATTCTTCCTAGTACTCTATCCTAGTTTTCTAGAAACTTTTCTGGCAGCCATGCTTGTTCAAGTTCTCCGCATTTGTTCTTCTCAAGCCCCAGTATACTTTGAGTTCGATATTTTCTTCCCTGTGTTTTCACTCCATACGTCATCCCTGGGGGATATTTTTCCCTCATGTAGTTCCAGAAATTATTTAAATTATGATTTCAAAGTCTATATCTCTAGCTTCTAAATTTTCTCAGTGTGGAACTACTAACTAGATAGGAGTAGTAGACAGAGTTAGGTCAATAAAATATTGAATGAGATATTTAAAAACCAGCAAGAACAATGAAGTAATTACCTTTCTAGAAGAACTGCTGTTAATGTAAGACAAAAGCTAGAATGATGGCTGATGTCTATAGGGATGTAGGCTTGGAGGAGGATTATTTTGATGATAGAGTAATATCAAGCATTTTAGTATTTTTATGAAAACAGCTGGAGGGAGGGAAATATTGAAAATGCAATAGACTGTAGATTATAAATGGAGCAAAATCCCTACAAAGGAAAGAAAGAATAGGAGAATATAACACAGCTTCAGAAACTGGCCTTGGGCACAAAGAGGCACATCATTTTCTCAGACAGAAGGGATTAAAATAAGAATGACTGTTTATATAAAGCCTTTACTGTACGCCAAGAGTAGACATGGATTTCTCATCCTCAATATTAGGCATATTTTTATAATGTGATTTTTCCCTCATTTAACTATGCCCCATTTTCCTTCTCAATAATGAATATAATAAATGTATAATCATTTTCAATGATTGTTGCTAAGATTATAAAAAAAGGGAAAACCTACAAATAGTAAATGTATTTATAAACAATGTAAGCCATAATTAAGCAGCTGCTTTGGTAAAGGAAATGTATACTTTATCTTATATTTTTGAGGTAGCTTTGTTATTCACCAAATTATTTTTATGTGCTATAATCCTATTCAAAATAACTTTCTATGAAGATAATATAGCAAAGTACAGATCAACATCAATTTCATTTAAGTATTACTTTAATTAAACACATACTTATTTGTAGAATATGATTCAAAATTGTTTTGGTATTACAAACTTTTAGTAATAGCTAACTCTAATGGTTAACTATCAGTGGTCCTGTAAAAAAACATGCACACATTTCTGAATTGCAACAGAACTTTGAATTCTAATTCAATTGGTTATACTATATAGATCCAGGCTGAGTTATTATAGTAATATTATATGAATATGGTCACCAGTATTTCATTTTAAAACACAACAATGTATCTTTGTCCCTATTGGAATTAGAATTGTGGAAGCTAGCTGTTTCTATACATAGTAAAGATTGGAAAACACTGGTCAAAGGAATACTTTTCTTGGAAAGTCTATGGAAATTTCACAGTGTTGATGTGTGTCTACCATGGGGATGAAGAAAGACATTTTGACTTAAAGACAACTAAGGTTTAAAAACACACAGTACGTTTATCTGCATATTCTGTTGTCACTTGTTAACTGAATAAGTTGAATGCCTATAGAGAAGACAACCAAAACATTTCAACTGAGAAAACATTGGAATACAGTATTCAATCATCATCCAATTAATCTAACCCAGCTGTTGCCTCAACAGCTAGATTGATGAGGTGTTTTCCTGAAGTCTTCATGAAAATTCACATAAACCTATCCTCTTAAAGTCATGATTTTCCCAGGAAGCTATATAAGAACCACGGCTATTGTATTAAGGATAACATAAATTGAAGCTGTTTTGTCTGGATTTCTAAAATATATCAATAAAAATGTTAAGTCAAAAATATGTAAGTTAAAAAATAAGCACACTTCAATAATATAAGTAAATAAATCACATTGATTTGAACACTACAACTTATATACTTTTTGTCATCTGGGGGAAGTAACACTTAAAATTAGTGACATAGATGAATCTTTTGAGCTTAAATTATGCCACTATATCCTTATAGTTTAAAATCACCTGAGGAAGTTTACCTAGGTGATCTGCAGATCTCATGGATGGTCAGAAAGGTGAAGGTGTGAAGCGTATCTCTAACCATTTGCTAATCATATGAGTTGAGCAAATAACTTAAATGAACCTCAGTTTATCATCTATAAAATTGAGATAATTCCCACCTTGTTGATGCATTATGATAATTACCAGTAATACATAGTCACTGGAATATGGATTGTCAAATGTTAAAATCTATTAATAAAGAAAAGTTTATACTATAAAATATATTTCATTTATTTTTTTGTTATTGTTTTATGTTTTTTGGCCACGAGGCACGTGGGATCTTTGCTCCCTGACCAGGGATCAAGCCCGCCCCCTTTGCATTAGAAGGTGAAATCATAACCACTGGACCACCAAGGAAGTCCTATATTTTAGTTATTGTAAACTGATTTTTATAAATGAAATTCAGTATTTTATTTTCTCCTTTTTTATCTTCTTTTCTATTACATAGCTTACTTTTACTTTTCTGACCAATTTATTTCCAGATACTTCTTCAAAATCGGAGGCATCAACATTCCCCTTTTATAGAGTACCTTTATCTTGCTCTTTAGATTCCATTTTTCCTATGTTATATTCACTTTTCTTTCTGTTTCTTATCTCTTCTATTTTTCTCATAACTTTGGCCAACTGGAAAGGCAGGTTGGTGTGGCATATTCAAAGTCTGGCACCTGTTATGCTACTTCTTCCCTCATCCTTCCTTTGGGCAGCTGCTATCTCTCCTCTCTCAGAATTTTATTGCATGATATCTAACATGTACCATCTCTTCTATTTCCCAACTGTATTTTTAAAACTCATCATCTTTAAATCTAGCATTAAACCCCTTCATTGGAAAGATATACACTCTTTCATATCCTGCCATATTTTACTAGTCATATTCCAAATGAAATTTCAGTTTTACTCAACTATTGAGCAAAATTTTAACAATAGTAGCAATAATCATATTATCATCATTTTCATAAAATTATAATCATAGTATACATCTTTGCCATACTTACTATGTATCAGTCACTAATCTAAGCATTTAGCTTTCATTTGTGAAAGAACACTGATTGACCCAGACATCCGTCCCCAGAACTACCACATTTCAGCCTCAAAACCTTTAATAACACTATGCTCTAGGCGACCACTACCAATGGCTCAGCAATAGTATGCAGGCTTTGGGCTCCCCTCTCCTCTAAAAATTTAAGCCTGTTTGCTCTATTTCAATGGTTCATCACAATATTGAGCTTTCATTAATTTTATATAAGAAATATCAGGTAGAAACAATAGATTCATCTTCAATTATAGAAAAAAAAGGGAATCCAAACGAAAATTAAAGCAGAAGAGGTTTGTATTTGGCAGTTAACATGGATTTTGTGATGAGAGAGAAAAGAGTCATGACTCTCATATTGTCCCTTAGTATTTAAAAATCACTATGCCATGATATACTAAACCAAACAATAAGTCTCACCCTTAGCTTTGAAAACAGATTCATTTTCAATCCATTTTCTACTGGGGAAGTAAGAAACATAAATAAATAAAACATGGGGTATAGTTCTCTTTTTTGTTTTGTTTTTAATTTACAGACACTCTTTTGATATCCACCTAGAGCCTAGGAGCAAGCTGTGTTACAATTGTGTGCCTCAAAGAAGCAAACTAACAAACAGAAGAAGCCATATGTAAGAGGTTTTTCTAAGAGGAGGAGAAAAACACAATTTTCTAAAAGTCAAAGAGTCTTAGCTGCTGTGGAAGGCTTTAATACAGAGAACAGAGGTCCAAGACTGTACTTTCTTATTCTTTGAAAACTTACATAAGAGACTTTACTCTGCTTTTTCTTGCACAAAAGATGCCTTGAAATATTTGTAGGTAATCCCTAGAGATGTATTTTGGATACTGTATGTGTAAGTAGTTTTTTGGAACTTTAAGTTAGTGTGTTAATATAAATAACCTAGCCTATAGTATATGGTTTAATACTTTTAGTGATAGGTAATTCAGTATGGCATAGTATGGAATACCGATAATAGACATTGAGAGAAATTATTAATTTCTGAAAAAATTACTACATTACTAATTATTAATTACTGAAAATTAATTACTAATTATTAATTACTGGAAAAGTTTTATTACATTACTAATTATTAATTACTGAAAATTAATTACTAATTATTAATTACTGGAAAAGTTTTATTACATTACTAATTATTAATTACTGAAAATTAATTACTAATTATTAATTACTGGAAAAGCTTTACTACATTATTTAATGGATACAAGATCTATTACCATTTTGGGGGGAAAATAAAGTAAAAGTAGAAGAATAATTTTACTACTGCAATTGGTCATCATTTTAGGGACTTTCTAGAGTGAGGTAGAATCTGCTTCTTCTAGATATTTTGATTTAAATGATGTTGGGTTTAATTTAGCAGTATGGACTACAGTACAAAAACATGCACAATAATTTATATGCAAATAATACATTTATATATAATATGGGTATATAATATGCATTTTCATATATGATATATAATACATAATTATAAGTAATCAATCCATATTGTATGTAATATATAGGATTTGTGTATATATAATATATGCATAATATACAATTCGAATCTTATAATGCTCATTGGTAGTCAGTTGAAGTTTCCAACTACTTCTGTTAATTCAGGTCATAAGGTTGACAGATATTTTGAAGCATGTCTTAAAAATGATTTTGACAGCTAGAAACTTGCACATTGGATAGTTTGCCTGCTCTGAGATCAATTATTTTGAAAGTAAACAAGGGGAGGAGGACATTTATTAAGCATCCTTCTATGCTAGACTAGCCCTTATTGTAGTGGTGGAGACATTGATTTCAGTAAAAAATGCCACCCCCAAAATAAAAATTATCTCTGAAACTCTAAGCAATCTGTGGTTTCTTACCTTTAAGGATTTAGCTTGTTTAATCCTTAACTTTTATATACAGATATAAAAGTTGAAATCACACCACTCTGCTATGGATTTTTCTTACCTGTGCTCACTTATTAAAGAACACAGTGTTCTACCTAGTCCACATGACTGTCAATACCATTAGCTAATGAGGTTTTACATTTAAAAATGTATGAAAACACAAAATAAACATTGAAATAGGTAGATTTTGAGGATGCGATGGAGGACAAAAAATTATGATGTGGCATCCCCAAACTCACAATCTGGTGGAGAGACAGAGAAGGACAGGCAATTTCCATACGGTATGGTAAGTGGTAGGTAGATATATGAAGCCTGTCCTACATGACAAAGTGATTGAATGAGGGTTCTAATTTTAACAGAGAAAAGAAAAGGTTTACCAAAGAAAAGACAAGTAATTGTGTTGGTATGTTAAGTGGAAGAAGAGAAAGTATGAGAATTATAAATAGAGGGAACAATAGGAGCAAAGGTTTTGTAGAACAAAGCAAACCAGTGGATTCGGTACTGTTAAAGTGTAGTGTGCACATAGTTTGAGAGGAGGTGTAGGTGACTAGTGAAGGATGATGCAGACAGGTAAGCATAGAAAAGATCTTGACAGGCTCAGGCAGAGGACCATGAGGAAAGATTAAAAGGATTTTTAATAGGTAGTATTATAATCAGTTCGGTATTTAGAAAAGTCATTCTCACTGCATAGTGCAGAAATAATTAGAAAGCTTGAGTCGGGGGATATTTTGGTAATACAAACAGGGTATGTTAATAGTATTAATTAAGATAATGATAGTTAGATGGTCAAAAGTAAGTGGATTCTAAACTATTCAGACCACTGATGATAGAATTTGGTGATTCCTTGGCTATGGGCTGATATGGGAGAACGAGAGATAAAGGGGGCCATAATGGTGGTTTAGGAAATAGGATGAATTGTAATGGTGCCTCTCACTAAGAGGAGATGTTCTGAAGAGACAGGACAGATAATTAATTCAAATTGTAAGTTTTGAGTTTGAGATGCCAATGGCTCATTCAAGGAAAAAGAGCAAGAGAATGTTGAATATATGTGCATTGATGTGAAAATCTGCTGAGAGATCAAGGCCAGATTTTTTTTTTTTTTCCCTAGAGGAAGTCCCTAAAACAGGAATAGAATTGAAGCCAAAGTTTCTAATTTCCTGATTACTTAGGATTAGGTAAATGACCATAACCAGGTATGAATCAAATAATAGCATTTAATCTGATTTATATTCTTTCATATTTGCTGCTTTCCTTCCCAGTATGAGTTTGTGTAAGTTTGTTGCTGTATTTTCCCAAGGCTGTGCTCACATGCTTGTTATAAGTTCATTATAGGTATATATTCTTTCAACTCTATTGCATATTGCTCCCTTTAAATATACTGTTCAAAAAGCTATTTGTTGAATAATAAATACACAATAAACAGGTATGACTTTTCTCAGTGTCACCACACAGTTTCTACTATCAGTCTCTCTAACCTTGTTCTGAATATCTTCTAAATATGCTCATTGGATCATTGTTTTTGCACAAAGTTGACTTTTTAAATCTCATTACCTTTTAATGGAAATAATATCTTTTGGGGGGGGGGGAACTCAGCTTTCAACAAATCCCGATTCACATTATAAAACCTTTCAATATATTCTCTGCAAACTGTAGCTCAGAAAATTACAATTAATCAATTTACCTTTCGTATCACATAGGCAGCATTTTGATGCCGGTAACTGCAGATTAGGGTAGTGGGAAGATTAAGGAACCGAGGGGACCTTTTGTTGAGTGATGACTCTTACTAGTGCCCTTCAGCTGGCTATTAAATGGACAACATTACCTCCTAAAGGTTTACTTTCTAACCAAAATAATAGAAAAACAAACTCTTGACTTTCCATCCTAATAAGGCTATTGTAAAGATTAAAATAAAATACAATTATATTTATGAAAGCACTTGTATTCTACAAATATAATTAAATATAAAAAAGTGCTATTACAGTGTTGGTTTCGCTTTTGTTTTTGTGAATTTATGATTCGTTAGTTTGATTTGTTTAATGAAGTTGGAAGCCTTTCTCACTATTAAATTACATTGACTGTAACTAAATTTATTTTGAAAACATTTTATTTCCCACTCTGCCTACCATTTTCTCTATCTCAGGCAACTTGATCAGGATTTGAGCTATTTTTTTTTCCATTGAGTTTCTTTTATTGACCTGATAGAATTTTTATTTTTATTTTATTTATTTTTTTTTTTACGGTACGCTGGTCTCTCACTGCTGTGGCCTCTCCCGTTCCGGACTGGGGCACGAACCCGTGCCCCCTGCATCGGCAGGCGGACTCTCAACCACTGCGCCACCAGGGAAGCCCCTGGACTGATAGACTTTTGATTGGAGACCAGTCCTTTGCTTCTCCGTTGTAATATGTGAGAGCTTTTGAGATTTCAGAAAGACGTGCCAACGAAATATTTTCAGAAGGCTGAATTAATATTGTAAAGATTCTGAAGAGTTTTGCTTACTTGTAAAAGCATTTCTTTAAATATACATTTTTTCAGTATTGATTCCTAGTGCCATAGAATCAAGTTACTGAGGAGGTAAAACAATGAAGCTAGTAAGTTATATAAGCTAACCTTAGAAAATAAATTGCTACTAGCTTGTAAGCAAAATAGTTATATGTTTTTGACTCATAAAATGATGCAAGTTATTTAACTTTAAAATATTCTTCATAGATAAACACTCATTATCACATTTAATAGTTTGTAATATCTTATAATTGTTAGAATGCCGTGCTGGTTATTGAAAATGCACGGAGCACACATAGAAATACCGGCATGCCTCTGATTGCAAAGCTGTTTTCTCAGACACAAACTTCCTTTGTAATTATTCTTTCCGTGCTCATTTCTACAGGTACTGCACTGTACAATACATCATGTTAAAGGTCTAGTCATTACCTTGATGCATGAGCTTCATTTTACTGGTTAGAAAGGCATGGCTGTTATAGCAATTTTAATCAAATACATAATTTAAGCAAGTATGTAAGAACATTTTTTTCTACACATTAATGTCCTTCCACGATGTTGCTTCTGTGTAGTTTAGCTAATAAAACAATCAGAAATGAACAAAAACATGGCAGACTGCTTGATTAGAAGGATAAAATTAATTGGGAAGTACAGTCAAGTTTATATTTTTATATCACTAAAATGAATATGGAACATATCAAAGGTACAGAGATTGTAGAGTGAACTAAAAAGAGAATCAAGGACTTTTATCCTATTCCAAATACTACCTTAATCTGGGTAGGTGAGCTTTGTATGCCACCAGTCTGAATTTCCTCAGGTCAAAATGAGGAATTAGATTCCCAGATTTCAAAAGCCATTCAGTTAAAAAAATCATGTTATGTGTATACATATATATGTATATATACACACATATATACTTTATGTACATGAATATATATTTTATAGCCTTTTATATAAAATACAGAAAATTATAAGACATATATTATTTCTAAGGCTAATGGCACACCTAGGTACCCCTCTGACATCAGTAAGATTAAGAACAATTGTAGGTACCTACGTCTCAATCATGATATCTAACCACGGCAACATATTTTCTAGTTCCTTTACTTATTTTGCACTAGCAATGAAAATCTAATGATGCAGATTATAGCAAGCTCATAGAATTACTAAACTCTTGATGTAAATGGTGAATTACCATCCTGTTTCTTGGTCTTCACGTGGCCGTGTGGACAGTAAATCTATTAAGGTAGTGTCATTTACGGTTGAGGTTACTCTGCAATCTTTTATTGGTGATATCGTTGTTCTAGTCATATATACTATGGTTTGTACCTTGGTCACATGCCTGTTGGAGCTCTTATAGGGATTGTGGTTGCCTAAAAATTCTTTGTGTAGAACACACTGGAATGACTACAAACTGAATGAATTCCTTGATTATCTGTTCAGTCCATTATTACATGGTGAACTGATCAAAGAAAGAAGTGAAGTGTCTTTCTAGGGATTGCATTGAATAATTAATTCTCTGGAAAGGACTCCTTGGTTCCAAAAGCTAGCTTTATTACCTAAGAATTGTGTGACCATGGTGGTGTTCTTTAAACTGTCAAGGCTTCATGTGCCCACATGTGAAGTGAATATCCCATGTGTCAGCTTTCTAGCATTGCCATAATGAATCACCATAAACCAGTGGCTTAAAAGCATACACTCACAGCGCTAGAGGCCATAAGTCTGAAGTCTAGGTGTCAGCAAGGTTGTTTCCTTCTGGAGAGTCTTGTGAGCAGACCTGTTCCATGGCTGTCTTGCCTTTGGCAGTGGATCCATTGCTCTCAGCATCTTTGTAGTCATTCCTTCTTTATTTGAAGGTTAGCACGTGTTTTCAGCCTAGTAACTGTCTCAGTCCATTTCCTCACTGTAGAATCCTAGACTGACAACCTGCCTTCATTCTATTCCATCTCTTTCCCTTTCAGTCAAAGTTGGTGGTTTTTCTGCTGTATAGCATTCTCAAAAATTTGGGGTCTCCTTTGTATGTTGAGAGGAACTATATCATGAGAAAGGGGACTGTTCAAAATCCTTCCTAAATAACCCTGTTTGTATTCCTGGCTTCTACTAAGATGGTTGATTGGATCCATGAATCACACACCCAATCTCTTCAAAAAAGGTTACCGAGCCACACCATTTACCCTATCTCCAGAGCATCCTTTACAACAGTGATTTCCTAATTTTAGCATCCTTTGCAATCTGGATAGGCTAAGTATCTTCCAAATCAAATGCTGGTTCCTTCTCGCTAGCACTTCCTTCCTCAATTTATGTCTTTCCTTTCACATTTTATCAATACTATAAGCAGTAAGAGAAACAAGGCTTCATCTTCAGCACTTTCCTTAGAAATCTCTCAGATTAATATCCAATCTCACCACTTATATCCGACCACAGAACACTCAACAGTAGAAAATAATTCTGCTCAATTTTCTGAAACTTTATAACAAGGATCACCTTTCCTCCAATTTACAATATCATGTTCCTCATTTCATTTCGTTACTCGCCAGAAGCAACTTTAATGGTCATATTTCTACCAACATCCATTTATGACAATCTGTGTTCTCTAAGATGATAGAAACTTTCTCAACAGTGCTCTTCACTTCCTTCTGAGTTCTCACCAGACTAGTCTTTAACATCCATGTTTCTACCAACCGTTTTTTCAAGACAAATCATGGCTTTTTTAATGGTGTGTCTCCAAATTCCACCGGCCTCCATCTATTACCCAAAAGCAGTGCCACTTCTGCATTTTTAAATGTTTTAGGTATTGATTACAGCAGCATCCTACTTTCTGGTAGCAAAATCCATTGATATATTAGTTTCCTAGGGCTTCCATAACAAATTGCCACAAATTCAATGCCTTAAAACAACAGAAATTTGTTTTCTCGATGTCCTTGAAGTCAGAAGTTGAAAATCAAAGAATGTGAAAAGGAATGAATACATGTGTATGTATAACTGAGTCACTTTGTGTACCCCTGAATCTAACACAACACTGTTAATTACCTATACCCCAATATAAAATAAAAAGTTAAAAAAAAAGAAAATCAATTATTTGCAGGATTGGCAACATTGGTTCTTTCTGGAGGCTCTGAGGTAGAATCTGTTCCATGCTTCTCCCTAGCTTCTGCTGGCTGAGGCAACCCTGACATTCCTTGGCTTATAGACCCACTGTTCTAATATCACCCTCCATCTTCACATGTTCGTTTTTGTGTCTCTACCGGCCTTCCCCTCTGTGTGTCTCTAGCATCTTCTAATCTTCTGTCTCTTATGAGAAAACTCTCACTGGATATAGGGTCTATCCCAATCTAGGATGATCTCAACTTAAGATCCTTATTTTAATTAGATCTCAAAGACACTTTTTCCAAATAAGGTCACCCTCACATATTCTGGGAGATAAGAGTTGGACACAAATTTTAGGGATTCAACCCACTACACACTATTATTACTTACTTTATGTGATAGTTTGAAAATTGATTGAAATATTATAGTATTTGGCATACAATATAACTCAATAAATGGTGTCTGTAATTAGTGTTTATTACTGGTTTCATTTAGTACTATCATAGCCTTATAGCTATCAAAAAAAATGTAATAAAAATATTATGAAACCACTACAAAATATAATTCACTTGTGTTATGCAGTAACAAAATGCATGCTGCAAAACATAAATGCTCAATTTAGAGAGAAAAGATAATTAGTGAAAGATGACTTTTTTATGGTGAGTGAAAATGCTTATAGAAATAAAAAGTAAGTTCCATAAGCTTTAGTGAATTGGGGAAAAATGTTACTGTGGTGGGGAGCTCTGAGTTTTAGATCTTAGGTGGCAAGTACAGATGTGATTATAAGTTTCAAATTATAGCTGTGCTATTGAGTAGATTTCATGCACAGGAGAAAAGTTCCAGTGGTGTCCAGAAAAATGAGAAAAGGATAAAACAGTTGTCTGACATTCTGTCTACTTAGTAGCTTACTTGCCAGATCTCTTAGTTATGATTAGGCTTGACTAGAAATAACGAGGATTACAGATAACAGTAGCTTTAGCAAATAGAGCTTTATTTTTTTTCATGGAGGAATTGAGATGTACAGAAATTTAGTGTAGTATGGTCCTTTGGTCCACAAAGCACACAATTCATTACTTTTATCTTGTCCCACCTTATACAGCCTCCATCCCCAAGGTCAGCTCACTCCCCTGTTGGCCAACCCACCACAGCCATCTCATTTGCATTCCAGTCATCAAGAGGGAACAGGTCAAAGAAGAAAGGACAAAAGTGGCATGCTAACTGTCATTTAGAGAATGTTCCTGGAAGCTGAATATACCTCTACTTACTTCCCAATGGTCAGAACGTTTTTGCACAGCTATTGCCGACTTAAAAAAAAAAAAAAAAAAAAAAAAGCACAACATGAGAGTTGTGAGTTAAGTTTTATCTGGGGCAAAATGAGGACTATAGCCCGGGAGACAGCATCTCAGATAGCTCTGAGAAACTGCTCCAAAGAGGGGAGAAGGTCATTATATATGTGATTTTGGTGAACGGGGAGTACATGCAATCAAGCAAGTATTATTTGCAAGTATTATTTGCAGAAGTATTATTTGCAGACCAGGTTTCTGCTGGTCTCATGAAGGTTACTGCTAGTCATGAGAAGCAGACGTCACCATGAAAGATTTTAGTGCTTTTCTGTATATGAGGAGATATAAGAATTGGGCTCATAAAATCTCCTGAAAATATCTAACTATCTGAAGGCCTGCTCTCTCAGTTTTTCCCAGGGCACAGAGGGCCACATTCCTGTTCTCCACCCTGAACTCCTTTCAGGGGGTGTTGAAAGTCAGCAGCGGCAACAGCTCATGACTTAACCCTTGTAGAGGTAGACGGCAAGTGCCAAAGGAAAGTGCCAATTTGTAGTTGGCGCTGTACCAACAAGGCTAAAATATACTACACAGACAGCAAAATATCTGACAGTCTAATGATATAAAAGGAGGGAAGGAAATATATTGTTTGTTCTAAAAGCTGTCTTAACTACATAATTATGCCATTCATTTTTGTATTGCGTACGTTCAGTCTCTTTCCTAGGGGAAAGAAAATATCCTAGTCACAACTGGTTAATTCATTCAACTCAATATCGAAGATTCTATGTGATACATTGTCCTCTTGATCAGATCCAGATATAGCTTTTTGTTGTATTGTGATTTCTGTAAACAATGGCCTCCAGTAATCTTTAAAAACGTACAGTAAAAAACAACAGATTGAATTTAACTTGCCAGGCAAGGAGACATACCAGTGGAAACAATTCAGTAAGGGCAAATTAGAGATGCCTAACTGCTAGAAAGGGTGAAAAGTACGTTATGTTATTTCTCCTAGTTATGCTAATGATATTGAAAAGTTGTTCTCTGGTTAGGAAGGAATAAGTCTAGGGATCTGCATACAAATGATTCAAACAAGAGCTGTTATTCATTGGCCAGTCCAATTCGGTTCTGACATAGTGAGGTCAATCAAAGATCATTGTGTTGTTTTTTTTTTTTTGCGGTACGCGGGCCTCTCACTGTTGTGGCCTCTCCCGTTGCAGAGCACAGGCTCCGGACGCGCAGGCTCAGCGGCCATGGCTCACGGGCCCAGCCGCTCTGCGGCATGTGGGATCCTCCCGGACCGGGGCAGGAACCCACGTCCCCTGCATCGGCAGGCAGACTCTCAACCAGTGCGCCTCCAGGGAAGCCCTCATTGTGTTTTTAATAGCGTTTGCTGGTTATAATGGTTGTGATAAAACACAGCAGTCAGTTTTAACATTTTCTATTCAAGAGTTGCTCTAGGTAGAAAAATGTACTTTATACCTGTAAATTAAAATTCAAGTTCTATGTCCCTAACACATTCGATATGCAATTGTACTGAGATAATGAGTAACCCATTTCACAACCCGCATTCAGGGAAAAAGGAAGAATGGGAAACACGAGGCAGTCATTAGTCGGGGAAGAAATTGAAGACTCCTTGCACTGGCAGTACAGTTAATTCCTGTTAGACCATCTGTTAGTGGCTGGATTTGTTCTCTGGCATGAGTTACTTTTTCATCTTCCTCTACGTCCTCTGGATCCTTCTTTCTGGAAGGTTTAGTTTTGTCCATTATACTCTCTGTCCACATGTGAAGTTGGCAGTAAAAGAGGTGTCCGTTTTAGAGGCTGAATGGCTTTAAAATGACAATTATATTGATGTAGGTTTGTTGGTCTAGAAGGGTTGCAGACTAGGTTTGCGATATTTTTTGTTTGTTTTGTTTTATTTTTTGCAATACAATTCTCAAAAACGACAAAAAAATACTTAGAACACTTCTTACACCTTTGCTGTTTGTGATAATCATTTGACCATATGTATATACCTAGTATGTCTGAAACTGTGAAGAGTTTATGTTACCCTATTTGAACCATTAAATAGAGAGATAGCAGATATATAGATATAGATATAGAGATTGGAAAATGGATAAAGAGATTGATAAATACAAACACACACATGTTAGCAGAAACACCAGATACTGATCAGAGTCAAAAGAAACAAAGACTAGGTAAAAAAAAAAAAAAAAAAAAAGCCTATTTTACTTACTCACAGAATACCTAGTACTGTTGCTGTTTCCCTCATGGGGCTATGTAATGAGAGGCAAATGTTCCGTGAACATACAGAGTAGTCTGCACCACAGGAGAGGGACTCCAAAATCATGAATCTTGAAGCTTATATAGGTGTAGACACATCTCCTCCTCCCCTCTGAAGTTAAGAGAAAGAGCTTATCTTTTGTTCTGGAATGTAAATAGATCTCCTCCTGGGGGAGAAGGAGAAATTCTCCAACCAGGAATGTAAACCTTGGCTCCCAGAGAGATAAGAAAGGCTTGATTAGCCCTTGAACAGGAACATGTGTCTCTGGTGAAAGGAGTAAAAAAGGCTCCATATATCTACCACCTGTAGAATGCAAAGAGCAGATGGTACTGGGGGAAAAGAAAAGGAGACGTTCTTTGTCATTATAACATGCAAATTTCTGTTGCTTGGGAGGTCTAGACCAAGCAGAAACACCAAGAAATCCACAAAGGGTTGCCTTGCAACACCAATCACCTTACTAGATAAAATTTTTAAGTCTGAAAACTTACATGATTTGGGTTCTATTCACAACCCCTTCTTTTCTAGTTTTGTGATTGATATCTAGAAATAATTTAAAAGGTGAGGGGTGGAGTGTGGTGTGAAACAGCAATCCAAATCAGATGTTTTACCCAGGCTGGTTTCCGTTGTTTGGCTGAGAAGTCATAGTGGCAGGCACTGGAAAAAGACCTGAGTCACAGCCTGATCTTTTGCTAAGGCTTTACCTTGGGAGCTGGTGCTTAGGTCTGCTTGACTATAAGATGAAGCCGCAGCTGACTTTTCAACCCAGCAATGTGCCGCATTACTGAGCTGCTGTTAATAAATACGTATACGCTGCTTTACAGAACACCTTCCTTAACGTCGTTGTGTTGCTATTTATCCCTCTCATCTCTCTTAGCAGCTTTCTCTACATGCTAAGTTATTCTCTTTCTTATCAGACTTTCCTAATAGTGGCAAGAATAGTTAATACACAATATGTTTTGATTATCTCTGTATTCGTTTGCCAGGGCTGCCATAACATCATACCACAGCCTGAGTGGCTTAAACAGCAGGAGTTTATTTTCTCACAATTCTAGATACTGAAAGTCCAAGATCAAGGTGTCAGCAGGGCTGATTCCTTCTGAGACATTCTTCCTTCCCTTAGAGATGGCAATCTTCTCTCTGTGTCTTCACATGGTCATCCCTCTCTTTGGGTCTGTCTCCTAATCTCCTATTAGAAGGACCAAGTCATTGGATGCGGTGCTACCCTAATGACCTCATTTTAAATTAATTACCCATTTAAGTACTTTATCTGCAAATACATTTACATTCTTAGGTACTGGATTAGTACTTCAACATATGAATTTTGGAGAAACATATTTCAGCCCGTAGCAATTTCTTATAACTTCTTATTATACAACCCACCTGTACCTGATCTGCCTTATGAGGGAAACAGGGAATTTTTACCATATTTTGCTACTACATTGTAAGTCCACGTGAGTCCTTGCCATCTGCTGCTGGACAACTTTCATTAAGCCAATGACACATGATCTGTTACTTCCAGCAACCCAGTTCCAAGTTAAAAAAAAAAACAAAACTGTGTCAGTTGGGGTTAGTTTCATATGTGAATGGCAAAGATATCCTTTTAAACTGGTGTAGATACGATACACAAGTCTCACTTAAATGGTCTAAAGTAGGCGGGGCAGGCTTGTAAACTGGCTCAGCTCCTTGTTTCCCAAGGGACACCAGGTCCTTTCAATCCTGTTGCTCCTGTACTGGCGGTTCTACTTCTAAGGTTGACATCATGTCTGCCTTGCAACCACTGGGAAAGGATGAGGGGGTGAAAGGAGCTTCGCATTTACCTTTTCAGAGAATACTTGTGGAATTCGCCACATGATAATTCTACTTGTATTACAGCAGCTATAACTTAGTAACAATGTCACACCCAGCTACAAGGGAGGCAGGGGAATGTTGCCTTTCTTCTCAGTGACCAAATGCCCGATGGAAGAAGAAAAGCATGAATATTGAGTGTTGGGAAGCAACCAGTAGACTCTGATAAACCAATGTTTATATACATGTGGGGAGAAGGGTGAAAAACAATGATTATTTATTTTAATGCCACTGTGACCCAGAGAGGATTTAAGTCAATTAAGAGAGAGGATATGAAGTTGTCTAACAAGACAAAAACTAGTGGAGATATTTTAGGATGTGTGGCAGAAAGTGACAGTGATGGGAGAAACTTTTGATTCAAATAGATTTCCGGAGTCCTCATTGCCTTCTAATGCTGATCTATCCAGCACATCTCTATGCCCTCATTTTCCTTTTGTATACCAGAAACAATGACCAGGAAAATGTCATTTTTTTTCTAACATTATTCATATGGTTATTTTGGGGTTCTATTGATATTTTGACACAGATCCTTTGTGAAATATTTCACAAGAAATTTTTTCTAGAGAAAAACAACAGTAAATACCTTAGTTTAAGGAAATCCTACAAAAGGTATAAACTAATCATCAGAACAAACCAGCCTCATCTTCTGTGAAGATGAATCCAGGAGGAAGCAGAGGATAGAGATGAAGTAAGGCTAAGAGAGGAGGTAAGAGGTGAGGTCAAAAGTGAGAAAGGAGTCAGGCACTATCTGGAAGACAAACCATATAACCTCACTGCCTCTTCCTTCTTAGTCTCTTTCACTAGCTCATCTTCCTCTGATAATATGTAAAATGCTGGGTTATTTCAGGGCTTAACCCTCTCATCTCATTTATTTACACCATTTTTAACAGGATGCCTCAAAGAGTTCCTCTCTTTAAATATTATCCATGTGTTAATGTCTCCTATATTTATTTCTCCAGGATTGGCATCTCCACTGATCTTTAGACCCGAACTGCCTACATGACCTCTGACTTAAATATGTTTGAAACATCTTATATTTAGTGTGTCCAAAATAAAAATATTGATTATCAGCTCCAGGTAACAAAATATTCTATTCAATTGTGTTAGTCCACACGCTCAGAGAAGCAGAAACCAATACGAGTTTAAATGTGCAAGGATTTTATTAGAGAGTATTAGCTTCCTGCGGCTGCCATAACAAATTAACACAAACTTGGTGCTTTAAAAAAAAAAAATTTACTCTCTAGCAATTTTGGAAGACAGAAGTCCAAAATCGATGTGTTGGCAAGGCCTTACTGCCTCCAGACACTGCAGATAAAATCCCATTCCTTGCCTCTTCCAGCTCTTGGTGCCCATTGACAACCCTTAGCTTCCTTGGAATATGGTCACATCACTCCAGTCTCTGCCTCAGTGGTCACATTGCCTCCTCTTCTTTTCTATATCTTTTTATCTTTGTCTGGCTCAGAGATTCCTCTTCCTTTCCCTTATAATGACATTTCCTTTGGATTTAGGTCTACACTAAAAAAGTGTACATATCTTAATTTAAAAGACTTTATTGCTAAAAAAATACTAACCATCATCTGAGCCTTCATCGAGCAATACTCTTTTTGCAATAGTAACATCAAAGATCACTGACCACAGATCACAATAACAAATGTAATAATAATGAAAAAGTTTGAAATACTGCAAGAATTATCAATAAGTGACACAGAGACACAAAGTGAGCAATAGATAACCCAGCATTATAACTTCTTCTCAAACTCCTTAATATAATTATATCTGCAAAGACCATTTTCCCAAATAAGTTAATATTCACAGTTTCCAGTGTTTAAGATGTGGATTTATCTTTATGGGAGCCACCATTTAACCCACTACTGTCTACCTCTGGCTCCTCAAAATTTATGTGCCTCCCACGTGCAAAATAATTCAACATGTCCCTCAATTCACCAAAGTCTCAACCTATTACAACATAAGCCCTATGTCCATAATATCATCTACATAGCATGAGCTTAACAATCAAAATATTATCATTTAACTCTTAAATCAGATATGGGTTAGACTCTGGGAATGATCCATCATGAGACAAAATCCCTCTCCATTTGTGGAACTGTCAATCTGGAAAATAAGTTATCTGCTTCCAAAATACAGTGAGGGAGCTAGCATAGAATAGACATTCTCATTCCAAAAAAAGACAAACTGCAAGTAATAAAAAGGTCACCATTCCCAAGCAAATTTAAAATCTAGCAAAACAAATTCTATTAGGTTTCAAGGCCTGAGCATAATTATTTGTTACTCACAGCTCTACTGTCTGGATATGTGTCTCCACTGTTTGGGCCTGAGGCTCTACTTGTCTCTGCCTCAGAATCATTCTTCCTTTTCCTTGAAGGATCACACATGTTTGCAGCTGAGTAGCTGTGTATTCGTGTTGCTTGTCTTTAGAATTTTGGAAGTCCAGCAGTTTTCTGTAGTATCCTCCTAACAGGCTGCTTCCAGTCCAAGCTGACCTTCTTCCTGCTGATGTAACATTCTCAAGAAACTTGTAGGTCTCTTATTTATGTATGTCACAGTAATCCAGCTCATTAGACAAGAAGGTCCTCCACACATCTTGCTTGGATAACCCCATCTGTATTCCTGGCTTTCATTAAAATCTTGAATTGATCCATAATTCATAAACTTTCAGTGTAAGGTTGTCCAGCCACACTCTTTGCTCTGTCTCTGTAGCACACTTTCCAACAGTGAATTTTCTAATTTAACATTCTTTGCAATTTGGATAGGCTGAGAACCTCTCAAGTCACCAATTGCTTCCTCAATTTGTCTTTCTCTTCTTGCCTTTTAACTATGAGCAGGAAAAAAAGAAAAAAATCAGGATGCACCATGAACACTTTTGTTTGGAAATCTCCTCAGCTAAATCTACAAGCTCATCACTTAAAAATTCTGCTTTCTGTAAAACAGGAAAACACAATTCAGCCAAGTTTCTAGGCACTATATAACAAGGATCTTCTTTCTTAAGTTTCCAATTACATATTCCTCGTTTTTTTTCTGAGCCACCTCCAGAGGTGCATTTAACATTCATAGGTCCATCAATATTCTATTTCTGACAATATATTTATCCTCTAAGGAATTAAACACTTCCTCTATCATGTTTCTTATTTCCATCTAAGCCTTCACCAGAATTGACTTTAGCACCAACAATCTCTTCAAAAGCAATCCAGACATTTCCTATTATGCTTCTCCAAATTCTTCCAGCCTTTTACCATTACCCAAGTCCAAAACCACATCCACATTTTTAGGTATCTGTTACAGCAATACCCCACTTCCTGTTACCAAAATCTGCATCAGTTTCCAGTGGCTATTATAAAAAAACTACCATAACAAATTGGTGGCTTAAAACAAAAAAAAAATTAATTTTCTTACAGTTTTGGAGGGCAAAAGTCTTAAAACAATGTGTCAGCAGGGCCTCATTCTCTGGTAGACTAGTAGAGTTTCCACACTCTGCCTCTTCCAGTGTCTGTTGACCATGAGGACTTCTGGCTTCTTTGACTTATGGTCACATCACTCCAATCTTGCCTTTTTGGTTACCATAGCCTCTTCTTCTCTGTCTTCTCTTTGGTCTGTCTCAGATTGGCCTCTATGTTTCTGTTGTAAGGACACATTGTTGGATTTTGGACTCATATAATCTAGGATAATCTCCTTACTTCAAGATTCTTAACTTCGTTAAATCTGCAAAGACCCTTTTTCTCCCCCCCTAATAAGGTGACATTCATAGGTTCCAGGGATTAGGATGTGGAGAGATCATGTTGAGGGCCATCATTCAACCCACTATCTATAGGAAATACCTGTGTTAGAGCAAATGGCGAGCCTGCCTGTAGGTGATTGTGAAAGTAATCTGACTGCAGTGAAAATTTCTGCCTAGTGATGGACAGAGGTTGAGAAGTTTGTGTGGAAGTGTTATAAACTGCAGAACAGTATTAAAAAGGTTTTCCAAAGCAATCTCTCTGCCACACTCAGTTTGTCTCTGTAAAATTGCTGTCCAAGTTTATATCAGCCTCACCTCTCATCTAGACTACTGCAGCTAGCTCTTCTTCTAGCTTTCCTGTTGTATTTTTAATCAATTCCAATTGTTTTTCTCTTTTACTCAACAAAGACCTGAATGAGATGAACTAGGTACCTTTCTGATCTCACTACTGGAGTTGTAAAGGGACAAATAAATAATGTTTGTTTATTTATTTAACAACAGTGCTCACAGTGTCAGATATAGCTAATCACTTTAAAAATATTAGCAGGTTTAAGTTAGTCTTCAAAAAACATTATATTCATTTTCCAGATGAGGAAACTGAGACTGATTTTTAGTGTCTTGTTCATTACAAAGCTAGTAATGGTGCAAAAGCAGCTGAGAGATAGATTCAGGGATCAAACAAGTGGAGATCAAATGTCAGCTTTATTGATTACTGATAAAAGCTTGGAGGATGAAGTGTAAGTATATGATTTCCTAATATTCACATTAGAGTAAAATGAACCAATATAATTTCAGACTTCTCAGTAGATGAGAAGGCACCCTCTTTTCAGGCAGGTTGATTACGAGAGAATAAAACACAGAGGAGTTAGTCATTCATGTTCAGGTTCTTCCCCAAAATATCTGATGAGTCTTTCTTACTTTCCTGGACCAGACTAAATGAAGTAGGACAAGAGGCCTGAAATGATACCCAAATAGATACCTCTTCACCTGGAATCATGAGGAGAGAACAAGTGTTTCCATCTGACCCTCCCCAAGCTTGTTCAGTTCAGTCCTTTACCTCTTTGGTGCCTTTAATTGTTGCTGAATTCTCAAGTTATAAGATTATATTCCTCAAATTGTTGGTCACCATAGTATTTATTTTAAAAAAGAGTTGCTGATTAATAAAAAGTGATTCTGTTGTCAATTTTAAAGCAATACTTATAATATGGACACTTCTGCTTTCTTAGGTTTCCTGCTATTGTTAGTCTTAATTGGTTGGTTTATATTGACAACAATATTTATGAGGTAAATGTTTGAGCCCTTATATGATGTCTTATTTTCAGCTCTGAGTTGCAAAGGGAAACCTCAGAATATTTTTTTCAGTAAGAAATAGACAATTTTATTGATTATTTGGAAGGAAACCTGATTCCATTTGCAATGTATTTTATGTAATATATTTTCCATTTTAGCATGTAGTTATAAAATATTTAATTTATGGGCATAAAAATGCAAAGAAAAGAGAACTCCTCCTATTATTACTGTGGGGTAAGAGGAGTAAAAATCTAGAACTTTTGTTGCACATTGTCTCAAAACAGTTCAAATCAAACTGGTGAACCCAAATTTTGATGGGGTTTCTTAGACGTATCTGCACTCAAATGGCTGGTATTTAATATATATTTGTTGAACAAACATATACTAATGAATGAATTATTAATGAATGATAATAAATTACTTGGAGTTATTTAATTTTGTCTATTTTATTTTGCCTTTGGGTTTTGCACAATCAGTTCCTGCTACGTGGAATGACTTTCCCAGATTCTCCCTGCTTGCTCTTCAGGTCTCACTTTAAATGTCACCTCACATGTAAACATCCCTGACAATCCCAGGTCCTCTTCTACAGCACCCTGCACATAGCTCTGTCCTAGAGAAAGACACAGTGACTCTTCCCAGCACCACCGCAGAGTGACATCATGCTGTTCCCAGCTCTCTCATAGAGCTGCAACCCTCTATAACTCTATCATAGGATTTAGCATCGGCCCAACGAAACAAGGTCTAATCCAACTCTGCCTCTTTAGTAACTAGACACGTTTTCCACATTAACATTTGAGCCATGTTTGGGCTTTTTTTTCTTCCAATTTTACTGAGCTATAATTGACATACAGCACTGTATAAGTTTAAGGTGTACAGCATAATGATTTGACTTACATCATGAAATGATTACTACAAGAAGTTTAGTGAATATCCATCATCTCATATAGGTACAAAATAAAAGAAACGTTAAAAAAAAATAGAGACACAGATGTAGAGAACAAACGTATGGACACCAAGGGGGGAAAGTGGCAGAGGGGGCCTGGTGGGGGTGGTGGTGGGATGAACTGGGAGACTGAGAATGACATATATACACTAATATGTATTAAATGGATAACTAATAAGAACCTGCTGTATAGAAAAATAAATAGAATCTAAAATTCAAAAAAATATATTTTTTTAAATGAGAACTCTCAGGATCTACTCTCTTAATGACTTTCATCCGCAATGTATAGCAGTGATAATTATATCTATCATGTTACACATTACATCCCTAATACTTTTTTTCTTATAACTGGAAGTTAGTACCTTTTGACTACTTTCATTCAATTCCCCCTCCCCACAACCCACACATCTGGTAATCACAAAACTGATCTCTTTTTCCATGAGTTTATTTGTTTGTTTTTGAAATAGAATTGACCTACAACACTATGTTAGTTCCTGGTACACAACCTAGTGATTCAATATTTCTATACATTTCAAAATGATGACCATGATAAGTCTAGTTACAATCTGCCATCATATAAAGATATTACATTATTATCGACTGTATTCTCCCCATCGTACATTTCATACTCATTTGTTTTGTAACTAGAAACTGGTACCTTTTAATCTCCCTCACCTACTTCTCTCACTCCCCCACCCTCCTCCCTCCTGGAAGCTACCTCTTTGTCCTCTGTATCTATGATTGAGTCATGTTTTAAGGTCAAGAGATTAAGGCTGCTAAATTTAAGTCCCTCAGTCTTTGAGCATAACATATATTTAAGATTGTAGATTAAACTGCACTATGCTGGGATGGTTTTTATACAGCCTCATGTGATGCTTTATATGCAAGTAAGGTTTGCCCTTGCGTTCTTGGCCACGGTTCTGTCTTTCCCACTGTTAATATTGCAACTGTCAAACCAGCTGCTATCCTAAACCTAGAGGAAGCCATTTTTTTAACAAGTTAAAAAATTATATACACACACACACACACACACACGTACGTGTATATATCAGAGCTTTGGGAATTTTCAAGGTAATATTATATTACAGAGATTTGCTTTAGGTGTAAAATGTCTATAATAAAAAATATTTTAAGAATTATAGTTATACATAGTAATAGACTAATTTTACGTCAGTCCTTCAAAATTTCTTTGAAAGAAGCTAAAGAGATTTTCGTATGCTCTCACAGAGAAAAATTGTGAAGTAAATTGAATTGCTGACTTAGACCTAGTTTTATAGTTACTTGCTATTGAAATAAACAGGGTTGGGTAACACAGGCTTTAATTTGGCTAATTTTATTATTGCAAGTTCAAACATGCTAAGTCACATTTCATCTTCTAAAAAACATTTTTTTAAAGATAATCATAAATCCTATTTGACAAGATTTCTTTTTAAATTTCTACTTTTGAGTCCTGATAATAAGTATCAAAAAATATTTGCTGAATGTAAGTGTTAGCAGGTCTAGAGTCTTAACAAATGTATACTACAGCCAAGACACCCATTTCCTCTGTTAAGAGTTTTCCATAATTTTTCAGTGGCTTTTAGACAAGCATATTTACACATATATTTAGAAAACGACTAAATAGTTTATGTCTCCAAGGATGCTTGGATATCTACAGATCTATATCAATAACTGTATCTATCTATGTTTTTATATATATGGTCTTTAATATTTATTTTAATCTTACAAGTATTTATGACTATTTACATTAATTATTGTTATAAATCATGGTATTATGTAGTATTCTTTTTACATAAACTTTCTTTATGTAAAGAAATAAAATTTAAGTCAGTCTTCTCACCAGTCTTCTCACCTACATTTTATTTGCGTACCAAATAGTGCATTCATATTCTTGCCTATATTGATGTTTCAAGTAAAACTCACTTTTACTTGGATAAGAATATTGTTTATCTTTTTACTTAAGTAAAATGATGAAGACTACATACTCTTCAAACTGGAATCAAAGCCTCAGTTTGACCATATACAGATTTCAACTTCCTAGTGTATACACAATATATATATACATAAAACTTGGCAATATATATTCTATTTTGTAATACATAACCTATTTCAGCTTGTTCTTATACATTACTTTTTTTTTTCCCTTACTTGAAAAGTAAAATGAAGCAAAGAAAAGGTGGTATTATTAAGGTCATATTAATCTATCATAAATTGGCTTTAACGTTTCAAATAGTAAATCCACCCCAAAAGCTCATCACTTTTCCTTTTATGTATTCAGGTAAATGAGTCTGCGAGACTGATAGCTAGCTGGGAGGACATCACTCTTGAAAGCCCAAATGTAGCATAAAGGAAATGGACATTAGTTAGAGCTAACAGCAGTCTCAGAGGATCTTTATAGGTATCAGCTTAGTCGTAAACTGACAAAGAACCTTGTTTGCCCTCGGCTGTCAAGAATCATAAGAAAAGATGTTTAAAATGCTTTGAAAAACTTTAATGGATGGCCATTTGTTTAAACTCCATCTATTTCCTTCTATTATTCCTATTATTCTATTATTTCCTTTTCTATTATTTCCTTTTCTTGGAAGCATTATAAAAAATAAATATAAACCCTCCAGCGATAGATTTTCATAGCTAGTCAAAGCTTCTCTTGTAATCCCAAATATTGATCAAATTGCATTTAAGAGTTTTTCGAAGAATAATATTTAAGGTAACATTTAGATCCCTTTCTAAAAGCATCTCACATTTAGGTGGTGATATCCTGTGTAGAATTAAAGCTGCTGTAATTTTAAGAACTTTTAAAATTGACTCTATTTTGTAAACAACAAGGCTGTTATATATAATGTGTCATAAAATTGTATTTTGTTGAGATGATTCAAATTGGGATTTATAAATAATGATATGGCATCAAAAAGTAATTAGTGAATACATTAAAACATCCCTTTGTCTTGCCATTTGTAATCTTGATTAATGTCCTTATCAGATCTTAATGTGAAATATTTTTTATTCTTTATAATCTCAGAAAATTATGTTTATATGTTAACCTTTAATTATTTTTGATTCTCAGATGAATTGTTATATAATCTCTAGCTATTTAAACACCTCTTAAATTACATGCTTTTACTTTTTTAATAAAATGCCTTATTATAAATTAATAGAATTTAATTGCAAGATCTCTACCTATGTTTCCTTTACATGTGAAAAATACTCTTCTATTGCATATATTTCGATACTATAGTGTAGAAGTAAAACTCACATCGATGGAGAATACTCATTTTTATTTTTTTATTTTTATTATTTTTTTTTTGAGAATACTCATTTTTTAAACAAATTCAGACTTCCTATGTGTTCTGGAAGTCTGATCCCACAGTCATGTCAACTCCCTAAAATCTCTGTAGCAGTGGCTCTCCTTAGATGCATGCAGTTCCTAGTGGAGTCCCACTGTTATTATCAAAGTTAAATTTACAGGAATTACCACAGAAAGGAAGAACATCACCTTAAACAGTCAGTGTTACTTATTTCTTTGAATAGATGAATTAGGGAAGGGTATTTATAGGATTGGCTTTACAGCCTGGATTGTGTGATTTTAACACTGATATTTCAACCCCAGTAATTTGTTGCATTAGGCAGAGGTTATCACACAATGGCTTTGTATTTCTAGGCAAAGGGCAAGGTTATGTTTTGTGTGTGTGTGTGTGTGTGTGTGTGTGTGTGTGTGTGTGTGTAGTACGCGGGCTTCTCACTGTTGTGGCCTCTCCTGTTGCGGAGCACAGGCTACGGACGCACAGGCTCAGCGGCCACGGCTCATGGGCCCAGCCGTTCCGCGGCATGTGGGATCTTCCCGGACCGGGGCACAAACCCGTGTCCCCTGCATCAGCAGGCGGACTCTCAACCACTGCGCCACCAGGGAAGCCCGAGGCTATGTTTTTGAAGTACATGTTTTGAAGCATGTCGTTGGTCTTGTAGATTGGTTCACAATCTATAATATAGGAGCCAGTGGTTCTTCAAGTAAAGAACTTTTGTTTTTTGTTTTGTCTTTTTTCCCCCTTTGGTCTCAGGATTGTTTAACACAAGGACAAAGCATTATGTTGGTGTCAGTTATGAGCCCCTCCCTAACAACTTTTATTATTCTTTAGCCGAAGCTTAAACATATATTGTAATGAGACATTATCAGTGTAGGTCTCCACCACTGTATACTGTATGTGTAGTGTATACAGTGGTCACGTGATAAACTTTTGAAGGTGGTTGTTCCAACATCTGTGTCAGGGTTTTCTATTCTCTTTGCTAAAAGATCATATGTTGGATCATTCGATCAGCTAAAAGTTGCACAGAAACATTGAATTATTTTGGAGTCATTCATTTGCGCATCGTAACATCACGCATCCAAGAGAAGGATTATAATCAGAATTGCAGTTCATTTCTAAGGAAGGAGACGAGACCTTAAATTAAATTACAAGAACATATCCAATCCACCAGTCCAAAGATCCCATAAAAGTCCATTAGGCGGTATTAGCCAAATTACCAAGTTTTATGATTTTTCTTTCCTAATTGTTTAGTAATATTCCATATAACATATAAGTCTATAAGAATGTAAATGCAATAATCTTGCCCTAAGGCCGTATAATAAAGTCTACCTCAAACAGGCACTGTTATTTTTACAATTGCCCTATTTGAAATTCTTCCTATTCAATTTCATGAACCTCTTTGATAAAATGTCCTATCTTAGTGACACTATCCAGTTCTGCTGTTTTCTGAACTATAGCATGATGTAGTCTATTTACTTCCATGACTGCTATAAAACATAAAAAAAAGAAGAGTTTTGGGGAGAGAAAGTGCCATTGCAAAATTTCCCTTCAGTGGCTCAAATGGAGGTTGTTTTCCTCCTTTAAAAGTTAAATTAGCTAAAGATCTATTTTTCTCATTTCTGAGAAGGAAGGGACAAAATTAATCCTTTTATCTGGGATGATCTTGAGGCAGGCATCCTCTACTGGGATGACAAGCTCCCATCTGACTTTCAGATGGCAGCCATTAGGCTCTTGTGCCACACAGTCAATGCCAGTCATTACAGCCACCAAGTGGTCTGTTTTCAGTTAAAGCTATTCCAGCAAACCCAAAGATAGTTTCGGTTTAAAAGACAACTGGTGTGAATTTTTGTGAAAGGAGATCAAGAGGGGGTTCAGAACCAATAAGCCGTACAACCAAAGGGAACACATAGTTACAGATAATACACATAAAACACGCAGTAACTTTTTAAAATGTAACTTAAGGTAATTTTCATGAAAATATTTAGGAATTGCCAAAAGTTCCAAGAATTAATGAATATTTTGGTGATAAAAGGGAACCTCTGTTATCTAGACACAGAATGAACACTTTATGGAAAGTCTAATTCTGATTATTTCTATAAAACATCCAATATTTGTAGTGAAGTCTTAATAATCATTACAAATGATTCTGTTCATATTGAGTCAACCTTGTTCAACCCATCTTAATATAACTCTTTGTTTCTTTTAAATTAATAATTGTACTGGGAGATTGGTCAACAGGGTTCAGCCATCTGTTTATGGATCTTAGGCTCCTGTCCTCTCACAGGCTTGATCCTCTTTTTTTTTTTTTTTCCTGCGGTCCGCAGGCCTCTCACTGTTGTGGCCTCTCCCGTTGCGGAGCACAGGTTCCGGACGCGCAGGCTCAGCGGCCATGGCTCACGGGCCCAGCCGCTCCGCGGCATGTGGGATCTTCCGGACTGGGGCACGAACCCGTGTCCCCTGCATCGGCAGGCGGACTCTCAACCACTGCGCCACCAGGGAAGCCCTTGATGATTACCTTTAAAGGGATGACTCCTAGGTCCTTGAAAAAGACACTCCTGTGTTGTTAAATCTGCAAGAGAATGGGAGACAATTCACTTCACCAGGAGGCAGAGAAAGAATATTCAATTCAAAGTTTTCTGAAGTAGATGATCCTAACAAAGGGAGGTCAGGAGCCTAGAATCAGAAATAAATCTATCTAAAGCTTAACCAAGCTGAGAGGAACATTAAAGCTATCTTGGTCAAAGGTGGCAAAATAAAGAAAATTTCATATGTATATATATACATTTTGACAGAAGACCTAGAAATAACAATTTGACTCAACATATATATTATATATTAAATTTGACAGAAGACCTGGAAATAACAATTTGACCCAACATAGTAAGTCCTTATGATTTGTAGCATTGTAAGAATTCGTAAAATGTCAGCCTTTTAAAAGATATCCACTAAAAAAACGACATACGTCATTATAACTGTATTTAGTTTAACACTATTTTGTTTTGAAATAAATCCTATTTATTGCTAAATTTATCCAATTTGTAGAAATAGTGATAGCATATAGAACTTATACAACTCTTTTAAAATGTTTAAATCATTAGAAATTAAATCCAAGTTTTATTACCTAACATATATTCTAGTGACATTATTTTAACATTGTACTCCCATAACAAAGAAGAAATTTAAGGCAACAAAGAGTTGCCTTAAATCTAAAATTCAGTCACTCCAATTTGCTCAGTCATGTATTAATTACTATTGTATGAACTGCTTTTAATGTAAATAAACCTCTGTACTCATATGTCAACATTTTTGACGACCTGTGAATTCATGTCAAGATCTCTAATTGACTAGCTGTTCTTATTCAGTAACTTGGGTCATTACCAAACTCACAGTTAAACTCTTTCTTCTGAATTTGATAATGAATAAAACAACCAAAGAAGTTTTCTTTTGGAAATTCTGTAGTATTTATCTAGACTGCATATCCTTACAGTGTGCATATAGTAACAGAACAAAGTCTCCTAATAAAGGACAAAAGAAAGCAGCGTAAAAGAATTGGGAGCTGTTTTCAGACAGATATGAAATAATTACCATAAAAGTCTAATGAGAGAATGTATACAGATGAAAGGGAGAGAGAGAGAGAGGTCTTCAAATAATAAGATTTTTTTTTTTTTGGTTATGATCAGTCTATTAGATGAAAAACCATGTTCATGTAAAAAGTCTCCCAAACTAACCAATGGAATTTCATTTTTTTTTGGTTGACTTATGCCAGTTAGAGAAATATACACATGAATTAAGAGATTATTTTGAACTGGAAGGTTTGTTTAAGAAAAACTTATGAGAAGGAACTGTAATGCCCAGTAAGAAAGGAGCAGAACTTGAAATTCTACCAGCAGTATTTTTCCTTCTCTCCAAGCGTGTTCTAGGCTTTAACCAAATTAAACTCTTTAGTGATGTCAAACCCACAAATGCTCTCTTGGCATGACTTTGCTTTATGTTCTCTCAAAATGACATCCCCAAGCATGACCTTCCCCATCTCCACTATTAATTACGACTGTCCTAACATTCTCAAAATTCATCTCTTTTTAAAATTTTTATTTATTTTTGGCTGCGTTGGGTCTTCGTTGCTGTGCACGGGCTTTCTCTAGTTGCAGTGATTGGGGGCTACTCTTCGTTGTGGTGCACAGGTTTCTCATTGCAGTGGCTTCTCTTGTTGTGGAGCACAGGCTCTAGGCGAGCAGGCTTCAGTAGTTGTGGCACACGGGCTTAGTTGCTCCGTGGCATGTGGGATCTTCCTGGACCAAAGATGGAACGCGTGTCCCCTGCATTGGCAGGCGGATTCTTAACCCCTGCACCACCAGGGAAGTCCCTCATAATTCATCTTGATTGACACTTCTTTCCTAAGTTGTTCTGAAATATTTTAAATGTATATGTTATTTTATGTAACCCATTGGATTGATATTGGCACATTTCTAATGTCATTTTCCTCACTCTTCCTAACTTCCTAGTCACTTTGTAGTTGTTATTAAATCTCCCCATAGTACTAGTCCTCTGAGAGCAGGGACTCTTATTCACTTTACTATCCTCATACAATTTTTGCAATTATGTTTATTCAGTTGTGAGATTTTTTTTTTTTTTGCAGTACGCGGGCCTCTCACTGTTGTGGCCTCTTCCGTTGCGGAGCACAGGCTCCGGACGCACAGGCTCAGTGGCCATGGCTCACGGGCCCAGCCGCTCCGTGGCATGTGGGATCTTCCCAGACCGGGGCACGAACCTGTGTCCCCTGCATCGGCAGGCGGACTCTCAACCACTGCGCCACCAGGGAAGCCAGTTGTGAGATTTTAATACTGAATTTAGCCCAAGATTGACTCACTGTCAGCTCAGTTATATTTTTAAAATATAACCTTATAATGAATTCTGATTTCACAACACTTATAAAATAAAGGAAGGCTTCTGGTTAAAGATGTATATAGACGTACTTCCTCCTAAGAAATCCATTAACATGTTTTATTAATGTTATAAACCAACTAGCAAGGAATTTTGAGAGGACACATTATCAAAAACATTCTTGAAGGTGAAATGCAGCTGCACTAATTAAAACTTACCCAGTGGATCTGAGAAATCTAAGTCTTGAGATGGCAGAGGAGAAAGCCAAAAAGCCTTACAATGAAACACCCATGATGCAACCTTGTAGGACCTACTGACCTCTCAGTGATTGGTGTCATTGAGTGACCCTAGAAGAGAAGTGACAATGAGCTTACAACAAGAGGACAGAGGACTGAAGGTTTAATTCTTTGGTGAAGTTTCTTTGATGTCTGACTTAAAGCCAGAAAACTTTGAGGATAGATGTCCAATGTAAAAACACAGGAATAAATTAAATATTTACACACCAAAAGTTGATTCCCCCAAATTCGTTCCTTATCCAAAACCAACAACTCTGATAGAGTATTATGGTCTCCGTAGGAAGAAGTTTTGATTAAGATTTTGACCAATTCTCAACCAGAAAAAAAGGGGACAGTTGACCAGGATGCCCAATATCTGAATAATAAGAGATCCAATAAAGGAAAATAGAGAAAGTGTATAGGAATAAAAGATTTAAGAAAAACAAATAAATTCAAGAAAAACAAATAAGTACAATGTCCCAGAAGAACATGGGTTTTTATTTTGAATGAGGTCACTAAATGGCCAATCCAAAGTTTGAAACTGCTCTTTTCATTAACACTATCATGTAAATATGATTTTATTTTATTACTGTATCTGAATATAGTAATTTCAACCCTTTTGAGATATTGGAAGTTTTTACTTTTCAGTTTTTGGTTTAGTTAATTTTTAAATGTTTTTTAGTTTATAGGCCAAGGGCATAATTTTTAATTGACAACTGCTTGGTATTTGGACATATGCATAATAGTTTCACATAATAGTTTCACATATTCTGAGAGAGGAGAGTCAATAAGTACACTTTTATTCCAGTTCAACTTTGATAAGCATATATAAGAATGACATTTTCCCCAAGGGAAAGATAGAATAGATTGCAATTATCATCAAATATATCAATTTTTATTCTCTTATGCTAAGATCAATTACCTTTTTTTCCTATTCAAATGAACATTGTCATAATTTGTCTTCTTTATTATCGTAGAGCAAGAAAAGGGTGACTCAGTATCATATCCTCCAGCATTTCTTATATAAAACCTCCTTCAATCTCATTTACATGCTTTATGAATATGTTTATTGTACTGAAAGGCGATTACCTAATGTTTTCTAAGTTGTTCAAGGCAGTAAGCCAGGATTTTTCTAACTTATAAGCATATTGATTTTGACAGTTAAGAGAATTTGAGATTTCTGTATTAATCTGTTTACATAAAAATGAGCTTTATATCATTTGTGCATTCTTATTATGCACATTTTCAAAATTATGGGACAATTACATGAATTGCTAAAACAGTAAGAGATGCCTGATTTAATTTAACAAGATGCAACTGTATCATTATTCACATATCATAAAAATAAATATATTAGACTTGGAAATTATAATAAACTGTTTTAAGAATGTATCTAATTCTTAATATATATGCCTTTCTGAAAATAATTACTTTATGAAACATATAATAGTTTATATTTTATTCTATTCATGTTATATCATATTATTAATTAAAGTAATAATAAGTACAAAATACTGTGACAAAGTTAAAAACTATTAGATAAAACTGTATTACAAATAAGGTAGGTTTGAAAAGGCATTTTGAGTTGACCTCATTCTTTTCAGGTATTTCAGAGAGAGAAACATTGAAAGAGCATTTGAGAATAAATAATTTAAAAGGGCCAAAGAAATTTGGCTATGATAAGCCTTTCTGAATAAATAATTTGTATGATATATGCTAAAAGATCCCCAGTGGGGATTAATCAATTTATTTTAATGTTGCTTGAGGACTAATGATTTTGCCACTTCCTAAGTTTATTAACTCAAAAGTCTCTTTGTGCCTCAGTCCCTCAATGAGTTTTTCCTTCTTTTTCTCTGTCCAGCTGTATGTCTCCACTACACTGTAATATTACATTAGCATTAAAATTAGCATTTCTAAAGTTTGAGTGAGGCTTCACAATTTATCACGCGTCAAATATATTCTGCCACTAGAGCCTCACAATAATCCTTCGAAAGGTGTGTTAGTATTCTCCATACATTAGTAAGGAAAGAAAGAGGACCAGAGACTTAAGTTTGTGCAGCAGATAAATGGAAGACATATACTTTAAGCGCAGACCTGTTAATATTGATTTCAGTACAATTTCTATTATTTTACAGGTGTCACTATTTCAAAGTACCCAGGTAAATGGGTCATTTAATCATACCAATGATCTATTTATTTTTTGTCCAATGGATGATCCAGACTTGGATCATGACTTCGGGTGATCCAGAGTAACTTGAACCCTTGAGACATGGAAATTTTGGAAACATTCTTTGTGTTTCTAGCTAGAAATAGCTAAGGTGCTAGTTCTGTATCTACTGACCATATTTTCCCTGTGCCCTTTCCAATACATAAAGTAACTGAGCATTAACTTTACCCCAAAACAATTCATCCTAGAGCACGAAGTCTTTCCATCAGTCATATTTTGCCACAACTTGTTTTTTTTTTTAAGGCAGGAAAATAGTTTTTATGTTTTCCCAGGACTGCACTGAGTTTTGTAACAATTCTATAATCCTCCATGACTTATTTTTTTCTAGATTCTGGACAACTATCTGTGTTTCTCAGACTCTCTGTGGTATTTACAATTACAATGCTAAGTGGCTTTTTGTTTGCTGTTTTTGTTTGTTTGCTGTTATTTGTCAATGTGATATGAAATAAACGGGCAAATCTATATAATAGTTGGACTTATTAGACAAATAGCAATCAGCATCCATTCCGTTGTATTTGACCAGCTTTACAAGTAGCTTCAAATAAAATTATTCATTAAGCAATAAATGTAGGCATATATTAATCATTATACTCTGTGACCTAGAAAAACAAATATCATTTCTAAAGACAGTGTTCTTAGCCCTAAATAGTAACTCTACAATAGGCAGATATGGATCAAATGCTGTGTAATTCTCTAGTCGTATAATGTAACTTTTATAATTTTGTTGCTACTGATTTTGTTCTTAAGTTTAAAAAAGATTAGTGACTCGTATAAGGAGACGCTACTCAAGGGCATTAAATAGCAAAATATATACAAGAATTTTTTTCGAGTGTAACTACGTATAAAATAATCCCCCTTTTGTTTTTGGAATTTAGATTAGTGGTCATTTTAGGTGATTTAAATCCTAATTCATAATTCTTTATTTATATTCATCTGAACCAAAAGTTTATTTTTCTCTACTCTATAAACTATGTGATTTTACTTATCAAAACTACTTTTGCTACATATGTCTACTGTAGTTGAGTTATGACACTACTTCTTCAGTTAATGGTAGCATTCTAAGCCATTCCTCATTAACCAAACCAAAATATAGTGAATAAATATTTGCAATGGAATAGTTTTGGGGCAGGCTTATAGTAATAATTGTGATCTATATTTATCAGAGAAAAAGTATAAATTTTAAGAATGAGAAAATAGTCCTTCCTCTGATTCCCTTCCAGTACATCAGTGCATTTTAACTTGAATTTCAATAGCTTCTGAAGAGCAAATTATTCTGTATATACACCCAGTGGTTGTACCTGTACATTTCATAACAACTTCATTCTGGAATGAAAATGTTCAGGACCAATACTTAAGATATTAAAATGTAAACCTAAAGCACATTTTTGCACTACAAGTAGTGTGGGAAAATTATGTTAGTAATCACAAAATATCATTTTCTAAACCTTAATAAATGTTATATCTTTAAAACTATTTTTCTCCATGAGTGAATAAAATAACACTTGCTTGTAAATTAAATCTTCACAAAATTTCCAGCAAATTTTAGTAGATTGACAATGTGGTATCATAAGACTTTTCAAATGCAACATATCATCTTTAGTATTATCATGCCACTAAATTAAGTGAGGCATATATGAGCTCTTAGTGTTAGGAATTTAGGGTGCCGTTCACCCCTCCTCACTTACGTTTTAAGGAGATATGACACGTGTCAGTAGTCAAGTGAGAAATGAAATCTGACTTTATTAAACTGTCATTGAGAACTGAAAGTGTAATATTGCAAATCTGATACAGGAATTGAGGTGTGGAAAGAAATAGACTCTATCAGAAATAAGATGCACAGGAAGGGAAGTGAGAGAGATCTTGGCTATGCAGTTGTGAAACGTTTAGTTCAACCTAGTACAGTATAAGAGTAAATCTCATGACAACTTTCTACCGCTGTCCCTGCCCTCTCTCTCAAGCTGGATACAAGTGAGGAAACATTTAACCCTCACTGCACTAAAAGCCAGTCTATTTTACCAGGAAAGCTCTTGTTTGTTTGCTTGTTTATTAAAGCAACAGAAATTTATTCTCCCACAGTCTTGGGGACTAGAGTTCTGAAATCAATATATAGGCAGGGCCATACTCTCTGTAGCTTCTGATGTTTGCCAGCAATCGGCACTTATTATTTTGCAGGGGCATAATTCTAATCCCTGCCCCTGTCATTTCATGGCCATCTTCCCTTTGTGTCTTTATGTCATCACTTGGTGTTCTTCTCTGGGTGTCCCTGTCTCTGTCCTCTTCTTCTTCTTCTTTTTTTTTTTTTTTTTTTGATTGAAGTATAGTTGATTTACAATATTGTATTGGTTTCAGGTGTACAGAATAGTGATTCAGTAATTTTTGCAGATTATATTCAATTGTAGGTTATTTGAAAAGACTGGGTATAATTCCGTGTGCTATACAGTATATCCTTGTTGCTTATCTATTTTGTATATAGTCATACTCCTAATTTGTCCCTCCCCACTTCCATCTTCCCTTTGGTAACCACAAGTTTGTTTTCTATATCTGTGAGTCTGTTTCTGTTTTTCATATACTTTACTTTGTATTATTTTTTTTATATTCCACATATAAGTGACATCATATTGTATCTATCTTTCTCAGTCTGACTTATTTCACTAAGCAAAATCTTCTCTAGGTCCATTCACATTGCTGCAATATCAGTGGTAGGTCTAGAGTTTATAATAATTTATAAAATTCAGTATTTCAACACAGTTGACAATGACACCATTTCTCTGTGTACACTGGCATTAACAGTGCTAGCTTTAGCCTAAAATGAGTGTTCCTAATCTCATCGTTTTACATGTGCCTCCCTAGTTTTCCCAACATGACTTGCTGAAGACACTGTGTTTTCTCCATTGTATTTTCTTGCCTCCTTTGTTTTAAATTAATTAACCACATGTCTGTGGGTTTATTTCTGGGCTCTTTATTCTCTTCCATTGATCTATGTGTCTGTTTTTGTGCCAATACCATGCAGTTTTGATTACTGTAGCCTTGTAGTATAATCGGAAGTCTAGGAGGGTTATAGCTCCAGCTTTCTTCTTTTTCTCAGGATTGTGTTGACAATTCTGGGTCTTTTGTGGTTCCATATATGTTTTATGATTATTTGTTCTAGTACTGTGAAAAATGTCCTGGGTATTTTGATAGGGTTTACATTACATCTGTAGATTGCTTTGTGTAATAGAGCTATTTTAATAATTTTAATTTTTCCTCCCCAAGAGCGTGGGATATCATTCCAATTCTTTGAATCATCTTTAATTTTCTTCATCAATGTTTTATAGGTTTCAGAGTATAGGTCTTTCTCCTCCTTATTTAAGTTTATTGCTAGTATTTTATTATTTTGATGTGATTTTAAACAGGATTATTTTTTCACTTTCTCTTTCTGATATTCCATTATTAGCATGTAGAAACATGACAGATTTCTGTGTATTAATCTTGTATCCTGCACCATTGCTCAATTCATTTATTAGTTCTTATGGTTTTGGGGTGGAGACTTTAGGGTTCTTTATTTAGAGTATCATGTCATCTGCAAATAGTGATGGTTTTACCTCTTTCCTTCCAATTTGGATACTTCTTTTCTTTTTTTTGTCTGATTGCTGTGGCTAGAACTTCCAATACTAGGTTAAATAGAAGCAGTGAGAATGGGTATCCTTGTCTTGCTGTCAAATATATTGAGCAGGCTTTCAGCTTTTCACCATTGAGTATTATGTTGGGTGTGGGTTTATTGTAAATGGCCTCTATTATGTTGTGATATATTCCCCCTATACCCACTTAGAGGAGAGTTTTTATCATGAATGGATTTGCATTTTATCAAATGCCTTTTCTGCTTCTATTGAAATGGTCATGAGATTTTCATTTTTCCTTTTGTTAATGTGGTGTATCACATTGATTGATTTGTGTATGCTGAACCACCCTTATGACCCTGGAATAAATCCTGCTTGTTCATGGTGCATGAACCTTTTATGTATTGTTGGCTTTGGTTTGCTAATATTTTGTTGAAGACTTTACATCTGTATTCATCAAAGACATTGGCTGTAATTTGCTCTTTTTATAGTGTCTTTTTCTGCTTTTGGTATCAGGGTAAACAATAAAATTAGAACGTTCTCTCACACCATATGTAAAATAAACTGAAAATTGTTTAAAGACCTAAATGTAAGGCCTAAAACCATAAAACCCTTTGAAGAGAACATAGGCAGAACACATTTTGACATAAATTATAGCAATGTTTTTTTGAATCAGTCTCTTAAGGCAAAAGAAATAAGAGCAAAAATAAACAAATGAGAACTAATTAAACTATTTTCTTGAGCCAATAAATACCTTTCAATATGTATTTTCCCTACATAAGGGAAGCCAGTTTATGATGCAACAAAAATTTTGGACAGAACTATAGTATTGAAAGAAACAAAGAAAATCAGTCTCTTCTTGATCCTAAATTGCTGCATAAACCAAACCAACATATTCACTCTGGGAGCACACTGTATACTTACCTAGGATACAGCATTAAGGAAAATTTTAGGAAGTTGTACCTTGAGGTTTCTCATTGTCTTCAGTAAGGTCCCATAATACCTCTAGTGGTAAATTATAGGCCAATACATTTTCTTTAATGATTCAGCCAATTCAAATAAGAATTTCTATCTACCTGCAAACCAGGACATCTTTTTTGTTGTTGTTCCTATAGCTTTTAAAATATATATATATATATATATATATATATATATATATATATATATAATTGATTTACAATGTTGTGTTAGGTTCAGGTGTACAGCAAAGTGAATTAGTTTTATATATATATATATATATATATATATATATATATATATATACACACACACACACACACACATATGTATCTCCACTCTTTTTTAGATTCTTTTCCCATATAGGCCATTACAGAGTATTGAGTAGAGTTCCCTGTGCTATACAGTAGATCCTTATTAGTTGTCTATTTTATATATGGTAGTGTGTACATTTTAATCCCAAACTCTTAATTTATCCCTCCCCACCCTTTCCCCTTTGGTAACCAGAAGTTTGTTTTCTATGTCTGCAAGTCTCTTTCTATTTTTAAAATAAGTTCACTTTTTTAGATTCCACATTTAAAGGAAATCATATATTTGTCTTTCTCTGCCTGACTTACTTCACTCAGTATGATAATCTCTAGGTCCATGCGTGTTGCTGCAAATGCCATTATTTCATTCTTTTTTATGGCTGAGTAATATTTCATTGTGTATATGTACCACATCTTCTTTATCCATTCATCTGTTGATGGACATTTAAGTTGCTTCCATGTCCTGGGTATTGTAAATAGTGCTGCAATAAACACTGGGGCATTGGTGTGCATGTATCTTTTTGAATTAGAGTTTTCTCTGGATATATGCCCAGGACTGGGATCACTGGATCATATGGTAACTCTGGAACCTCCATACTGTTCTCCATAGTGGCTGTACAAATTTACATTCCCACCAACAGTGTAGGAGGGTTCCCTTTTCTCCACACTCTCTCCAGCGTTTATTGTTTATAGACTTTTTGATGATGCCCATTCTGACCAGTGTGAGGTGATACCTCATTGTAGTTTTGGTTTGAATTTCTCAAATAATTAGCGATGTTGAGCATCTTTTCATGTGCTTTTTGGCCATCTGTATATCTTCTTTGGAGAAATGTCTATTTAGATCTTCTGCCCAGTTTTTGATTGGGTTGTTTTTTTTAATTATTATTTTTGAATTGAGCTTTAGAAATCTATTACATTTCTATACACTAGCAATTAAATAGCAGAAACAGGAATTAAGGAAACAATCACATTTATCATCACATCAAAAAGAATTGATGTGAGGACACACCTACCTAAGGAGGTACAAGACCTGTACTCTTAAATGAAGAAGACCCTGATGAAAGAAATTGAAGACAATACAGATGGAAAGATATACCATGTTATTGTATTGGAAGAAAGCATATTGTTAAAATGATGATACTACCCAAGGCAATCTACAGATTCAATCCCTATCAAATTACCAATGGCATTTTTCACAGAAATAGAACAAAAAGTTTTAAAATTTATATGGAAACACAAAAGACCCTGAATAGTCAATGCAGTCTTGAGAAACAAGAATGGAGCTGGAGGAATCAGGTTCCCTGACTTCAGACTATACTACAAAGCTACAGTCATCAAAACAGTATGGTACTGACACAAAAACAGATATATAGATCAATGGAACAGGATAGAAAGCCCAGAAATAAACCCACACACTTATGGTCAATTAATCTACAACAAAGGAGGAAAAATATACAATGGAGCCAGTTTAGAAAAAGAAAAATGCTTGGCCCATTATATTCTATAAGCTTACAATAAATATAATTGCTTTTAAAAGTCAGTTAATTCATCTAATGCATAGAGCACAGAGATGTTCATAAAAAAATTAATGCTCATATAGATTAAATACCATATTGATAAAGTCTCTATTCAAAACCTTAGTCAAAATAACTGCATTTAAAACTAGTTGGTAATAAAAATTAATTAGATGGGAACATGAGGAAGACCCACTGCAAACTCAGTTTATTGTTTGAAAGTAACTTCTCAAATTATATTGCTCTACTGAAAGAGAAGTAAAATTATATTATTTTACAATTTAAAGACAGAATTCTTTCTTTCTGCTAATTTCAGTTATTAAATATTACATTATATTATATACAAACATATTCTGTTAAAATTAATGCAATTTTGTTTTGATTTAGCTTTTAATATTTATATGTACAGACATATATATAAATTTGCATTCATGTGAGACATTTTCTACTTTAAATCACAACTATTTTTATGACATTTCTATGAATTCAATAGGTCATCAAATATTTTAGTTATGTTATTAAATTATCACCTAGAATAAATTACATTCATTAAATTATCCAACAATTAAAAACAAAACTCTTGGAAAAACATTTTAACCTGCAAATAATTTTCTTACTTATTTATAATACCCTGACCTATATTATCAAGCTTTACTTTGAATTATTTGCTAACTGGAATATTACTTTCTGCTATCCTTTTTATACTTCTTTCCAAGTTCTTAATATAGTTTCCAAAAATAAGTCTAATTTTTCTGTGTGTGTTTACACCTAAGATTCCCAGCATGGAACATCTCTTTGTTAACCTTGAGGACCTTATTAATTATTACATCTTAGAGAACTTTTCCAGTTGTTTGCCTTTGAGATGTTTTTCTTGTTGATGGCAGAGAAGGCCAGGTTTACTAGTTCTTGGTCAATAAGTGCTGTCCATATGACCTACCGGTTTATAGTTGCTTTATGTTTAATTTTTCCTCAAGTGCAGTAAATTTTCCCATTGAACTTGGCCATATTGTATCTATAATGAGCATATAATCTTGACTAACACAAGTGTAGGCACATAAAAGATGGCAAGATTTTGTGTTTCTTTTTTTAATTTTTGAAAATGAGGTATTTTTCTCTTAAGAAAATACTCTAATAAAGATGATTCAGGATTCCATAAAATGTATGATCTACATATTCTTGATGGTTGTTGGCTGGTAAATGGACACATGGTACAGTGAGACACACTTCTCAGTAATAGAAAGCAATAAGATCTTCTGGGGTGGAAAGTGTTTAGAAATAATTTATCTCTCTTGAAAGGGGACATAAGACAGTAGTACTTCCTTTTTTCAGCTCTTAATATTTCCATCTGATAGTGATGCAGCATTTTGATCCACGAAGGTGGCCAAAGGTAAGACATTGAGGTCTGTAGAGTGGAAAAAAAAAAGGCTCTGATGATATGATAGAATCACTGGAACAATGTACCTGAGAAAATGTTTTAAGTACCTCACACATTCACATTGCTGAGGTCATTTTGTTTGGGTTTTTTCTGTTATTGTATCTGAAACGTATAAACTGACACAGGGTTTTAAGGAAAGTATGATTGATTACAAAATTTTGTTAAAAGTTAGTGATTAGTAACTGGTAAATATTAATGGTTAATTTATTCACTATTTTACTTTCACATATCCTGACAGTCACTGTGAATAATTTTGAGTGTTTGAAAACAGCACAGTGGGACAAATTTAATTTTTAATCATCAAATTCAGCAAGTTGACTGCTTGAGATTTCATACGTTTGAAGATTTTAAAAGGACACCATTAGCACTCAGATTATAGTAAGATGACGGCATCTCTTCAGTCCTTCAAAGGTACTGATGCTCTCATTTTGTTTGGCAAAATTGATTACATTAACTTCAGGGTATATTTAAGAAGTCAAATGAAGCTTCTTCCTTGAAATCTGAAATCTTAAAGGCATGTATTGATTTTTTTCTGTTTGCATTCTTTTAAAGAACCCTATTATGCATGGAATTAAATACGATACCCTCTCCAGAGTGACAATTTAATGGAGGTTTTCTAGAAAAAAAATGGTGGGAAAAATGTGTTTTAAGTGTATTTAAAGAAAGACTAATTTTTCTTCTGAGTTATAATTTTTATCAAATGCTATTTACATATTAGAAAATAACATCATAATATTTTCTAAAAGAAAGTTAAGCAAAAGAGTTTCCGTCTTGTCAGCTTTAGCCTATGAAGCAGAAGACAATGCTTTGCCCTTAGATATTTGTTAACACAAATTAGAAAGACATCATACTCCAAAAAAAAAAGATAAATAAATTAAAATATCTCAAGGAACTGTTTTAGAACTTCAGTCCTGTAAATGATATAAATATGTGAAGAAATACAAAATTTAAATGTAAACAATACAGTTTAAGATCAAATATTCATTTCATTAGTGATTAACAATGAACATGTATTTGGTTTTAATTTCACAAATATAATCCAATTTGTCTTAACCTGTTTCTATAGAAATAGAAGGCTGAAGGAGCTATATTCACTTTTTTTCTTGTGGCATCAGCATAAATGTTTGATGATTATGATTAATTTCATTTTTCTAGTGACAATGTATAGAGAAATAAGAGGCTGACCTCATTGTACATACATAGTTCATGTACTTGTAGGGAAAATAATGTGTTAATCTGTCTCATTTATAGAAATATTCATTTTTATGCATATAGTATATTATATGAAAACAGTGGTAAAAATATTCCACAAGAAACCCACAGTATTTAACACAATTTTCATTTGTTGAATCCATCTAGAGAAGTCATAATTTTGCAAGTATATATGAACTTTCAAGTAAGTGAAAAAATAGACAAGTCTTGCAATAATAAAAACACCATGGTATCATCTCTACTTTCATAGAGAAGTAGATTCCTGTGTTTGCCTGATATGAACATCAAAATATGAAACTTAAATACACACCATAAGCCTAATAGAAGTAGGAGGAAAAGGAAGCCTCTGATTGTACACGAAGTATGGAAAAACCTGTAACTGAAAAGATGACTGAGGGTCCTTGGACAATCTCTGCTGTCACAAAGTACATCTGCCTTGGGGTCAGACTCAGCAGTATGTTTTATTTCAAGCAACACAAATCCAATTCTAAGACTATAATACACTAATGAATGTTATATTAAGTATTTGTGGAAACACAGAATGAGGGAATATATGATACTCTGGACAGAAAACCATCAAATATCCCATGCAGACATTGCTGACCCCAGCTTTTTCTTCTCTACTGCCTGTTACTGAGTCTGTTTTCCCATCAACATCTCAACTCTCTTGAGAAAGAAAAACGGAGCTGGAGGAATCAGGCTCCCTGACTTCAGATTATACTACAAAGCTACAGTAATCAAGACAATATGGTATTGGCACAAAAACAGAAATATAGATCAATGGAACAGGATAGAAAGCCCAGAGATAAACCCGTGCACATATGGTCACATTATTTTTGATAAAGGAGGCAAAAATATACAGTGGAGAAAAGAAAGCCTCTTCAATAAGTGGTGCTGGAAAAACTGGACAGCTACATGTAAAAGAATGAAATTAGAACACTCCCTAACACCATATACAAAAATAAACTCAAAATGGATTAAAGCCCTAAATGTAAGGCCAGACACTATAAAACCCTTAGAGCAAAACATAGACAGAACACTCTATGACATAAATCACAGCAAAATCCTTTTTGACCCACCTCCTAGAGGAAAATGAAAATAAAACCAAAAATAAACAAATGGGACCTAATGAAACTTAAAAGCTTTTGCACAGCAAAAGAAACCATAAAAAAGATGAAAAGACAACTCTCAGAATGGGAGAAAATATTTGCAAATGAAGCAACTGACAGAGGATTAATCTCCAAATTTACCAGCAGCTCATGTAACTCAATATCAAAAAAAACCCCAATCCAAAAATGGGCAGAAGATCTAAATAGACATTTCTCCAAAGAAGATATACAGGTTGCCAACCAACATATGAAAGAATGCTCAACATCACTAATCATTAGAGAAATGCAAATCAAAACTACAATGAGGTATCACCTCACACCAGTCAGAATGGCCATCATCAAAAAATCAAAGAATAAATGCTGGAGATGGTATGGAGAAAAGGGAACCCTCTTGCACTGCTGGTGGGAATGTAAATTGATACAGCCACTGTGGAGAACAGTATGGAGGTTCCTTAAAAAACTAAAAATAGAACTACCCTATGACCCAGCAATCCCACTACTGGGCATATACCCTGAGAAAACCATAATTCAAAAAGAGTCATGTACCACAGTGTTCATTGCAGCTCTATTTACAATAGCCAGGACATGGAAGCAACCTAAGTGTCCATTGACAGATGAATGGATAAAGAAGATGTGGAACATATATACAATGGAATATTACTCAGCCATAAAAAGAAACGAAATTGAGTTATTAGTACTGAGGTGGATGGACCTAGAGTCTGTCATACAGAGTGAAATAAGTCAGAAAGAGAAAAACGAATACCATATGCTAACACATATATATGGATTCTAAAAAAAAAAAATGGTTCTGAAGAACCTAGGGGCAGGACAGGAATAAAGATGCAGACATAGTGAATGGACTTGAGGACACAGGGAGGGGAAAGGGTAAGCTTGGGCGAAGCGAGAGAGTGGCATGGACTTATATATACACTACCAAATGTAAAATAGACAGCTAGTGGGAAGCAGCCACATAGCGCAGGGAGATCAGCTCGGTACTCTGTGACCACCTAGAGGGGTGGGAGGGAGACGCAAGGGGGAGGAGATATGGGGAATATATGTATATGTATAGCTGATTCACTTTGTTATAAAGCAGAAACTAACACACCATTTTAAAGCAATTTTACTTCAATAAAGATGTTAAAAAAAACAACAACTCTCTAGTACTTCCTCCTGCCCTTCCCAAACTGCTGAAACAAAGGACATAGTTATAATTAGATCAATTAGATCACTAGGTGCCTTCAGTAAAGGTAGCGCACAAAAAGAGGACAAGCTTTTGGAAGGACAAAGTGAGATTTCACCGTGTGAAGGTTAAAAACAAAATTGAACGAACATACAAACAAAGGAACAAAAATGGTTAACAGTTCCCTTTATATTATTTTCTAGAAGCTGTTCATTCAGTACCATTTTCTAGATAGATGGACTGAGTATTATGAACTCATTTTTCCAACTTCTTTGATTAAACATAATTACTGAATAATTATAGAATAAAAAATTAAATGTTCATGCTTCTCTTTCTCCCCCTCCCCCCCCCTTTTTTTTCCTGCTAATCAATACAGTAGCTAGACTAAATTTTTGTTTGTTTCTCTACTTGGATCTGACAAACTGAAATTAAATGGCAGGATGATGACATTGAAGCATTTTCCTTGGTGAGGGAAGCAGTTAAAAATAGGAGATACAAGGGAATTGTTGAATTTTTAGATCAATTAATTTTGAAATCAAAGTTATGCTGGATTTTATTAAGAAGATAGCTTTTCTCCATGGAGATTTAATTAATCTGCCTGGTTAACTTTCTCTAATTTGTGCATTCATAGAACTTCTTTCCTTTTTCTCATGTTGTGACATTTATTAGTAACTATCATATGCTTATTTACATCTATTATTGAACGCCTTAAGGAGTATAACCTCTTTGAAAATGATATAGATATCTGATTCATCTTGTGTAATCCAGGAGCTGGGCACTAAAAGTTATTTAATAATAGCATTGAATGAATGTCTCTCAGGGACAAAATTACTTTCTAAAAGTCACAAACCGAGTGTATCACCAAAACACTAGAGGTAAGATGAATTTAATAGAAAAGTAAGTAGCATTTATCAGGTAGACTCAATTTCTGAATGTTTTCAAGAGATTAGATCCTGAGCTTCACTATTTTTTTCAAGTTTTCATCCATTAATAAGGAAAAACAAGATTTCCATCCTCAAAATTGTGTATGCTTATATCCTTAGAAAATTAATCACTGGCCATATCTACCCCTGGAGAGAGAAATATACCAAATGTGATTAAAAATGAATGCTCAGTTATTGTTAAATGAATACAAATATTTGTGTTTGAAGTTGATTAAACTCAGTCATAGTGAAGAAAGGGAATCAGTTCCACTGTTAGTATACACTTTAGTTTAGAATGTTGCTTAATATGTTTGTATTTAGTGAGTAAATTAGGATTTTCTATTGGTGCTTTTTCTCCTTGATGAGTATTTACATTGATGTCATATTTAAATCCTTGGATTTTGTTATTGACCTAAGTTCTTCCATTTTAACTATTCCATTTGCCCCAGATACAGTCATGTTCGAATTCTGCCCCATCCTCATATTCACAATATAGCCATCTGACCACTAACCAAATTCATAAAAGTATTATATAGAGATGGCATGATAATAAGTAACATTGATGAATGATTCTTTTATAAATTTCTCTGAAGCTGTCCATTCATTCATTCACTCAATCAATTATCGAGTTACGGCTATGTGATGCACTCTTCTAAGTACCAAGATGACTCAGTCATATTTCTTCCCACCTCATGATTATGTTACTACTATGCCTTGGTTTGATCCACCCATTCTTCTACACTTATTTTTCTCACCTATAGCTTTCTTCTACTAATGCAAACCTCCTTATTTCCTGCTGTAAATTACCACATAGGAAAACTCCCGTGTGGAACCTAACTGCTGAAGGTTCATTACAAATCTATCATGAGCTAGGTAAGTGATTTCCCAGGAGATACACAAAATCAGATTGCATATCAGATCTTCTTGTGTTATATATGATTCACCTAGAAAACTTTTTGGTTAATATTTTAGTCCCTTAGACTGCACCATTTATTAAAGCATAGTCTTTCTTCCCTTCACTTTTTTAAAAAATGTTATTGGAGTATAGTAGATTTATTATGTTGTGTTAGTTGCAGGTGTACAGCAAAGTGATTCAGTTATACATATGCATGTATTCATTCTTTTTCAGATTCTTTTCTTATATAGGTTATCGTAGAATACTGAGTAGAGTTCCCTGTGCTAATACAGTAGGTCCTTGCTGGTCATCTAACTTATATGTAGTGGTGTGTGTATTTTCATCCCAAACTCCTGATTTATCCCACCCTCCATGCTTCCCTTTTGGTAACCATAATTTTGGTTTTTGTTTTTTTTTTTTGCGGTACGTGGGCCTCTCGCTGTTGTGGCCTCTCCCGTTGTGGAGCACAGGCTCCGGACGCGCAGGCTCAGCGGCCATGGCTCATGGGCCCAGCCGCTCCGTGGCATGTGAGATCTTCCCATACCGGGGCACGAACCCGTGTCCCCTGCATCAGCAGGCGGACTCTCAACCACTGCGCCACCAGGGAAGCCCATAAGTTTGTTTTTGACATCTGTAAGTTTGTTTCTGTTTTGTAAATAAGTTCATTTGTATCATTTTTAAAAATTAGATTCCACACATGTGTGATATCAGATGATATTTGTCTTCCTCTGTCTGACTTACTTCACTTAGTATAATTTCTAGGTCCATCCATGTTGCTACAAATGGCATTTTTTATGGCTGAGTAATATTCCATTGTATATTTGTGCCACATTTTCTTCATCCATTCGTCTGTCGGTGGACATTTAGGTTGCTTCCATGTCTTGGCTATTGTAAACAGAGCTGCAGTGAACATTGGGATTCACTCTTATTAAGGGCACATGGGCTTGCCTTCTGCCTCCTTCTTTTCCTTTCCTCCCCAACGTCTGGAACCCATAATGGGTAATATGCTGAAAATAAAAATAAATAAATAAATAAAGCTTTATAATTTCACTTCTTCTGGGTCGTGCAATACTGTTTTGGCACAAAGCTTTATATTCTTATCTTTTAAACCTGAACTTTATTAAATTGGAAACTACAGAGACGTTTCTTGGTATCATTTTCAACATCTGCTTTACTGCTAACTGCAGACACTTTGGCAGCCTAGTGGGGTAGGGGAAAGAAGAGAGAAGAGCATGAAGGCAACGCCTATATAAAGCTGCAGGAGGAGGCACTGTTTATGGCAACTATCTAAAGGGGCAGATTGGGGACTTCCCTGGCGGTCCAGTAGTTAAGACTTCGTGCTTCCAATGCAGGAGGCTCACGTTCGATCCCTGGTGAGGTAACTAGGACTCCACAGGCCACATGGTGTGGCCAAAAAAAAAGACAGATTGATGGCTGGCATAATATGAGGAGCCTAGTAAGGAATATCTATTTTCCTTTGTCTAATTTACTCTCTTTGTTATTGAATAATACATGATCAGGTTTTACTCGGTTTGATTAAAATGATACAGGTGTTAGCTCTATTTCTACTCAATACATTTGTCTAAATCAACATAATATCTTCAGCTCCCAATAGATGCATTTTTTTTAAAGCTTTAGATCTGTGAGGTTCTTGTTTCACTAAAGGATTATTCAAACAAGTGTATGTATACATTTAAATACAGTAATTATAGATTGAATATTTGTTCCACCAAAAGTCATATATCAAAGCTCTAAACTCCAGTTTTTGGTATTTGGAGGTGAAGCCTTTGGGAGGTAATTAGGATTAGATGAGATCATGAGGGTAGGGTCCTCATAATGAGATTAGTTTCCTTGTAAGAAGAGGAAGAAACCAGAGCTCTCTCTCTGCCCTGTGAAGATACAGTGAGAAAGTTGCTATCTTCAAGCTGGGAGGCGTATCTTCTCTAAGAACAGAATCTGCTTGCTCCTTGATCTTGGACATCTTAGCCTCCAGAACTCTGAGACATAAATGGCTATTATTTAGCCACCTAGTCTATGGTATTTTGTCACAGCCCTAGATGAACAAGATAGCAATCAAGGTTTTCAGCCTTTAGATACTTTAGCTTCCCATGGACATGGACATTTGGAGGAAGAAAAATTAAAAGAAAGAGTTTATTAAATCTCAATGTTTTAATATTTGAAGATAATTTCAGTCAATAGATACTAGCTCTGAGAAAGGCTTTTAGAGGACCAGAAGTGTCTTCTTCATGTATTTAACAGACAAATATTTTTCATATTCTGCCTATATAACTGGCCCAGTTGGCATATATATATATATATATATATATTTTTTTTTTTTTTTTTTTTTTTGCGGTACGCAGGCCTCTCACTGTTGTGGCCTCTCCCGTTGCGGAGCACAGGCTCCGGACGCGCAGGCTCAGCGACCATGGCTCACGGGCCCAGCTGCTCTGCGGCATGTGGGATCTTCCCGGACCGGGGCACGAACCCGTGTCCCCTGCATCGGCAGGCGGACTCAACCACTACGCCACCAGGGAAGCCCTGGCATATAATTTAATGGTTGCTTTCACTCCCTAAGTTCAATGTTTCTCAAATGAACTGCCATTTACAGATCAAAATATTTAATAAAAATTTCAATGCACCTGGAAAAACATGCCAATAAAGGCCATCTGCATTTCTCCATTAAATTTGCTTGTTGATAAATTTAAGAAACTTGTGAGGATGTTTCAATTATTCATGTACAGATTAAGTGTTACATTTTAAGTATTTTACTTTAGTTATTAATTTTCTCTTTACAGTCGCTAAAATTTTTCATTTGAAAATGCGTATTTATTACAGCTTCGTCTAGTTCTATATTACACTTTTTTAAAAGTTCTTTAAATGTCTTCTAGGTGGAAACATAAATACATGGAAATTTTTTTTCTGAATATGTATTTACTCTCTACATTAAATAGTTGCTTTGTTAATTTGGAATTTTATGAACCATCATCAGTAGAAGTAGAATTCAGTGAATCATTTTATATGGACTACCATCAATTTATTTATTGGCATGGGAAAGCAGCATATGAGAATCTTGCCTAATTAGTCTTATTGTTCCCACTGGCGAGACAAAAAATATATTTGATTACACTGTAAATGAATTTTCTCTGTAAATACTTTTTCCTTTTTACAACTTTACCGAATTCATTAATTTGGTACCAATAGACTCCAGACCACATCATGTTTTATTTGAGAAAATAATAGGAGAGTGATTATTTTTATCAATTTTTGTTTTGATTCACTTATGTGTATTCTGTTGCTGAATTATCCAGATTCATGACATTCCAGATTGTCAGGGAAGTATTAAACATAGACTAGACCTGAGAACACTGAATGTGGTTGAGTCTTCTCAAGGTGGAGTCTGTCCTTCTGCCTTTAGCATTAAGCATATCTACCCAGTGATGGGCATATAGACAACTTGAGAAAATGACTGATGTAGCAGAACAGAAAAGTAATACTGTTTAGATTTTTCAGTGCACTTTAACAGTATGGAAACAGCTGTAGTTAACAACATTGCTCATAGCTTCAAAGCCCATATTTAAAGAAATATGCATTAAAATAAACAGAAATGTTCCTGAATTTGTATAAGGTTAGAATGTTTTTACAAGAAAATATGCATTTTAAATAGGAACTTTTATCAGGACAAAGCCTGTTACAACCATACTTTGTCTTCTGCCCGTTTTGTCTATTTTATCTTCTGTATATGTCTCATATTGAAATGTAAGTAGTATGAGTTTTGTGTTTGTTCTACAAATGAAGGAGAAATTGCTCAATGTTTACTTGCTAATAATAAACATAAATTTATTAATTGCTTACTGACTTATATATCCCCATTGGGAATGGGGCACTTTCTTGGATCAATCCAAAACTTTTTGCTTGAATTAGTATGACACTAATCTCTTCTTTTTTTCCATTGTACAATACAAAAAAGGAGTAATGTGGTTATAAATTGACAATATTGACAATAATTTTCCCATTCCCTTATTAAACTGAGGGCATTTTCTTGAGGGCATTTTTATATTAATTGGAGTCTCTTTTTATATAATTATGGTGGTAATTATTATTTTATGGATTATGTTATCTTCTATTTGAAGTATTGAGTTCATACTTAATAAGGAAGTTCTGTGAGCAGACAATTTCAAAATCTATGCAGTCACTTTTGATATGTCAATTTTAAAATAGTTGTCAACTGTCCACCTAGATAGAAACACAGGTATAAATAAACACCAGAATTCAGAAATAATTGACAGTAGCTACAAAAGTAAATAATGCACTCACCTCTCATGGGAATACCCAACCTAGACAGTTTTGTAATTCTGCTTATTTTATCTGTTTCTGCCATTCGCACTCTTGGCTGATCAGAAATAACTATGTTATCAGTTTGTCTTATTTTAAATTGAAGAAGAAATATAAATAATATATATATGTACTTATCTTTCTATCTACACATCGCTACATATTTAGAAAAGACCCATTAAACCAAAGTCTCCCAATGTTCAGAAATTAATTATAAAATAATTCCACTGAAGTTATTCTTCTTAATTATTTTACTTGCCACTGTTATTTTTCTCCACTAGAAGCAATGTTTATTTTTTCCCTCATGCCATCATTTGACACATATGTAATCCTGTTTTTATTTGTGTATACAGTTCATATTACCAAATGAATCATTTGGTCCTTGAGGTCTGAGATTCCATCTCTTATTTAAAATAGTATTGAAATTGCTAAAAGTATGAAATATGTACCAAGACAATATGTTTGGGGTTCATCATGGTTGGACACAATTTGCAATATACCAGAACCAACAAACCAATATACGTAAATTACTTAAGGCTCAGTCATATATGCGTATATATGGAAGTCCCCTAGAATTGCTCTGGGGATTGAAGAAAATGAAAAAAATCTGGGTAAAATGCTTAGTGCAGTCAAATACAAGAAATTTTTTGAGTAATCATTATTAATTTTATTATTTTCTTTTCCTAAATGTTATTATCTCTTCAAATAGATATTCAATAACTATTTGTTAATAAGTGATAAAATTTTGTGTATATTTGCCCAATATAGATGGTGTTTATAATAAATAAATACCATGTGCTTATAGCAGGTAAAAAATTGATGACTTTAACATTTGGGACAAATTATTCAAGAAGTCATGGCTTACTTTTAGGTGAGCCATTTAATGGTGGCATATGATGACCTGAAAGCATAGTTTGGCTGGAGACAGCAAAACAAGGGAAGGAGATGGGCAATGGATAGTGGAATATGTGAAGAGAGTTGCAGTTATACAGTGGGAGACTGGTTCACAAAAGTAAGAATACAGACAGATGGTTAGTGATAAGTGGTCAAAGGAATTTTAACCACTAGCAAATCTAATATTTAATTTTGACTTGTTTGTTTTTTTTCTTTCTCTTTTTTTTGAAAAGTCAAAATTTCCTCAGTCACTGTTTTTTTTGTGTTTTTATTTTTAATTTTAATTGGAGTAGTTGATTTACAATGTTGTGTTAGTTTCAGGTGTACAGCAAAGTGAGTCAGTTATACATATACATATATCCACTCTTTTTTAGATTCTTTCCCCATATAGCCCATGTAGCCTTCATCATCCATCTCCCCAGATAGGTAAATTTTACTACATATCAAATATGAATGTTTTTCATCTGGTTGGTTTTTTAGAAATTCTAGATCAATCAGGTTGAATGGCTAAAAATTATTATGTCACTGATATGATAGAGATAGAAGTGAGATTAGGAGCTCAGCAGTTGCTGTGATTCAGAAACATGAGTGACCATGAACACTGATGGGTCTGAGGATTTATGAACATATCATGGAGGCCTGCCCTAGCCACTCCAGAAAATGAGATAGGAGATTCAGGACAGTTCCATTTAAATCCCAAGGACGGTGTGAATTCAGTCCACATTCAGGTTATATACCATTGTAAAAGGAATGATGAAATATTTTAAAATGACAACTTCGCTGGCTTTGAATCCAGGTAAACAGTATAATGAAACGTGTTCATCTAAATGTTCTGCCTTTTTCTGATTTACAGTGTCATATAAGTAAAGTTTTCAAACCTGTATGGCTTCATCGGCCGTTACTATGGGATTTCATATTTAGGCAATATTACTACTCTTCCACCATATTTACATAAACAACACAAATAGATTTTCTTGATTTTACTGAGCTTTAAACAAATATATTCTTGGATATGGCTTTTGTTTATTCAGTTAACCCTTGAACAAGGAGGGGTTTGGGAGACCCCGATCTCCGCAAAGTCTAAAATTTACCTGTAACCTTACAGTTGACCCTCTGTATCCAAGGTTCCACATCAGGGGATTCAAACAACCTCAGATCATGAAGGACTGTAGTACTTATTCAGTGAAAGAAATGTATAAGTGGACATGCACAGCTCAAACCTGTGTTGTTCACCTGACTATGTTCATTCTTAGGCTTTGGGCAGGAATGTTTTCCCACTTGAGCATGCTGAAAAAGTATGTTTGGTCTTTCTAGTTTCTTTTAATTTTTATTTGGTTAATTTAAAATTCAAAGAATGATCAATGTTTTGCTTATTTAATGGGACATTCTCACTAGGCCAGTAGTATGACATATCGACTGATCGTCTGTTTAGCTAATGGGCTAACCCTCTCCAAAGATTATTCCTGTACCTTTATATAAAGACATTCATCACTTTCTATTGTTTAGTCATAGAAAAACATGATTCCTTTCAAACTATGAAGTTGTGCCTATGTATGTTTATGTACACATGTAGGCATTAGTACAGGATTGTGCCTGTTGTTTGATTCACATCCAAACCCACAGCTGACACTCTAAGGGATCTAGTGAGGTGCCAAGAATACCATGACTGTGGGAGATTGGGCACTAAATGATGATTTGCATGATACCGGGAACCAGAATCCTCTTTCTGACCACAGATTTTACAAACATGTCCATGTGAGAGCCAGTTCATTTAAAAAGATAGTGCTTACCAAACATAAGGTAGATAGCTAGTGGGAAGCAGCCCCGCATAGCACAGGGAGATCAGCTTGGTGCTTTGTGACCACCTGGAGGGGTGGGAGAGGGAGGGTGGAAGGGAGGGAGATGCAAGAGGGAAGAGATATGCGAACATATGTATATGTATAACTGATTCACTTTGTTATAAAGCAGAAACTAACACACCATTGTAAAGCAATTATACCCCAATAAAGATGTTAAAAAAATAAAAAGATAGTGCTATATTTTTATTTTAAAAGATACCAAAATATAGTAAAAAAGATAGTGTCTTTTTACATAGAAAGGCTGGGTGGATACCAGTATTTAATATGTGAAGTTTATAGAAAAAACACCCAACAACTTAACCAATATTTGCTATCCTTTAATTGCTTTTCTTAGGACTTCAGAACATCAGGACTGTTCCTAGGTGACAATTTCAGTTCACTGAAAACAAGCTAGATTCTGATTTCCAGCCAGAGCACATTTAAAACATTATTACCGTATAATGAAAGAATCCTCCTTTAGTAGTAAATTACCCGCAAAAAGGAAAATATTATCCATGTCATTTCTACTTCGAAATGCACGTGTTTAGTAATGAAAGTCATTATGTTGCCCAAATGGAGGAGATATCTAAAATCACTTACAACAATGAAATTAATCCTACTCAAAATAAATACCTGGCTATAAATCATTGCTCTCTTTACAGGTTTATATAGTATGGAAGACAGCATGGTTCATGGACTGAGTAAGGGCAATTAGACTGGGATATCTATGGTGTGAGTTCCAGCTCTGTTGGAACTCAGATGGCCTCAATCAATTCAGTTAAATTTCCAGTACTTCAGCCTCCCGCTTTGTAAAATGGTGATGTTATTAACCCTAGTGATAAACATCAAAGAAATAATGCAAGTGAAAGCTGTTTGAAAATTATAAACGATTACATAGATGATATTTGTTTGTTTTATCTAGGACTGTGAAATATAGTGGGCAGATTAAAGAGGTTTTAAATACCTTTAGTAAGCATCTATAAACATCTCTTTTTTCTTATCTCTTAAAAAAGAGTTTCTCCCGTTATAATTCATATGTCAGTGCTGCCTTGGGAACTGGCTTTTATCAGTGCTATGAAATATGGATACTATTCAACTCTTTCACTACTCCTGCTTTCATGGTAAAACTCTACCGTGTCCTGGATATCCCTATCAGACTTTGGTGTTGACATCCAGGCACCTTCAGGCAGCTTTGCATACTTCCAGAACTAAGAGTAGACATGCTGCTCTGCTGTCAGGGGCTCTCTCCTAATTTACATGTGCTTTCTGAAATCACCTGCTATCTTCTCTTTGGGTGCTCAAACATTTGTATGCAGTGGATAGCAACTTCTTCAAACTACTGACTCCAAACTTTCTTTTCCAGCCACTGGTGCTAGTTAATGGTGGTGGTATTGGTAGGGTATAGGGACGGGGTATGAGGGGACGAGTGGCCAGAGACAGTTTATTCCCTTTCGCTAAAGACTCCTTCAGCTCTTTGACAACACCCAGCTGCTTGGGTCTCTGGTGCTTAAGTACTGAAAAATGATTTCCTACTATATTTTGCCAAACTCATTACCATTTTTTCCCTCATCTGCCCTCTAGGAGACTACTATACATGATCCAGTTTTGCCTTTGATAATCTGATAACAACTATTCTAAACTCCTGAATCCAGGAACATAGTTCTCTTTCATTTAAAATTCATTTCAGAGGACAGAGCTTTCCAGGACTTGAATGTGAATGTCATCACTTCCCAATGGAACTTGCTTATCGGTTTCTCCTCTGTTGGTGGCAGGGCATGAAATAAAACATTCAGCATCTGTAACTTTTCCACCGTTCACATTTTCATTTCCTCCTAAATTAGTTCTGTCTCTAGTCAAGCAATTCGTTTAAAATCTATATACCTAGGGTTGTAGACATGTGACACATTATGCTTCTCAGAAATATCTGTAGTTTAAATGTGTCACTGATGTAGTTTGATTTTCCATAAGAAAAACTTTTCCTACACATTTAGTGTAGAAAAATTGGAAGATTGCGATAAGCAAAATTTGATAAGTGAAATACAGAAAATAACTATCAAGTTTTTGGAGTATACTCTTCAGAGACTTTCCTTTGCATATATGAATATGTTTTCTTAAAATAATAATGGGTTCTAATAGTATCCACAATTTTGAAACTTGTCTTTGTGGTTAGTAACGTAACATGTATGCATTTAAAATAGTAAAGTATTAAATAAAAAATACCCATTTTGAAGATAGAATAAATCCCACTGTTTGGATATATGATAATATTTTTAACAAATCCCATAATGTGGGACATTAGGGACAATCTAGTTATTTTGCTTTTATAAGATCATATCTTTGTTTCCATAAGTTGTAACTGCTATAGAAAACCATTAGAACATACAAGTAAGTCTTAAGAATAGTTAAATTAGGGTCTTTAAGCCGATTTCAGTGGGTCCATTCACTCTCTGTTGATTATGTGGAAAACTTTGTGTCTGTGCATAGGTAGCTTATTCCTAGACAGGAGCTCCATATTTCATCAAATTTTCAGATTTTTAAAATAAATTATGTGTTTTTGTTTTTCTAGAAAGGGCATCTATTTGATATAATAAGTATATAAACACTGTTGGGGACACCATGATGGTGTTAAGTCTTTTGTTGACTATAACAACCTTTATTTTCCAACTGTGTTGTGGCACTTTGGAACCATCTACACACTTCATCCCTCTAAATAGCATAAATGAGAACCCGTTTTGTACCCAACTTTGGCAATACTACTATGTAATGTGTATTCTGTGGCTTGCAGGTTTGCTTTTGAGCTCTATGTTGAGCTGTTATAGTTACTATTTTCCTTGATCTAGTTCTAGTCTTCATTTTAATCCTCAGTAGATTGTGTTACTAGTTTTCACACTAAAAAGACTAACTCAACAGTTTTCAAACGCCTATTTGCAGGCAATTCCAGTTGCAGTTAGTATAATGTCCAGATGTCAGAGGGGATAAGAGGTACACATTGTTCTCCTGGAGGAGATGTAACTATTTCACAAAGAGCTCCACCTCCAGTGTTTCTATTCATCTTGAACAGAGAAGCAGATGGCAAACTGATTCTCTTTTGTGACAAACCAAACATTAATGGTATCCAGAACTTGATTTTATTTCCCAACTCTCAGTGAAGAAATCTGTGGGCAAGATTTATAACATTGTCTTCTATCTTCTATTTTTTTCTCTCATTGGTATTCTTTACAGGTCTCATAAACTCAACAAGTCAGCAGGGTAATCCTGTCAGATTTCAACTTTTTCTTTGTCTTTGTAATTCTATTGCTGCCAGAAAGCAATTTCTACAGTGTAGCTTTTCTTTCCTTTCCATTCCTTTCCTTTCCTTTCCTTTCCTTTCCTTTCCTTTCCTTTCCTTTCCTTTCCTTTCCTTTCCTTTCCTTTC
>NW_021703768.1:19395872-19491677 GCF_005190385.1 Monodon monoceros | reverse complement strand
TCCTTTCCTTTCCTTTCCTTTCCTTTCCTTTCCTTTCCTTTCCTTTCTTCTTATTTTATTATATTTTACAATTTTCAGCATCACTGTGTCTCCTAATGCTAGGCAACATATAAGAAGAAAAAAGGGTCAAAAATATGAAAGGAAAAGTGGATAACCAACTACTAACACAAACTATTAACAGAAGACTAGTAGACAAGAATGGATTTAATTTTATTAAACTTAAAGGGAGAGCTAAATAATGGAAAAAAAAAAATCTGCCGGATTTACAAGTACAAGAACATACCTAAAATTATCATCCCGAGCACCTTACCGGGCTTTAAATAGCAAATATTTTTGATGATTTTAATTTTTAAAATATGCTTTTACTTGTAAAGTTGGAAAGTAAAAAAATGACATCAAAAATCAAATTTGATATGGTGGTGAGATAAAATATACTCTATTTCATTCAGAGAATTAACTATCTTTATTTCCCAAGTGAAATGTTTTATTTTGCTCTCCAGTTAGTACTATCTAGGACACTGAATCTGGTAGTAAGGAAGGATATTATCTATCAAAACAGTCTAGAGGGCTTCCCTGGTGGCGCAGTGGTTGAAAGTCCGCCTGCCGATGCAGGGGACAAGGGTTCGCGCCCCGGTCCGGGAGGATCCCACGTGCCGCGGAGCGGCTAGGCCCGTGAGCCATGGCCGCTGAGCCTGCGCGTCTCGTACTGCAAAAAACAAACAAAAACAAAAACAAAAAAAACAGTCTAGAACCTTTCATTCCTACCATGACTATGTTTAAGTGGCACAATTCTAAAAGTCATTGCTAACACTTTAAATTTCACAATTTATGCAATAACTGTTGTCAAACCCAAGGTTATATGCCCGATGCACAGTGAGGACAAACAAACAGTGAAGCAAAGGAGAACAGGTGGCTCCATGATCAAAAGACACTAACTCTAGGGTGGGTTTTCAGGGAAGAATTTTTAAAGGCAAATATGGGGGGAGGGCTGCAGGGTATGTGACCTTCTTCTGATTGGTTGGTGGTGAGGTAACTGGTGGTGCTCCAGGAATCTCAGTCATCAGCCTTCTGTTTCCAGTGAGTCTGGGGTCCATGTGCTTGGCTCAGCCTGAAGTTACCATCCTCCACCCGCATCAGGGCCTTAGTTCCTTTATAAGAACTCAGAGATATGTGTCAGATTGTTATATATATGTCCCTTCGGGAGGAGCTAGGAGTCCTGTGACTCTGTAGTTCTAATTATTAGCTGTTTGAATCTGCCTTTTGGAACTCAGGGAAGGTCTAGGAGGCTGAAGACTTTTTCCTACAAACAAGAAATGGAAATGCTTTTGGACTCAGGAGGTCCCCACAGGGTCCTGCTTAGTTTCATAACGATTATTTTTACAATGTGTATAAAATGGTAATATATATATTTATATATATGTATATATATATATATACGCATATATAATTGTAAACACACACAAGTAACCTTAAAGACTTGCATTTTAGAAAGTATGATGGCATCTTATTAAATTAACTAATTTCAAAATGGCAAATGGCATGACATTTTGAAACATTATAGGTTTTTTTTAAATCGAGGCATAATTGATATATAATATTATGAAACATTATAGTTTTTGACTCAACTTCACCTTATCTTCAAATGAGAACCAGTGAGCTTGACGCAATGTGCTTAAATGCCCATTTTTATTTTATTTCTGCTAAGTCAACTTGCTGTTTGAGGAAGCTACATGCCTAACTATTTCAGCTGAGCTCATTGGCTGGGCAAGGACACCATCTTTGGTTCACTTCTGCATCAGTGCTTAAAGCCCAACTGTAGCCTATCCCCATTACTTCTTTTTCTTTGCTTTCATTGACTATCAATCTAATGTATCTAAAGACCTGTCCTTATCTATTTCTATCTTTATCGGTTTGTGTTTTTCTTCATTCAAACAAATCACAATATAATCTTGGGAAGCTCTTCTATTATAGGACACTCAGTAATATTTCTGTGAAGTTTTACTGCCACTGAGATTTTACAACTCCTTGGACATAATATACCTTTAGGTTAGAGGATGAAAATGATTGAAGCTGAAAACATTACACCATAAAACCAGACTCTGCCTAAACTCCATTGGCTTGAGCCTAGTATTAAAAATTTAACACATAACTTAGGCAAAGCTTCTTTTGAGACAATAGGTAATAGCCTGCAGAACCTATGATACTGCCCTGTAGAAACCCGATCGTCTTCTGTCTAGATTCCCTCACCATTGCCTATAAATGTAAAACTTAAGGTAACTTAAGTGAATAATCCAATAATAGTAAATTGGATTTAAATTAGATTTAACAGTAATCCACAATATTTTGACTATCATCTTGCCTGCACACCTAGCCACTTGCCTGTCTGCATTTTGATTGTCAAATTATTAAAACTGTGAATGACTATCAATAATTATATAAGCAAAGGTGGGAGCATATTTACCAAGAAGTATTTTACAGATAAAATGAATATGATTTTTTCTTCAAATTTTCTTAGTAAATAAGGTCACATTATATAATATTCAGTTGGACACTGGATAAACCTTGTAAAGCTACTTGGCTACTGAATAAAAATGTGCAACTAAGCTGTCTTACGATATTACAATTAAAAAGAAAAAAAGGAACAAGTAACCCCTTCCTGCTTTTTTTCAGTATCTTCTATTATTCATGAGTTAATTTCTAGCACATTTGTCAATCCACTTCTAACTGTGTAGTTCCAGTCTGACATACATTTCAATAAAAGTAATAGGATTATTATTTGTGTGTAAATAAAATAGGTCGATGTCTTTTTTTTTTTTTTTTAATGCGGTACACGGTTCTCTCACTGTTGTGGCCTCTCCCATTGCGGAGCACAGGCTCCGGACGCGCAGGCTCAGCTACCATGGCTCACGGGCCCAGCCGCTCCGCAGCATGTGGGATTTTCGCGGACCGGGGCACGAACCCGTGTCCCCTGCATCGGCAGGCGGACTCTCAACCACTGTGCCACCAGGGAAACCCAACTGATGTCTTTTTAAAAACTGTTCTAACTTCTACAATCTTTAAGAATAATATTGTCAATAAATATTTTTGTCAATTAATAAATTTAATTCTCTTATTTTGATACGTGTGACTTACATATTTTGTTGAATAGAAACATTACTGTCAAGTACATCAAATGTCTGGAATCATAGAGTTTATTATTTTCTCTTTATTTTTCACCCATTGTTGAAACTATAAACTTAAACTGAGTTAACTAATTCCTCAATTTATTTGAACTAAATTAATTGAGAGCTTACAATGTATAAATCATATATATGGTAAATATACCCATATGTTAGAAAAATAATAATAGGAGAGCCCGTGCTCTTAGGAGGTTCACAGTATAGAACTGTGCACATACTTACCTCTTTGTTCATTTTGTTAATCTTTTATTGCGCTCTTGGTTTACAAATTCTATAAAGATTAGCTGGATTAGGTCTATAGTGAGACATAGATTCTAAAATAATTACATGCAAGTGAAAAAATGCAGTTTTAGGACAGCAATTTTCAAATTTGGGGATGCATAAACCATTAATTTTGTCCAGTACAACAGGAGTAGATGGAGAGATACAAAGAGCAAAACAATTGAGAAATGCCTTGAAGGCCAGGCTAAGAAATCATATTGACGTCATTTTTTTTTTTTTTTGCGGTACATGGGCCTCTCACTGTTGTGGCCTCTCCCGTTGCGGAGCGCAGGCTCCGGAGGCGTAGGCTCAGCGGCCATGGCTCACGGGCCCAGCCGCTCCGCAGCATGTGGGATCTTCCCAGACCGGGGCACGAACCCTTGTCCCCTGCATCGGCAGGCGGACTTTCAACCACTGCGCCACCAGGGAAGCCCTGACGTCATTTTTAACTAGGAGAGAAGGAAATTAAAATTATGTGTAAGAATCATATTCACCGAGTAAAATATAATTTAAAAATTTGACACCAAAGGAATAAGCACTATAAACAGAACTGAAATACGAATAAGGCATATATAAATAGAGAGAAGGAAACTGTAATGTTAAAGATTCAGGTATAATATGTTTTATGCCATTAACAAGAGATTATGATTCTTTTAATCTATTAGTGCCTCTACAGGTTGGTCCAGTCCAGAGGAGAGAAACTGGCATTTATTGAGTGCCTGCTATTTGCCTTACTCTATGTCAGTTATTCTCGCCTCATTTCCATCACTGAAATGTAAGGTCCAGGGCATGTCTGGTCACTGCTGAGTTCTGTGTCCCTGATGAGTGCCTAGCATAATGGATATCCCATGTATATCTGTTAAATAAGTGAATTAATTCAATCCGTATAGTATTCTGCTAGTGTGATACCATTAGTACAGTTTACAGATGAGAAAACTGAAGCTGAACACAGGGTAATAGAGTTAGTAAATCCCAGAGTAATGATTTCATTCCAGACCTCCTTGCTTTCAAGTATAAAATGCTATTTCCTCATGGTTTCATATGCATAAAATACATAATCCATATTTATATGAAAAATCATTTAATGTTTTCAGTCTATTCCCACACTGTATAGTCTCATGAAAAAATACATTTCTGAGTTAAAACTTTAAAAGTGAACAGAGCTTAATTTAAAAATAAAGCCCTTTTTTTTCTAATCAAATTAGTGTTGCACTACCTTGATTCAGCAGACAAAACAACTTCCCACACCAGAAATAAATGAAACAGGATACATGATTTCAGGAAATTGACAATAATCTTCATGCCTTCCCTAAGGCTTTAGAGTGGGGACTTCATTGTCTCTCCTCTGCTTTAGAAGCTCTCAGGCTTAAAGGAAGTCATAACAGTTATTTCAGCAAAATGACAGGAGCCTGTGCTGGGGGCAGCCAGGTGATATTGCCCAGATCTTTACTCTCTCAGGGCTGTGGTAGTTTCTGGTGCCTATAATCTTAGTGCCAGATTTTTTTTTTTTTTTTAATTTTTGGCTGCGTTGGGTCTTCGTTGCTGCACACGGGCTTTCTCTAGTTGCAGCGAGCGGGGTCTACTCTTCGTTGCGGTGCGCGGGCTTTTCACTGTGGTGGCTTCTCTTGTTGCGGAGCACGGCCTAGAGCTCGCAGGCTCTAGAGGGCAGGCTCAGTAGCTGTGGCGCACGGGCTTAGTTGCTCCACAGCATGTGGGATTGAACCCATGTCGCCTGCATTGGCAGACGGATTCTTAACCACTGCACCACCAGGGAAGCCCTTAGTGCCAGATTTAACAGCATTGCACAAATAGCCTTCTCCATAGTAACAGCTTTCAGATTCTGCCCCTCACATTGAGTTGTCCTGGGCATGAACTTCAGTTTTGGTTACTGGAAGATGACACATCCTAAAGAGAGCCAAAAGGTCCCACAGGCAGAAAGATTAAACCAAGTCCATGATCTCCACCTCAGAAAAATTTACTGTAAGTGATTGAAATCCACAAGGGGCACTAATTCTGATTCCATTATGGGCTGCATCATACATTATATGACTGCATTATATGCATCATAAAGCATTTATCATGTAATATTAGTACTGCTACTAGTACTACAACTAATACTAATGGTAACACAAATGACAATCTATTGATACTAATACTATAAATAATAATAATAATCACTACTATATGTCTCAAATAATTTGTGGGTTGTAAATAAGCAATAATAACATTAAATATTTATCCAATACTAAACATGGCTTTTACAGCCACAAATTTTTTTATGCTTTGGAAAAAATATGTATCCTTAGATATTAAGGTCACTTTTTAAATGAGGAAATTCCATTTGAAACTGGTTTTTCTCTACTATTCAAAGTAAGATAACTGGTAAATGGGAGTGGGTAATTCAAATCCAGCTCTCTTCAGTTCTTTTTAATCTATATTTTTACCTATCCATCCATCCATCTAGGTTCCTTCCCAGTTACCTGTAGGTGATCTGAAGTATTCACACTCCACTCTGTAGTGAGTAATATTTCAAAGAATCATTAAGATATAAAACTCCCCAGCTTTAAGAGTTTTGACTTTTCCACTGACCTTTTCTAGCAGGTTGTACTGTACATGAATAGATCCCTTTAAAAAGACCTCATAGTGGGCAATCAACCCCAGAACAACTTTCAACTACCAAGCAATGTCAAGGGCCCCTGTAGTGAGTACTCTGTTTCATTTTCAACTTTCACGTGAGACACCAATTCCCAGGTTGAATTTTCTTGCACAAGTTATTTTCAATACATTACTGAATTATTATTTTTATATTATTAAAACCTAGAAACTATTTCCTGGGGATTGCATTCACATATTTTGTGTGAAAAGTGACACATCTCTGACATTTCTAACAGTCACTGAGGTGATATTGTCTCTCAAAGCTAATGATAGGAACTGTTTGTTTTAAATTTGGACCACAGTGAGCCAATAACTGAAGTATATGAGGGTAATTGGGGAGAAAATAAGCTTGGCCTTTTAGAAATTCTTTAAGAAATTATGTAAACAAGCCTAAAGATAAAAATGATACCCTTTTCAAAAGTGAAATAAAAGGGATTCTGTGAACTAGGGATAGTGAAGATTGATGTTAATCAAAGGCAAATTTCCAGAATGGCATATTTTTTTTAAGGTATACATAAGAGTTTAAGAAACAGTGCAGTCTTTAAAAAGTTTTTTTACAATCTTTAAAGTTTACTTTCCATTTACCATTATTACAAAATATTGGCTCTATTCCCTGTGTTGTACAATACATCTTTAAGCCTACCTTGCACCCAGTAGTTTGTACTTCCCACCCCTCCACCCCTATAATGCCCCTTCCCACCCATAACTGGTAACCACTAGTTTCTTCTCTGTATCTGTGAGTCTGCTTCTTTTTTGTTCTATTCACTGGTTTGTTGTAGCTTTTAGATTCCACATGTAAGTGATATCATACAATATTTGTCTTTCTCTGTCTGACATATTTCACTTAGCATAATGCCCTCCAAGTCCATCCCTGATGCTGCCAATGGAAAAATTTTGTTCTTTTTTATGGCCGACTGTATTCCATTGTGTGTGTGTGTGTGTATATACCACTCCTATTTATCCATTCATCTGTTGATGGACACTTCTGTTGCTTCCATACTTTGGCAATTGTAAATAATGCAGCCATGAACATTAGGGTGCATGTATCTTTTTGAATTAGTGTTCTTGTTTTTTTCAGATATATACCCAGGAGTGGAACTGCTGGGTCATTTTGTAGTTCTATTTTCAGTTTTTGGAGGAAATTCCATACTGTTTTACACAATGGCTGTACAAACTTACATTCCAGCAGCAATGTACCAGGGTTCCCTTTTCTCCACATGCTCACCAACATTTGTTATTTGTGTTGTTTTTGATGATAGCCATTCTGAAAGGTGTGAGGTGATATCTCATTGTGGTTTTGATTTGCCTTTCCCTGTTGATTAGTGATGTTGATCATCTTTTCATGTGCCTGTTGACCATTGACATTTCCTCTTTGGTAAAATGTCTATTCAGGTCTTCTACCCATTTTTTAATCAACTTTTTTTTTTTTTTTACATCTTTATTGGAGTATAATTGCTTTATAATGGTGTGTTAGCTTTCGCTTTACAACAAAGTGAATCAGCCATACGTATACATATGTTCCCATATCTCCTCAGGTTGTTTGTTTTTTTGATGTTGAATTGTATGAGATGTTTATACATGCTGAATATTAATCCCTTATCGGTCATATCATTTGTAAATATTTTCTTCCATTCAGTAGGTTGTCTTTTTATTTTGTCGATTGTTTCCTTTGCTGTGCAAAAGCTTTTAAGTTTAATTAGTTCCCATTTGTTTATTTTTGCTTTTATTTCCTTTACTTTAGGAGACAAATCAAAAATTATATTGCTGCAATTTATGTCAGAGTATTCTGCCTATGTTTTCCTATGTTGCCTATGACTGAAACAAATTATAAAAAGAGAGAGAGAGATGCCTAATTTTATTTTCTGAAAAATTTTCCTGGACAGACATTTATAGAAACAACTATCAGTATGGTAAAGATAAAATCAAACTGGGGGGTGCATCTAGTGTAGCATTAGGGAAATCCTTTTAGAGGCAAAGGAAATGTGATATTAATTTAGAAACATAGAAAAAGTTATTAAGGGAGTCTCTTCAGTCAAAATTTACTTGAAAAAAAGGAATGTGATTCTCCTTTCCTTTTCTTCTATTGCACATATTTAAGTCTGTATCAATTTGGGAATAAGGAAAAATTTTTGTGACAAGGAAGATAAGAAATGCAAGCAAAAGACATTTTGGGGTAATGAGTACATTGTAACAAGAAAACTTTCAAGTACTAATGCTACTATCATTGGCAACAAAGCTAAAATTTGCTTGGTAGCATTTCTCATGAATTAAAAGCCCAGTTACAGTGCAAGGAAATAATATAATGAAGATGAAGCTTTTTCTACAGTGCATAGACCATTAAGTGGCAATTTAATGGTAATTCTCTTTGGTCAGCTGTCCTGAAAATTTGTAAATAATAGACAGGCAGTTTTAGTTTTTCTTTAGTTTAAGGAAAACCATGGTTTCCTTAAGGTCCAGTCAGAGATGTTTTTAGATGTGCACCAGATCAAGTGGGACAGACTGTACATGCTGTACCATGTGTGGAACAATCACAGGCATGTGAGAGAAAGTATTTTGTAATGGATACCATTCACTTAGCTTTGACAGGGACCAAAATGCACACAGCAGCAATTACAGAGAAATCACCACTTCATTTCATCAATAAACCAAATGATCAGTTAAAACTTTCCTGAAAATCACTTGGTTTTACCAAAAGACCATACTTAGAGCTAGGTGAACAAGAACTCTCAAATATCCGAAGAGCAAGAAAATGGCAGTATAAAATCAATTTTAGCAATTTAGTTGCTTTCTTAGTAAAAATGCCACTCCGACCAAATGTTTTGGTAGCAGTTTTTCTCCTTGTTTCTTTTTCTTCTTTTATTTTTTTCTTCATTGGAGTATAATTGCTTTACAATGGTGTGTTAGTTTCTGCTTTATAACAAAGTGAATCAGTTATAAATATACATATGTTGCCATATCTCTTCTCTCTTGCGTCTCCCTCTCTCCCACCCTCCCTATCCCACCCCTCCAGGCGGTCACAAATCACCGAGCTGATCTCCCTGTGCTATGCGGTGGCTTCCCACTAGCTATCTACTTTACGTTTGGTAGTGTATATATGTCCATGCCTCTCTCTCGCTTTGTCACAGCTTACCCTTCCCCTCCCCATGTCCTCAAGTCCCTTATCTAGTAGGTCTGTGTCTTTATTCCTGTCTTACCCCTAGGTTCTTCATGGCAATTTTTTTCCTTAAATTCCATATATATGTGTTAGCATACGGTATTTCTCTTTCTCTTTCTGACTTACTTCACTCTGTATGACAAACTCTAGGTCTATCCACCTCATTACAAATAGCTCAATTTCGTTTCTTTTTATGGCTGAGTAATATTCCATTGTATATATGTGCCACATCTTCTTTATCCATTCATCCGATGACGGACACTTAGGTTGTTTCCATCTCCGGGCTATTGTAAATAGAGCTGCAATGAACATTTTGGTACATGACTCTTTTTGAATTATGGTTTTCTCAGGGTATATGCCCAGTAGTAGGATTACTGGATCATATGGTAGTTCTATTCGTAGTTTTTTAAGGAACCTCCATACTGTTCTCCACAGTGGTTGTATCAATTTACATTCCCACCAGCAGTGCAAGAGGGTTCCCTTTTCTCCACACCCTCTCCAGCATTTATTGTTTCTAGATTTTTTAATGATGGCCATTCTGACCGGTGTGAGATGATATCTCATTGTAGTTTCGATATGCATTTCTCTAATGATTAATGATGTTGAGCATCCTTTCATGTGTTTGTTGGCAGTCTGTATGTCTTCTTTGGAGACATGTCTATTTAGGTCTTCTGCCCATTTTTGGATTGGGTTGTTTGGATTTTTGTTATTGAGCTGCATGAGCTTCTTATAAATTTTGGAGATTAATCCTTTGTCAGTTGCTTCATTTGCAAATATTTTCTCTCATTCTAAGGGTTATCTTTTGGTCTTGCTTATGGTTTCCTTTCCTGTGCAAAAGCTTTGAAGTTTCATTAGGTCCAATTTATTTTTGTTTTTATTTCCATTTCTCTAGGAGGTGGGTCAAAAAGGATCTTGCTGTGATTGATGTCATAGAGTGTTCTGCCTATGTTTTCCTCTAAGAGTTTGATAGTTTCTGGCCTTATATTTAGGTCTTTAACCCATTTTGAGCTTATTTTTGTGTATGGTGTTAGGGAGTGATCTAATCTCATACTTTTACATGTACCTGTCCAGTTTTACCAGCACCACTTATTGAAGAGGCTGTCCTTTTTCCACTGTACATTCCTGCCTCCTTTATCAAAGATAAGGTGACCATATGTTCGTGGGTTTATCTCTGGGCTTTCTATCCTGGTCCATTGATCTATCTTTCTGTTTTTGTGCCAGTACCATACTGTCTTGATTACTGAAGCTTTGTAGTATAGTCTGAAGTCAGGGAGCCTGATTCCTCCAGCTCCATTTTTCGCTCTCAAGATTGCTTTGGCTATTCGGGGTCTTTTGTGTTTCCATACAAATTGTGAAAGTTTTTGTTCTAGTTCTGTGAAAAATGCCAGTGGTAGTTTGATAGGGATAGCATTGAATCTGTAGATTGCTTTGGGTAGTAGAGTCATTTTCACAATGTTGATTCTTCCAATCCAAGAACATGGTATATCTCTCCATCTATTTGTATTATCTTTAATTTCTTTCATCAGTGTCTTATAATTTTCTGCATACAGGTCTTTTGTCTCCTTAAGTAGGTTTATTCCTAGATAGTTTATTCTTTTTGTTGCAATGGTAAATGGGAGTGTTTTCTTGATTTCACTTTCAGATTTTTCTTCATTAGTGTATAGGAATGCTGGAGATTTCTGTGCATTAATTTTGTATCCTACTAATTTACCAAATTCATTGATTAGCTCTAGTAGTTTTGTGGTAGCATCTTTAGGATTCTCTATGTATAGTACCATGTCATCTGCAAACAGTGACAGCTTTACTTCTTTTCCGATTTGGATTCCTTTTATTTCCTTTTCTTCTCTGATTGCTGTGTCTAAAACTTCCAAAACTATATTGAATAAGAGTGGTGAGAGTGGGCAACCTTGTCTTGTTCCGGATCTTACTGGAAATGCTTTCAGTTTTTCACCATTGAGGACAATGTTGGCTGTGGGTTTGTCATATATGGCCTTTATTATGCTGAGGAAAGTTCCCTCTGTGCCTACTTTCTGCAGGGTTTTTATCATAAATGGGTGTTGAATTTTGTCGAAAGCTTTCTCTGCATCTATTGAGATGATCATGTGGTTTTTATCCTTCAATTTGTTAATATGGTGTATCACGTTGATTGATTTGTGTATAGTGAAGAATCCTTGCATTCCCAGAATAAACCCCACTTGATCATGGTGTATGATCTGTTCAATGTGCTGTTGGATTCTGTTTGCTAGTATTTTGTTGAGGATTTTTGCATCTATGTTCATCAGTGATATTGGCCTGTAGTTTTCTTCCTTTGTGACATGCTTGTCTGGTTTTGGTATCAGGGTGATGGTGGCCTCGTAGAATGAGTTTGGGAGTGTTCCTCCCTCTGCTATATTTTGGAAGAGTTTGAGAAGGATAGGTGTTCACTCTTCTCTAAATGTTTGATAGAATTCGCCTGTGAAGCCATCTGGTCCTGGGCTTTTGTTTGTTGGAATATTTTTAATCACAGTTTCAATTTCAGTGCTTGTGATTGGTCTTTTCATATTTTCTATTTCTTCCTGATTCAGTCTTGGCAGGTTGTGAATTTCTAAGAATTTGTCCATTTCTTCCAGGTTGTCCATCTTATTGGCATAGAGTTGCTTGTAGTAATCTCTCATGATCTTTTGTATTTCTGCAGGGTCAGTTGTTACTTCTCCTTTTTCATTTCTAATTCTATTGATTTGAGTCTTCTCCCTTTTTTTCTTGATGAGTCTGGCTAATGGTTTATCAATTTTGTTTATCTTCTCAAAGAACCAGCTTTTAGTTTTATTGATCTTTGCTATCATTTCCTTCATTTCTTTTTCATTTATTTCTGCTCTGAGTTTTATGATTTCTTTCCTTCTGCTAACTTTGGGGTTTTTTTGTTCTTCTTTCTCTAATTGCTTTAGGTGCAAGGTTAGGTTGTTTATTCGAGATGTTTCCTGTTTCTTAAGGTAGGATTGTATTGCTATAAAATTCCCTCTTAGAACTGCTTTTGCTGCATCCCATAGATTTTTGGGTCGTCGTGTCTCCATTGTCATTTGTTTCTAGATATTTTTTTGATTTCTTCAGTGATCACTTCGTTATTAAGTAGTGTATTGTTTAGCCTCCATGTGTTTGTATTTTTTACAGATATTTTCCTGTAATTGATATCTAGTCTCATAGCATTGTTGTCACAAAAGATACTTGATACAATTTCAATTTTCTTAAATTTACCAAGGCTTGATTTGTGACCCAAGATATGATCTATCCTGGAGAATGTTCCATAAGCAGTAGAGAAAAATGTGTATTCTGTTGTTTTTGGATGGAATGTTCTATAAATATCAATTAAGCCCATCTTTTTTAATGCATCATTTAAAGCTTGTGTTTCCTTATTTGTTTTCATTTTGATGATGTGTCCATGGGTGAACGTGGGGTGTTAAAGTCCCCTGCTATGAATGTGTTACTGTTGATTTCCCCTCTTATGGCTGTTAGTATTTGCCTTATGTATTGAGGTGCTCCTATGTTGGGTGCATATATATTTACAATTGTTATTTCTTCTTCTTGGATCGATCCCTTGATCATTATGTAGTGTCTTTCTTTGTCTCTTCTAATAGTCTTTATTTTAAAGTCTATTTTGTCTGATATGAGAATTGCTACTCCAGGTTTCTTTTGGTTTCCATTTGCATGAAATATCTTTTTCCATCCCCTCACTTTCAGTCTGTATGTGTCTCTAGGTCTGAAGTGGGTCTTTTGTAGACAGCAAATATATGGTTCTTGTTTTTGTATCCATTCAGCCAATCCGTGTCTTTTGGTGGGAGCATTTAGTCTATTTACATTTAAGGTAATTATCGATATGTATGTTCCTATTCCCATTTTCTTAATTGTTTTGCATTCGTTATTGTAGGTCTTTTCCTTCTCTTGTGTTTCTTGCCTAGAGAAGTTCCTTCAGCATTTGTTGTAAAGCTGGTTCAGTGGTGCTGAACTCTCTCAGCTTTTGCTTGGCTGTAAAGGTTTTAATTTCTCCATCAAATCTGAATGAGATCCTTGCTGGGTAGAGTAATCTTGGTTACAAGTTTTTCTCCTTCATCACTTTAAATATGTCCTGCCAGTCCCTTCTGGCTTGCAGAGTTTCTGCTGAAAGAACAGCTGTTAACCTTATGGGGATTCCCTTGTGTGTTATTTGTTGTTTTTCCCTTGCTGCTTTTAATATGTTTTCTTTTTATTTAATTTTTGACAGTTTGATTAATATGTGTCTTGGTGTATTTCTCCTTGGATTTATCCTGTATGGGACTTTCTGTGCCTCCTGGACTTGATTAACTAGTTCCTTTCCCATATTAGGGAAGTTTTCAACTATAATCTCTTCTAATATTTTCTCAGTCCCTTTCTTTTTCTCTTCTTCTTCTGGAACCCCTATAATTCGAATGTTGGTGCATTTGATGTTGTCCCAGAGGTCTCTGAGACTGTTCTCAGTTCTTTTAATTCTTTTTTCTTTATTCTGCTCTGCAGTAGTTATTTTCACTATTTTATCTTCCAGGTCACTTATCCGTTCTTCTGCCTCAGTTATTCTGCTATTGATCCCATCTAGAGTATTTTTCATTTCATTTATTGTGTTGTTCATCGTTGTTTGTTTCATCTTTAGTTCTTCTAGGTCCTTGTTAAATGTTTCTTGCATTTTCTCTATTCTATTTGCAAGATTTTGGATCATCTTTACTATCATTATTCTGAATTCTTTTTCAGGTAGACTGCCTATTTCTTCTTCATTTATTAGGTCTGGTGGGTTTTTATCTTGCTCCTTCATCTGCGGTGTGTTTTTCTGTCTTCCCATTTTGCTTATCTTGCTGTGTTTGGGATCTCCTTTTTTCAGGCTGCAGGTTCGTAGTTCCCATTGTTTTTGGTGTCTGTCCCCAGTTGGTTCAGTGAGTTGTGTAGGCTTCCTGGTGGAGGGGACTAGTGCCTGTGTTCTGGTGGATGAGGCTGGATCTTGTCTTTCTGGTGGGCAGGTTCACGTCTGGTGGTGTGTTTTGCGGTGTCTGTGGACTTAATATGATTTTAGGCAGCCTCTCTGCTAATGGGTGGGGTTGTGTTCCTGTCTTGCTTGTTGTTTGGCATAGGATGTCCAGCACTGTAGCTTGCTGGTCGTTGAGTGAAGCTGGGTGTTGGTGTTGAGATGGAGATCTCTGGGAGATTTTCGCTGTTTGATATTATGTGGAGCTGGGAGGTCCCTTGTGGACCAGTGTCCTGAAGTTGGCTCTCCCTCCTCAGAGGCACAGCACTGACTCCTGGCTGCTGCACCAAGAGGCTTTCATCCACACGGCTCAGAATAAAAGGGAGAAAAAATAGAAAGAAAGAATTAGTAGAAGTCGAAAGAGAGAAAAAGAAAGCAAGGAGGGAGGGAGGGAGGAAGGAAGGAAGGTGGGAAGAAAGGAAAAAAAGAAAGGAGATAAAGTAAAATAAAATAAAGTAAGATAAAATATAATAAAGTTATTAAAATAAAAAATATTAAGAGAAAAAAATTAAAAAAACAAAAATAAAACAGATGGATAGAACCCTAGGACAAATGGTGAAAGCAAAGCTATACAGACAAAATCTCACACAGAAGCATACACATACACACTCACAAAAAGAGGAAAAGGGGAAAAAATAATAAATCTTGCTCTCAAAGTCCACCTCCTTAATTTGGCATGATTCGTTGTCTATTCATGTATTCCACAGATGCAGGGTACATCAAGTTGATTGTGGAGCTTTGATCCGCTGCTTCTGAGGCTGCTGGGAGAGATTTCCCTTTCTCTTCTTTGTTCTCACAGTTCCCAGAGGGTCAGCTTTGGATTTGGCCCCGCCTCTGCGTGTAGGTCGCCGGAGGGCGTCTGTTCCTTGCTCAGACAGGATGGGGTTAAAGGAGCAGCTGATTCGGGGACTCTGGCTCAGGCCGGGGGGGAGCGGGGGCACAGAATGCGGGGCGGGCCTGCGGTGGCAGAGACCAGCGTGACGTTGCACCAGCCTGAGGCGCGCGTGCGTTCTCCTGGAGGAGTTGACCCTGGATCCTGGGACCCTGGCAGTGGCGGGCTGCACAGGCTCCTCGGAAATGGGGTGTGGATAGTGACCTGTGCTCGCACACAGGCTTCTTCATGGCGGCAGCAGCAGCCTTAGCGTCTCATGCCCGTCTCTGGGGTCCGCGCTTTTAGCCGCGGCTCGCGTCCGTCTCTGGAGCTCCTTTAAGCAGCACTCTTAATCCCCTCTCCTCGAGCACCAGGACACAAAGAGGCAAGAAAAAGTCTCTTGCCTCTTCGGCGAGTCCAGACTTTTCCCCGGACTCCCTCCCGTCTAGCCGTGGCGCACTAACCCCCTGCAGTCTGTGTTCACACAGCGAACCCCAGTCCTCTCTCTGGGATCCTACTTCCGAAGCCCTAGCCTCAACTCCCAAGCCCCGCCTGCCCCGGCGGGTGAGCAGACAAGCCTCTCGGGCTGGTGAGTGCCGGTTGGCCCTGATCCTCTGTGCGGGAATCTCTCCACTTTGCGCTCCGCACCACTGTGGCTGCGCTCTCCTCCGCGGCTCCGAAGCTTTCCCCCTCCACCACCCGCCTCTCCTTGTTTCTTGATTTATATTTAAGAAACATGTTGTGACCTTATTTGAACTAATTTACTGGTAATTATTGAACAGTCACTGGTAACTCTCTTTGGTGTGCCAACAAGCTAAATAAAGGAAAGATTATAACCTTAAAAAAAATAAAAAGACAAGCCACAGTAATCACTAAAACCAATCTTGATGTCAGAAGAACAATATGACAACTAGACGCATTTTCCCTTTTTATGTAATTAGGAGATCATCCAACATTAAAATTGCTGTGGTTCTATGTAGTGTATCTTGATTTCAGTAAACCTTTGTCAAAGTTTACTTCAATATTCTCTTCAAAAAAAAGAGAAATGTGAACTTATAATAGTATAATTAGATGGTTTTAATTGGTTGAGCAAGCATATCAAAAAAGAACCAATTAATGAAATTACAGTAATAAATCTGTTAATAAATAAACTAATAGATTCATATTTATTAATGTTAAATAATACATTTAGTATTTGTATTAGCAACTTGCGTCAAGATGGTAGTACGAGTTCAAGAATCTGTAGCTGATACAAGTCTGATTAGGAATCTGGTTCCTTGGATTTTAGAATTGTAATGTAGAAAATAACAGGGCATGAGAGAACTGTCCGTATTAAATTTCAAAAGGTCTAACTTGACAGTTACAGGATAGGGAAAGAACTAGTTTAACAGTATTTCCTGTGAAAAAGCACTGTACAAGTACTGACTTTAACTGCAAGCTCGATGTAAGCCAACAGCTTACACTGAGCTTGCAACATGAGTGCCAGACGAAGGGGGGGGAAAAACTACAGTCATTTAGGTGGCATTAATAAAAGAATGATTTAATTGTCAGAATAGGAATGTCATGAACCTTTTCACACTGTCCTCATCGCGGCCTGGCTAGAGTGTGCTGCTAAGTTCAACATCCTGTTTTATTTTGAAATCAGCAAATTTCAAATTTTGAAATTATGTCAGTTAGATAAATAAATTGTCTTGGGAAAGATCCTATTAGAAGTCTCGATAACTTATCTAAGTGACTCTCAGAGTACCTTAGTGAGGAAAAGATGAAAAGCGTTTAAATTTGGGTAATCCATACACACACACACACACACACACACACACACACACACACACACACACATATATATATATAATCTATTCAGGGATGAGGTAGCACATTACCTTGTGAACTGTTTGTTCCTGAAAATATCTACAAAGATCATTGACGTTAATGATATATCTTTACATTTATATGGTATTTTTTTTCTAGAGTCAAAATAACCCCAGGAAATACATGTTGTTTTTCATGGGTCTTTTTTTAAGTTAATTGAGCTATATTTGACAAATAAAATTGTAATATATTTAAAGTGTGCAACATGTTGGTTTGATATATGTATACAATGTGAAATGATTCTCACTAACCTCACATGTTTACCTTTATTGTGGGGTAGGAACACTTAACTTGTACTCTCTTAGCAAATTTCAATTACACAATACAGTATTGTCAATTACACTCACTTCATACACATTAGATCCTCAGAACTTATTCATCTTATAACTGAAAGTTTGTATCTTCTTGTCAACCTCTTCTTATCCCACCCCCCTCCCCAGTCCCCTGGCAACCACCAATCTACTCTATGTTTCTATGAGTTCAACTTAAAAAAATATTCCACATATAAATGGTACCATGCAGTATTTGTAATCCTCTGTCTAGCTTATTTCACTTAGCATTATGTACACCAGGTTTACCGTGTTCTTAAAAATGGGAAATTTCCTTCTTTTTTAAGGCTGAATAATATTTCATTCATATATGTGTGTTGTATATACATATACACACACACATATATACATATATATATATATATATATATGTACATCACATTTTCCTTATCCATTCATCCATCAATGGTTACTTAGGTTCCATTCATTGGCTATTGTGAATAACACTGTTATGAACATGGAAGTATATATAATTTCCTCAAGATAATGATTTCATTATATATACTCAGAAGTGGGATAGATGGATCATATGGTAGTTCTATTTTTAATTTCTTGAGGAATCTTCATACTGTTTTCCATAATGTCTTTACCTGTTTACGTTCCCACTAACATTGTACAAGTGTTCCTTTTTTTCCCCATCCTCAACACTTGTTATCCCTCGTCTTTTTGATACCTTTTCCAACAGGTGATAACTCATTGTGGTTTTGATTCGTATTTCCCTAATTTTAATGATGTTGAGCAAGTTTTATGTACTTGTTGGATGTCTTCTTTGTAAAATATCTATTCGGGTCCTTTGCCCAGTTTTTAATTGGGTTGTTTTTTTAATTGAGTTGTATAAGTTTCTTGTATATTTTTGATACTAACCCCTTATCAAACAGCAATTTGCAATCATCTTCTCCCATTCTGTAGACTACCTTTTTTTGTTGTTGATAGCTTCCTTTGCAGTACAGAAGCTTTTTAGTTTTGACGTAATCCCACTTGTTTATTGTTGCTTTTGTTGTCTTTGCTTTGCGTCAAGAAGATTATCACCTATGTTTTATTTTAGGAGTTTTACTATTTCAGGTCTTATGTTTAAGTATTTAATGCATTTTGTGTTGATTTTGTAAGTGGTATGAGGGACGAATCCCGTTTCATTCTTTGCATGTGGATATTCAAATTTTTCAGCCTCAACATTGTTGAAGAAACTATCCTTTCCACATTGTATATTCTTGGTGCCTTTGTCAAAAATCAATTGACTGTATATGCATTGGTTTATTTCTGGGCCCTCTCTTCCATTCCATTGATTATACATCTGTTGTTATGCCAATACCATACAGTTTTGCTTACCAGAGTTTGTAATATAGTATAAAATCAGAACGTGTGATGCCTCCAGCTTTGCTGTTTACTCTCAGGATTGCTTTAGCTATTTGTGGTCTTTAGTGGTTCCATAGGAATTTTAATTTTTTTTTTAAATTTCTGTGAAAAATGCCACTAAAACTTAGATAAAGATTGCATTAAATCTGTAGATTCCTTTAGATAGTATGGACAATTTAAAATATCAGTTCTTCCAATCCATGAGCACAGAACGTCTTTCCATTTATTTGAGTTTTCTTCAATTTGTTTCATAAATGTTTTATAGTTTTAAGTGTACAAATCTTTTACCTCCTTGGTTAAATTAATTCCTAAGTATTTTACTGTTTTTAATGCTATTATAAATGGGATTGTTACTTAATTTCTCTTTCCAATATATCATTGTCAGTGTATAGAAACACAACTTATTTTTTGTATATGAATTTTTCATACTGCAACTTTACTGAATTTGTTTTTCAAATCTAATAGTTTTTGGTGGAGTTTTTAAGGTTTCTATATAGAATATCATGTCATCTACAATGACAGTTTTACCCTTTCCTGCCATATGGATGCCTTTTATATCTTTTTTCCTGACTGACTCCTCTGGCTAGGACTTCCAGTACTATGTTGAAAAAAGTGGCAAGAGTTGACATCCTTGTCTCTCTGATTCGTTGAATTCTACTGCCATGTCTTTGAGTTTAATGATCCTTTTTTCCACTTGACTGTCTTATGTCGAACACCTCTATTGAATTTTTAAGTTCAGTTATTGTATTCTTAAGCTTTGACTTCTGTTTGGTACTTTACAATATTTTTGCACCTGTGTTGAAATTCTCACTTTGTCATGCATTGCTCTTCTGACTTAGGTGAACATCCTTATGACTGTTATTTTGAACTCTCTATTGGCTAAGTCACATATCTCCATTTTATTAAGATTGTTTTCTGGAGATTTATCTTGTTCTTTTGTTTGGAATGCATTTCTTTGTTTCTTCATTTTCCTTGTATCTCTGTATTGGGTTGTATGCATTAAATAAAACGGCCACTTTTCCTAATCTTAACAGATTACTTTCATATAAAAGATGATGTTCTTTAATCATCCCTATCCAAGCTCCTGGTTGACTCTCAAACCTTTGTGATTGTCTAAGCCACTGTCGTTGTTCTTAGTGGCTCCCAGGAGTTGAGAGTGGGCCAAGACCCATTGACATCCCAAATAGGAGGATCTCACTGAGCATCTAAATGCACTCTGATTAGAAGCCAGACTCTCAGTCAGCAGGTGGGAAAGTATGCAATTAGACCTTGCCGCGGAAAGACTGAGATGGGCATTTTGCTGAGCCCTGTTAGGAGAGGAGTGGTGAATGCTTCTGTGCCCATATATACTGTGGGACTCATGAATGCATGCCTCATTGGCTATCAGAGTTAAGTGATTTGGAGTTCCATTTCTTGGGTGGCAGCCTTAAAAGCTGGTGTGTCTGATGTGTGCTCCGCGGGCCTCTCACTATTGTGGCCTCTTCCTTTGTGGAGCACAGGCTCCGGATGCGCAGGCTCAGCGGCCATGGCTCACGGGCCCAGCCGCTCTGCAGCACGTGGGATCTTCCCGGACTGGGGCACGAACCCGTGTCCCCTGCATCGGCAGACGGACTCTCAACCACAGCGCCACCAGGGAAGCCCCCTACCTGTTTTGATGTGGATATTTTCTCAGTCACTGGATATGCAGGGATCACTCAAGTACTTTCTGCATTTCTTTCAAAGGGAAATGTTCCATGTGTACCTGTATATTCCATGTCCTTGGGAAGAGGGAAATTCAGGAGCCTTCCTTATCATCATCTTAATCCAGAGCCTGAATGAATGGAATTTCATGCTTACTTTTAAATGAAGTCTTAGGGTATAAGACGTTAAACTATTTTCCCATGATGACATATCTGGTAAGCAGTTGATCTTTCACTCTCTATCTGTGACTCTCCCTTGCTAGTACATAGCTGTCATAGCTACATAACTGTCAGCTATGCGTGATTATTGCTGTAGGTTAAATCTGAGTCTCATGCTACTTTAAAATCCAATAATGAATGGAAACATTTAAAATTTTATTACAGTTTAAGTGGCCAAATTAACTTCATTATTGATTTTCAGATTAATCAGTACATTAATATTATCCTTGCTTTATTATTGATTCACTTACAAATTAGTCACAATATATGACATTTTCATCATTGGAGTAAAAAAACAATAATTTGTTTTAAATTTTTTTTCTAAAGCGGTCAAAATATTGTCATGGTGTAGAGATTTAAAGTGATTATTATGTATCATACAACAAGAAAACAAACATTATTTCCTTGGGGCTCATAAAAATAATTGAAAATGTATATGGTAGCTATATATTTGTGAGTCAGCTATCTTTGATGTCAAGGACCTGAGGCTCAATTTTTGCTTATGACAGGGCAATTAGTTTTGGATGGCTTCCTCTAGACATTTTCCCCTGTCATAATATATTAGAACTTTATTTCCTTCAAGCAAAAGACGATAATCCATTTTTCAAGCCCTTCAAGTTGTTTCTCAGGTGATTTCTTATATTTGGCCTATCCCAAATTAACATTTCTTTGCATATTTACGAAGTATAAAGAGTTTCAGCTTGCTATCCTCTTAAATGAAATAAAGATTCAGTACATTTAGGAGAAAATGAACCTAAAACATATGCCATGGTAAATTGAGCAATTAACACTAGATTTTGGCGTTGAGATATTACTGTTGCTGGATATTCCTGAAAAATTCTAAGTGATTGGCAAGTATGTCCAAGATATACTTTGAAAAGACTTGAAACTTATATATGTGTAGTTAGGTTTTCAACTGACCCATAGCAATTCTCACCAAGAAAGAGAGAGGTATGCAACTTCTTTCTCCTCTCATTACCCTTTATTTTATTTTTGCGTGTGTTATATTTTCATTTTAAACTAGTTTCTGAGATTTATTTTTTTGTCTGACATACTTCTTAAAAGAATTCTGATGGATGGAAAAGTGAAAGCATATGAAAACTTCTCATTTTAATCTACATCTACCTTGAAAATACTGAGATGTAGAAATCTGATAAAACTCAGAAGTAGAAAGGCTGCTTCCTGAAGTCTCAAGAACAAACAATGATAAATTTTACTGAGTGCTGTGAGATTTGTTAAAGTCCTAACTTCCTATAGGATTTGAAGAGAGATGATGTATTAGTTAATAATATTGTTTAACTCGCTTATATACATTTTAGGGTTTCCGAGTGTTCTCTAGCAGTTCTGATAGATCTATGATACAGTGTTCAGGGAGCAATTCTCTTCTTCTCTCTCCCCAATTCCTGCTCCCAAACACAACAACACTCCCTCCATCTCTGTAGAATGAAAAGACCCAGAGGAGAAAATGCTAATGTTACATGAAGAATTCTGTGTTTTGGTTCTTGGTTCTACAGAGATGTGTGATTGTCTTACAGTGAAAATACCTTATCAGTAAGTTTCTGATGTGATTAAAGGTAAAAGCTTCATGCCTTAAACAACTTCTATCTAAAATTGTAGGTTCATCGGTGTTGTTTAGGATATTCATTGCCTCTACTTAGTAAACACACCCCACTACTGCTCACTGAAGGAGCCACAGGGAGACAAATAAGTGGTAACTATTGTAATAGCAAGCCAACACCTACTCTTAGAAAAGTTTATCATCATGGCTTTTTATTCTGGGTTCATACTGAAAACCTTGTGTTTTTGCCATTATATCACATCTTAATATAGCCAGCACCATCCTCTCTACTAGAAGCCCAAAGGACATTCATTATACTTTAGTTTTGCTAGTTCTAAAGCATGCTTCTTTATCTTTTCAGTAACTACTTAAATCCAACATAGCCTATATTATCTATCATTCTCTAAATTGAAAGGTCATCTGTTTTTTTCATGGACAGAGAGGGAGATACTATAATTTCTGATTATTAAGAAATTAAGCAGTTCTCAAAAAAGGAACAATTTATATTTGCTGAAGCTCAGAAAGTATACAGGCTATAGTAAGAGTCATCCATACAGATTAATAAAATGTTTTCAGGTCTGTAAACCAGATGACAGGCTGCATGAAAATCTAGACCCAAAACTTACCCTCAAATAAAATCTCTCATTTATATCACAATTGTAAGGAAACCAAGGAATTGACTATTAAGACCACAACAGATTCTGAATAATGGTTTTCTTGGAAAATTGTAGGTATTTTTCTTCAGTATCCCAAGTCATTCTGAAGGGTAAATGAAACAGACACTTAGCCTTCAGTAAACAGAGATGGAAAAGCTCTCAGAGATATTTACTATTAGCATCTACAATAGATTAAAATGTTTTAGAAAACTTTATAAGACTAAGACACAAAATAAAATTATTGTCTATAGAATGTATGCCTGAGTTTCTCAAAACAGACATGGTATGCTTTCAGTGAATATTTGGTAATAAATGAATAAGTAAATACATAATTCCAATAAATGAAGATCCTTTGAATAGCATTTTCTAGATATGAAATTCACTAGAGTTTGAAAACCAGCATTTTCAGAAAATATCATTAAAGATACCACCCCATGGATCTAAAAAATTTAGGTTTAATAACTTAAGGAAGACTGAGGGAAAAAGCATTTTTCCTTAAAATGTCTAATGCTTAATAAACATACAATATTCTAATAGTCCCAAATAATTTGCTCAAAAGACACTCTGTAAGTATTAAAATTCTCTAGCATAAATTCATTTTAACATCTTTCCTTCTTGTGTTTAAAAGAGGATAATTGAACAGATACCTTTTTAAAAAATTTATTTTATAGTAGGTCCTTGTTGGTTATCTATTTTAAATATAGCAGTGTATACATGTCAATCCCAAACTCACAATCTATCCCTCCCCCCACCCTTACCTCCTTGTAACCATAAGTTCATTCTCTAAGTCTGTGAGTCTGTTCCTGTTTTGTAAATAAGTTCATTTGTGTCATTTTTTTTTGATTCCGCATATAAGTGATATCATATGATACCTGTCTTTTACACACACAGATGCACACATTCACATATATAGAGAATATAAATGATAAATAAATATGATATAAATTGAAATTTTAAGAAATTCTAAAACATTATTAAGAAAAATATTTTCTATATATATATATGTAGTGTTTATCTGTTGATCTTCTGCTCTTTATTTTAAATGAAAAATAAATGCTGAAAGATGTTCTGATACTGGCCATCTGTTTTCTTTCCTCTGTTTTTTGAGAAACTGTGGGAGGCTTGTGAACTCTATTCACTAAAATCATTTAATTATATTGTCACTTTTCAAATGAAGTAAACCAGAATAAGTTTTTTATAGTTACCTTTGTTTACCTCATTCATTACTTTGCGTGTTCTCTGGATCCAGTTTCTTTCAGGGTTATGCTCTCTAACAGTCTCTTCTCCTGAATCATTAGTTTCATCTCTCCCTTTGTCTCACTCTACAAGCTAGCTCAATAAGTTTTTTTTAAAGAAAAACAAACAAAACCACCCCAAACCAAACATTTATAAGCATAACTCATATTTATTTGAGTACTTACTGTCGAGCATTTAACCTGAATTGAATCCCTTAACCTTCACAGCAATCCTATGAAGTAGATATAATATTATCCTCTTTGACCAATAAACTTATTGAGATACAGAGAACTTAATTACTGCTTACAACACTAAAAATGATCAGAGCCAGGATTGGAAACCAAGCTCAGGTGCATTTTCTGTGTGTTGAGACAGTTAGCTCCTCTGTCCCCAGTGCAAAAAAAAAAAAAAAAAAGAAGATTCCTTTCCAGACTGTTTTATTTTTAGACTGTAGTATAAAATAAGAAACATTTATTATATCATGCTTTTCATGGGTCAGAAGTCTGGACACAGCTTGGTTGGTTTCTCTGCACTAGGCTGCAAAGAAAGTGTCACAGGACTTTGTTCCTTTCTCAAACTCTATATCCTCGTCCAAGTTCTCATGATTGTTGGAAGATTTTAGTTCCTTGCTGTTGTAGGACTGAGGCCACTGCTTTCTTGCAGGCTGTCAGCTGAGGGTTGCCCTCTGCTTCTGGAGGCCCTATTGGCCATTACTTCCCTTCCACATGGCCTTCCATAGGCCCTCTCACAACATAGCAGCTTATTTCTCCCAAACTAGCAAGAGAATTTCCCTCACCGGTCTGCTAAGACAGAGTCATATACCTTAACATAATTATAGAAGTGACATCTCATTATCTTTGCCGTAGTCTATTGGCTAGAAAAAGCATATGCACTTAGGGGAAGGGGATTGTATAAAAGTGCAACCCATAGGGGCGCATCTTAGAATTCCGCCTAACACACCAACCTCTCTGTCCCCCAAAGCTTTGTGCTTTCTTGTTCTGTTTTTAGTTCAGCCTCTCAAAGGAAGAGCCACTATTTGCAGTCTTGAACTTCTTGAACATCTCTGTGAGTTTCCACCTATTTAAATCTAATCCCTACTCTCAGTTTGGTAGCATGCTCTGTTTTGTTTTTAACCTACATTCTATTTAACCTCCTCTAGTTAATTATGTGATAGTATTTGACCATGCTATAGAATTGACCTTGATAAAGGTCAATTTTATTCTAAATTGAATGTTAACTTTCATTGAACCTGGAATATATTAACTACTAAGTTTTATTTATTTGAAAAGTTTTTTCTTTAAATTCTCATCTCTCTTATCTTGGTTTATCTGCCCTTCTAACACTCCTTTGTTTTCTTTACTAGCAGCCTGGTGTGCCATCTAAATATCAGTGGACTCAAGTTTTCTTCCCAAGTTTCTGTGGCTTCTCACTCTTTTTACTTCCTTGGAACATTCCATATGCAATGATTCCTGAAATGCAAGCTCTAAATTCAGATTTCTTAAAAGTCCATGGCAGAGCTCATCCCAAATCCAGTTCAGCATCTTCTCTATTTTCCTTCTCACAACCTACTCCTCTCCTGGAACATTCTTTGATGGGCTTCTTTTGCCAGATGTAGATATTCAAAGCTTCCCCATTTTTTCTATTTCTCTCCTATTTACATTTATATAGACATCAAATCCAATGGTTTTACCACACAAGTGGCTCTTCAATCTTCTCCCATGTCATTCGGAGACTTCTGCCTTTCTCATAAACTTTCACTTAGTATATACAAACACGACGTCACATTTTTGTCCACATTTAAATATTTGGTTTTGTTTTTAGGGCGTGAACATAAACAAAAGTCTTCCCCAATCATTACTGACTGGATTTATGGCTCTCTAGGACTCTATATTGATATGATACCCCCATGAGTTACTTTTAATAAATGCGTTGAAGAGATTCCTACATAAGCTCCTCATTTATATGCCTGATATGTCTTGTAGAAACAATCTTTAAAAGCATACATTGTAAAATTTAAATAAAACAATATGACAATAACTAGTAACCATGTATGCAGAGTAATAGAGCTGAAAACTCTAATGACATACTAGAAAAAAAAAGAAAAAGGTAGAATCAACCACTTAAGTCTCAAATCTCAAATTGAAGTTTGGAAAGTATAGAGTCTGTGGACCTCTACATTTTTGTAATGCAAAATAATCTGTGGAAAGCAATGCTTGTTAAGCCTTTGTTCTTTTCTCTGTCTAAACCTAATACCCCCACTTCCATTTCCAAGTACCATAAATTAAGCTATACTCTTAGATTAGGCACTCATGCTTTTTCATCTGGGTGTGTAAGTCTATTTTCAAATGTACATACAGCCAGCCATCATATTAAACCATTATAATTCATCTACATTTATTACAGAAACATGTTTTTGTAATCTAGTGATCAGATTAGAATTAGCAAAACCTCTTAATGGCAGATCACAGGACAGGTCATTTTGCTTACAAAAAAGCTTCTGAAGACTCAGCATCTGATGTGTGGCCTGGGGAGAGGGAATGATCCAAGGAATTTTAGCAGAAAATGACTCACAATAGAATAATTTTTTTCCTAAATGCATTTAATATCTTGAAAAACATGATATTTCACAGTAGTATATGTGATATTAACCACTTGCAATTGAATTTATTAATGCTCGTTCCTTCACTATGAGTTTCACACTTGTTAATTCAGTTTGTTTATCCTGATGAGCTCAACTGCTTGTGATTACCACTGTTTTGAAGTTAGTTATACACCGTGAAATCCTTCACCTAGATTGGAGAGTGTAGTTCTACCTTTCCAGGGTGCTGATCAGTGATACTGTAAATTTACTTCTTTCAGTTTGTTTTGTGTAGTTAATGTAATATAGTGGAAATATAAATTTAGATTCCTTTCCAGATAAAAATATATTTTTTCATGAAAGTCATATGAAATCAACATAGTAAAAGTCTCATCATTTCTATTTCTAAGTATCATCAGATTGAACTTTTGTCTCCTAAAAGCAAATATTCCAATACACTTCCTAGCTTTCTTTTTTGTTGTTTCATATTATGATTTTTATTTATGTCATAGCATCAAATGAATACAGGTTTCAGTGCAATCAAAAGAGGGCTATATTTTGGCTATGATTTATATGTTAACATTATTTGTGTATACAAATTTTTTTCTGAATTTTGCCAAATTCTAAGTGATATAATTTTTAGGGCTTCAGCCAGTGTGATTCTCCCACCTACAAATATAACATTACTATTTCCTTGAGGGTTAATTTCTGCTGCTGAGGCATGTGCCCTGGTTTTCACTGACATTGAAATATTACCCGCAGCTATAAATCTTGTGTCAATTTCCTATGAATGGCATTCTACAGGTACAGCATATATTAAGCCTGCCTCCCACTTAGATATTGGTCTTCCCACCATGCTTTATTAAGTTACAGGTTTGGTTTATGCTGTTTAATGTAAACTGACCTCTAATTTTCTTATAAACTGTTATATTTGATCACAAGTTAGAGTGATGGAAACCTCATTTTCAGATTTGGGATGAAGAGACTTGCTGTGTTCTGTTATTAAAGGACATATCAGACAATAGAGAACATTGTAATAATTATAATTGAATATAAGTCCATCTATTTCTTTTTAAAGCCTCATTAAGCTGAAAAATAATAAATGTAAACACATGTATTTCTGAGGTCTAAAATTAAGTGATCAGATAAAATATTTAAATATATTTTATGAAATAGTATTTGATTATTTGTTGCAATATGAATATTTAAAACTTTTTCATATGTATTCTCTTTTTGGTTAGATTGGAACCTGAGATCTATTCTTAGTAAAGGTAATCTATGGTCTTGATAATTTAGCAACTTTTCAAAATCTAAGTTATACAATTCTATGTTATACATTCCAATTTATAAGTATCACCCCATGATGAGTTATTATAAGCTAAGACTATTCTAAAATACTGCATATGGGGACATAAACCTAGGTTACGTTTTTCTCATAAATTATAAATGATGTTACTTTACACAAAAAATATGTTCACTTCAATTTTATATATGTGTGTGTGTTGATTAACCAATAAGATAAAAATCCTATAATCTTAAAATAGTGGAATTCATTGAAATACTACCTGTTTTCCTTTTTACTGATAATACTTTTAGTGAACTTTGCATCCCTGCTTCTTTATGACCTGTGATTTGGATAGCATTTCTTTATTATAATTAAGATCAACATTGCAAAACTTGTTTCCACTGACATCATCTGCTCATTATTGTGACGTTTTGTGCTTTGTGTTGAGAAAATAAATGCATTTTATGGCTATGCAAAAATAGCAAAGTGAGAAAAACACCATTTAATTTGACTACTGGATAAAAAGTTACAATAGTAGCATGCTTTACTTGAACTACATTAGTAGGAAGTTTCTTTCACATTTATTAATATGGTGAGCCTCATGACTGAGCTAAGTAAAGTATTACTTATGTTCATTTACAAATGGAAAAATGAAGGTGGCAAGAGAGCAAGTAATTTGGCCAACGTAGAGTAGTGTCCTGAGATTTAGACTCTAGACTATGATGTATAACGTGTTTCTGCTCTCTTTCCTCTCCTCTAAAGCAAAAACAAAACACACTCACTCTGCAACTCTATCTTCTCATTTTAATTCCACTTCTTTATTCCTTCACTTTCTGCCTCTCCTGGATCTGTACTTACAGAACACCACCAACCATATGGGAGTATGTCTCTTGATTCTTCATATGGAAACCCATTTCAATTTTGAGCCTTTACACCATTATTTTTCATGCTTCCTATTACGTAACTTATGCCATAAACAAAATTTATAATCTTCTATATGGATTTCTGATAAAAGATGAGCATTTTATAGTCAAATAATGGCCAATGGATAAAATTTACTTGATTTTTCTGTTAAGGAAAAAGTCAGTGTTTGTGAACCTAAACTACTCTAAAAAATGTCTTAATGAGAAAAAAAAAAATCAGTGTAAAGAAGTAAGCATTCTTCAATATTGCCCAAGGTGACATTTTTCCATGTCATGAGTGGTTTGAAAATATTTTTATAGGAGTAGCAACACACATGCACAAATGTGTGCATGTAATATAATTTTTAATTGTAATACAATGAATAATATGATTGGAAGTATATCTAGTTTAATTTCTATATTTTTAAGGGATAAAAAACATGAAACGTATGGAGTATAGAATTGTTCTAATTCTGAAATGTTTGCAAATTTGAGGCTGAATGCTCCACTCTATAAGTTAAGCTTTCTAAGATGGTACACATCTCATGAATGATAAATCATCACACTGTTGCTGATCAGTTACAGATGTGACTGTATGGCAGCAAGCAATTGTCTCTTGCCTAAAACTGATCATTCTTATTACCTGACAAGTCACTTCACAATTTTAAATGAGAACTGAGGACCAACTATACAGGTTGGTTGCACTCTTAGGGTGATTGATAAGGATTTAATTATAAATCATATTTTAATTGAGTTACTCTGTTCAACCAAGTATAGCTTATGCAATTTAATGTATAAAATATTAATTCATGCTATAATTGAGTTTGTAGTTTCACAAGGGCTCACTGCCCCAGAATGCAGTGGGTGACTTCAAAAACGATAGCTCCCTAACCTGCCCAGTGAATGAGCCTAATAAATAAATCCTGCATCATCAATATAAAAGGCCTGTGTATGCAGTTTCTTCATTTCTCATCAAAATATAGCAGAGACAAAACTGAAATAAATCTGATTTCAAGTTCTTTAGAAAGACAACTTCAAAATGCATATGGGTTTAATAACTGATTTTTTAACCTGTGTGTACATCTCAGAGAAGTTATCATCGTCATCATCAATTTATATTTATTGAGTTCCCACTTGGGTTTTGGCACTGGAGTAGACTGAGCAGAGAAAATAATGATATAAACTATTTCTAGAGTGCTAACCTTCACGAGAGTATTATTTCATGCATTCATAAATAATATTAAATCAAAGCAGATTATTATTTTTTAAACTAAAATATATTTATGAAACTTCCAGTATTTTTAAAAGAATTTTTTTCTGCCGCTTCCGATATTTTTGCCTTTTGAAAAGTGGCCTGAGCCTCATGAGTGGAATCCTAACCTGATGCCTTTTGAGAAGCTTTTGAAGGCATATTGCTATGCTTCTCTTTCAGAAAACCTAAATGGCCTTTTTAGTTTTCATTGTCTGCTATGGTTTTTAAGTGCTTTGCAAGTTTTCCTGACTTGCATCTTCCCCAGGAAGCATCAGTGAATACGGGAAGTGTGGTCGCAGTCAGGAAAGTCAACCTCGTTAAAGTGATGTTCTGAGGTTGCCCGTTTATTTGCTGTTTATAAAATGCACACTGTATTTGCTTACTGTGTAAAAGTCAAGACTGATTGTTCTGTCGGGACTGGAGACACAGCTTTTGATCTGATATTTAGTTCTCTACATTTTTGGTCTCTCCTAATCATCATAATAAGGACTTTCTAATTCTGAGCTTAACCTACGGGTGCTTTAATGATAGTTTGCCGCTTGCTATTCTATACCAGGAGGGCATGTGAATAAAAGACCTGCACTGAGCTACCGAAAAAATAAAGTGAAAATTTTAACTCAGTCTATAGAACAACAAAATGCTACTGAAATATTAAAATGCAAATAATGTAGTAATGCCTTTAGTATTGAATGCTTTGTTTTGAAAGACAATGAATTTCTTCTTGTTCCCTATCAGTTGTGTGGCCCTTTTACTAAAATTAAAGTTTCATAAAATGAAAGTTATTTTATTATGAATCCTTTGTCAAAAATATTTACTTACTATTTATTTTATGCCAGCTACTATGGAGCAGCACGGAAGTATTCAGAATGATTTTCTTGCTCTCTGAGAACACATGATATAGCTGGACTATAATGCTTTATTTTACTATTATTCAAAATATGATCTAGCAACATCTTAGATGGAGACTCTTTCACCAGACTGGAACCCAGAGTGATGAAAAGCCCCAGAGATCGTACAATTTAGCCTAAGCTAATTAGCACCAGGAGAAAAGTTAAAGAGCTCATGTAAAATTTTTAACTTTAAATCTCTTTCTCATGTAGAGTTGAAGACTAAGTACATGAATAGTCAGCAAATAAATATGGTGGATTTTATTCCTGGGGTTTTGCTTGTTTGCTTGCACTCCACCTAATATGATTTGCTTTAAGAATATTCAATATATAGTTATTCTAATTTATAAATAAAAACACAGGACTTCTATTTTATAGTATGCTTCATTAAATTATATTAAATAGAAAAAAATCCAGGCAATTTTTAAAACGATGAATTTATATTCACATAAACTGCAATTTTCCCATCCAAGGTAGTTAAATAGAGTGACTTTGATGTATAACATCTCTTAATTATTTTAAAGATGCATATTATTTTTTAAATCTCCCCTATGTGAAACATAAAGTTACTTTAGTTAATTTTCTCAATTTCATTATTTTATGGTTTCTGGTTTCTTCTCAGGCGTTGGTTGACTCTGTTTATTGTATTATAGTTTCTCTTTTCATCACTTTTCTCCTTTTTCAGGTCACATGTCAGAAATTAATCATGGGGAAAAAAACTCAAACTCTCCTCCTGGGTCAGAATAAGGGAGGACCCAAGTGGGTTTAGTTCTGAAAGAGTTGTTTTAGTTTAAGGCTGAAGGCATGAGAATCTGGTCCCCCAAATATCTTCCTACTTCTCAACAGATAGAAGCCTCAGTTTCCCTTCCCTCCTCCTCTCTAACCCTATCTCTGTAGGAACCCTGGAATGAGCTCAATTAGTCTAATAGTTCATATGCCCTTTATTTTAATGTGAAATTAAAATTAAACTGAAGGATTCACAAATAGAGCTTGTATATATTTTGAAGAACATTTTATTAGCCTAATCACATAAGTTTCTATTAATTTTCATTTCCGTAATTAAACTCATGATTTTATATAGTTCTCCTGATCCACAGTCATACCGTAAGCTATTGCAGCACACCAAGCAGTGGAACCCTGTGAAGCCAACTATATTCTTAGCAATTAAGAAGTTTAACAGTCAGGTACAGGAAAGTAAATTTCCACAGAGTAATGCTAATATCTGTCAAGTCTGTTCTCTTTCATCCCTGCCTTTCCCAAGTAGAATTTTGGCCCTGAGGTATTTTGTGAGTCCTACTGTTCCCTTTCTAAAAAGGTAAGAGAAATTGATGGCCTAGCTTTCTAGTGAAACTTTTGCTTCTTCTATATTCCACTCATTGTTTTCTCCTGTTTCTAGAGTATCACCAACGATTCTATTTCTGTTCTAATTCATATAATTGGAGCATCCATCTGCATTCCTTATCCTTCCTTTAACTCACAGTGCTGAATTTAGCATCTTTAATCTATTTCCTGACTTTAAATCTAAAATCTAAGTAGCTCTAATATTTCCATGACTTTGCTACATAACACAGACTGGCTTTGAGGTGAAAAGTCCATTTTCTCTTGAAAACTGAGGTTATAGGAACTCACATTACATAAGATTGTCATAAATGGTCATACATTTTTTTCCAGAACCTCAAAAATTTAAGAAATGTTTTTCCCTATGCAGAGACATCTACGTATAAAATTAGTATGTAAAGCCATCAACAACTCTTTCCCTACTGGACATATATATTTCATGATTGATTTACACAGGCCTGAGGATTTTCATCGATGAATAATTAAAATAGTTTCAAAATTTGAGAAATATTCCTGTATAAATACAGATGTAATTATACAGGCGTATGTGTGTGGACAGACAAGAAAAACTGAAAGGGATTCCTTCTACAGGCAAATTACAAGGGTGGCCTTGCAGGTCTCCTAGAAGAAAATCTACCCTGGGTAAAAATCAAATCTGTCATGACCCGCCATAGCCGGAGGTCTGAGAGGACAATGGCTTCAGGTACAGCATGACACCTATTACTTGGATTGCCTCAATCCAGACACATTCAACTTTTGTAAGCATTCACTGGAGAACAAAATTATAATGCTTTGGAGGCCATGCAATCTTCAAATGGAAATTTGATAAATAATACTCACAGAGGACTAAAAGAGCCTCCCCTTACACCTTTCATATGGGGGTAATGAGGTTGGATTCCGAGCTGACAGTTTGAGGGCAGCAGGGCACCTACCTTCCTGAATGGTATGTTGGCAAAGCCGTGGGCTAATCATTGCAGGAGGCAGGAAGTCAGGAGCTGGTGCTATCAGAGGCAGCCTGAGAAGGCAAACTGGCCAGGTTTATTAGCGCCTTGTGATTTCTCTGCAGACTGTGAAATACCAGCACCAAAGGTAGCTGTACATACATATTAACAAGAATTTCTTTGTTCCCACTGGCAAATGAGCCCTAAACTCACAAGGAGTGCTTTTTAAAGTGACTTGATTTGACAGTCTGCTTGGCACATAGAAGTTACTCTACTGATTATTTTCAGAATGAAGGCTATTTCAGTTCTTTGATTTCCTCAAAGCAACTGAAACGACTCTTCCCTATTAAGGCATGCTGGACACAGTAAATTAAGCTGGGAGAAAGAAGAACTTGTAAGGACAGGTTCAGAAAATGCAACATTTGCCTTAGTTTCTTGGATGATTATGGGACTTATTATCTAAACACTGAGGTGCAGTTCTGACCAAACACACTGATTAAAAGTGAATTTTCTGGTGCCAGCTCACAGCTGTCTTAAGTACACTCACTGCTTTGTGTATAGAAACCAAATTTAAGTGTATGCCTTTGCACCTGGAATATTATAACATCATTAATTTTATTATAATTCTATTATTAGTGTCATCAATGGCAGAACGAGGATTATTTATTGCCCAAATGCTTATTACACTGAGGTTTTAAGTTAAAATGACCAGCATTGTAGGGAATTCTCGTCTAGATTATAATCAGTTTAAAAAAACAGTACAAATATGTGACATTCTATGACTTTCTTGGTATTTGTGGCTATATTACTATTTTTTAAAATATATGTGTGTATATATGTGTGTATATGTATATATACTTTCATTGTGTATATATATGCATATATATACCCATACGTAAATATATATATCTGTGGAGTTGAGTTTGTTTCCATTAAAAGGTGCAAATAATATTTGTAATAAAATATTTTTTAGGCTCTCGTTTACCACTTGGTCTATGTTCTGAAATTGTGCACCAAACTTTTCAAGGTGGTACAGGTCTCTTCCATAGAGTAGCAATATGCTTCCTGGCATCTGGACGCATATAATGTCCCACTAGCATTATCTTTAAATTAAAAAACAAAATTGAATATCCCAAGGCATAGGGAATAATAATAAATTATGTAATTCACCCATAGTATCTGGCACATGTTATTTGTGTAATTTCTGTCTGTTTCCCTACTTATACACAATTATGTATCACGATTATAGAAAATAACCTAGTTGTAGACTTTGCACAGATCTGTATAGTGGTACATCATTTCTTTGTCCTTCTTGTTTTAGTATGTTTAAAAATTGAGCATCGTTAGAGTCAATTCCATGGAGTATGATAGATACAGAATTAACTTCTGAAATCTGAAAACATGAAGTATATTTATAGAGTAGTGCACCGGTTTCAAAAGTAAATAATGAGAATCAGTCACATTATATATTAGATTGCTATTCAGGAATCAATCTTTTAATTTGATAGCAAAATTCCCTTTAGTTCAGTGAAAGCATCATTCAGTCAGTCTTAAGGGGACAAACTAAAATGATATTGGAGTTAAACTGAGCTAAGGGATTACATTAGCGCTAGTAAGATAGATGAAATTAATGCAAAAATATATTTTTATGTTTTTCAATGTAAAGAAGTCCTTCTGCAGATTATCCAGTTTAAATATATTCTACGATGTTTATATGTATTTGGTTTTGTGTGTGTGTGTGTGTGTGTGTGTGTGTGTACACAGGCTCATTTGAAAATTGATTATTTTTTATGTGAACCTTATACTAATGGGTTTGTGACTTATTTAATATATTAATAGTAAAACTAGAAATTCTTTAGCATTTTCTTAAAATCTTAATATTATGTGAGTATGTGTTGGAGATAGTTTAATAATTTTGGCATCCTCAATTCATGTCATTAATTTCTGGCTGGTGCACTTACCGATATTGATCTACCTGTCTAAAAAGCCTTAAATAATTAATAATAAGATCTGGAGGTGGCATACATCACGTTCTTTTGTCAGGGCATTGTCTTTTTTCACTCCTAGCTAGAAAAGAGCTTTAGAAATGTAACCTCCAGGAGGGTGGTTCTGTGCCCACTTAAGCCCTAATACTATGGAAAGAGAGAGAGATTAGCAGTCTTCAACAGGATTTGAAAAAATGGAATTTTAAATTTCTGTTCCAAATCTCATTCATGGAGTTTGCAAAAGATGCTTGGCAATGCAGTCACCCAGTTCCTTGAGTGCAAAACCTGAATATGACATCCTTGATTACTTCACTTCCTGTTTCCCTACCAACTTGCAATCTTTCCCATGACCTCAGTGACCTCTTATGCTTATGATCTTTCTTCACCTCTTCTTTTGGCATCTACATTCTCTAGGTTTCTATTTCATCTCATCAGGTGAAACTTTTCAGTCCCCTTAGGCAACCTTTGGCCCCTATTCCCACTGTGTACACTTTGGAGCACACTTTTCTCATCCTCCCATGGCCGGCAAACTCTCTCTAGATGGGATACCGTCCAATACCATCTATATCAGTTTGCTAGAGCTGTCATAACAAAATACTACAGACTGTGTGGCTTAAATAGCAGAAATTTATTGTCTCCCAGTTCTGGAGGCTGGAAGTCCAAGAACAAGTGTTTGTCAGGGTCGGTCTCTCCTGAGGCCTCTCTCCTTGACTTGGTACATGGCCACTTTCTCACTGTGTCCTCACATGGCCTTTCCTGTGTGCATGTGCATCCTTGGTGTCTCTTCCTCTTCTTATAAGGGTACCAGTCATATTTGATTAGAATCCCACCCTAAAGGTCTCATTTACCTGAATTACCTCTTTAAAGAGCTTATCTCCAAATATGCTTATATTTTGAGGTACTGAGGGTTGAAACTTCAACACATGAATCTTGGATGGTGGAGGGCACAATTCAACCTATAACACTGTCATTTTTGAAAAACCTGATTACTCTCAAACTTAGGTCAGATTTCTTAGCTCCAGATATACACAATGTCTTTTGACTTTGCAGGTGTGATGTGTATTACATATCTCACTTACTGGGTAGAGACTGTATTTTCACCAGAAGAATGTTCAGTGTTTGGAACAACAAGTACTGCAGAATAGGTGCTCAAGCAATATCTGCTAAATATATGAACTGAGACAGAAAGGGTACAGTGGTGTTTGGTAGAAATCAGAAAATAACATTTACAAAGAAGTAAATACAGACGTTTCCCCTCTAGCTTGACAACATACTGTATATAAGTTTATCATTATTATTATCAGTGTGTGATTCTTGCAGCATTCCAAATGGATAATAAAGCACAGTGAATGAAATAATCCCAGTGAATAAACTTCATAAAATACCCCTTTTCAATCCACACACCTATAGGTAGAGTGAAAATAAAACTAAAAGCCTAAGAACACATGAATAAATGAATAATAGTGAATGTATATATTAATGAATAATAGGAAATTAAAATAAAACAAAAAGCAAAGGTCCATTTTTTTAATTCTTATTTCGTGGAGTCATCTAACTTTTAAAATTAATTTCTTTATTTTGAGATGATTTCAGATTCACATTCAGTGTAAGAAACAGTACACAGTTTCCGTGGATCCTTTACCCAGTTTACCCCAGCATTTTGCAAGACTACAACAAAATATGACAATATATTTTGATACAGACAAGATTCAGAACATTTCTGTCACCTCAAGGATCCTTCGTGGTGCTCTTTTATAGCTACACTCACTTTCCACCGGCCCCCATTTCCTTAGTCAACCCCTAGCAACCACTAGTGTGTCCTCCATTTCAACAATTTTATCATTTTAAGGTTGAAGATCATTGTCTAAATGGAATCTGAAATATGTAAACTTTTGGAAATGGCTTTTTCTTTTTTTTTTCACTGAGCATAATTGTCTGGAGATCCACCTAAGCTGTGGCATGATCAATAGTCTGTTCCTTTGTATTTCCTGTGTAATATCTCATCATTTGGATGTACAGTATTGTGTTTAGTGATTCATCCTTTGTAGAACGTTTAGGTTTTGTTACAGTTTTGGGCTATTACACATAGAGATGCTGTGAATGTTTATTTATAAGTTTCTGTGTGAATGTACATTTTCCTGTCTCTGGCATAAATGCCCAGGAGTGCAATCTCCAGGTCATAAAACAGTTGTTGCATGATTGGTTTGGTTTTGTTTTTTAAGAAACTTGCAAACTGTTTTCCCGAGTGTCTGTACCATTTCACATTTACACCAGCAATGTTTGAGTGATTCTGTTTCTTGGGAGCCTTGCCAAAATTTTGGTGTTGTCAATATGTTTTATTTTATTTTTCATAATTTTATTTTAGCGTTATTGAGATATATGAAAAATTGCACACATGTAATGTATACATTTTGATGAGTATGGATATGTATAGATACCATCACCAGAATCAATGTAATAAACATAGTCATCGCTTCCAGAAGATTTATTGTGTCCCATTAACTTTCTGTGTGTGTTAAGAGCACTGAGCATGAGATCTACCCTCTTAATAAGTTTTTAGGTGAACAACATTGTATTGTTAACTGCGGGCACTATTTTATGTGGCAGATCTCTAGGTGTTATGCATCTTTTATCACTGTAATTTTATACCCCTTGAACGACAACTCCTTTCCTGATAGTTGTATAGTGATAACTTGTGATTTTAATTTTCATTTCCTAATGAGATTGTGAATTAGTGCTGTTTTATTAACATTGGTTGTATTTCTCCACCGAAACTATCAGATATTTCTTTTTGGGAGAGGTTTCAAAAGTACATTTCAATTGCCACAGAAATGTAGAGGGCTATTCAAATTATCTGTCTCATATTGGATGAGTTGTAGTGGGTGTGTTTCTCAAGGAAACCATCCATTTCATCTAAGTTTTCTAACATATGTATTTAGAGTTCATAGCATTTTCTTCTTTTTGATGTCTGCTAGTTCTGTTGTGATATCCCCTGTTTCATTCATGATACTAATAATTTGTGTCCTTTCTCTTTTTCTGTCAGTTTTGCTAGAAATTTTTCAGTCATATTTGTCAATCAGCTTTACAAAGAATCAGCACATTTCTACATTTGTTTCTATATTTTTTTTCTGTTTTCAGTTTCATTGTTTTCTGCTCTTATTTACATGATATCCTTCCTTCTGTTGGCTTTGGATTTATTTTACTTTTTATAGTTTTCTGAGAACAGAGCTTGGGTGATCATTTCGAGACTTTTCATTTTCTTTAATGTTTTTATTTAGTGCTACAAATTTCCCTCCCAGCAATGCATTAGCTATTTCTAACAACTTTTGATATGTTGTATTTTTATTTCAATTCAATTCAGAGCATTTTGTTATTTCCCTTGGAGCTTCCTTTTTAGCCCACAGATTTTTTAGAAGTGTGCTGTTTCGTGTCCATATGTTTGAAGCTTTTCTATTATCACTGTGTTCTGAGGACACACCCTTTATGATTTTAATTATTTTAAACTAGGTGAAGTTAATTTTATGGCTCAGAATATGGTGTATTACTGTTGTTGCATACCATGCTATACGAGTTAATTAGATCCTGTTGGTTGGTTGTGTTGTTGAGTTTTACATCCTTGTTGATTTTCTGTTCAGATATTCTATCAACTGTTTAGAAAGGAATGTTGGATTATCTAACATTAACTGTGGATTTGTCAATTTTTCCTTTTGGTTCTATCAGATTTTGCTTCACATATTTTGCAGCTCTGTTGTTTGTTGTATACCAATTTAGGATAACTACGTGTTCTTGTTGGATTGACCCTTTAGTCAGTATGGAATATCCCTTTGTCATTTGTAACTTTATTTTCTCTGAAATCTTCCTTATATGATATTAGTATAGAAATTCTATTTTTTTTGATTAATATTTACATGATAATTCTTTTTCTAGCCTTTTAATTTCAACCAACCTAAATCATTATGTAGGAACTTTCTTGTAACATATATGCCAACCTGCCAACCTCTGTATTTTAATTAATGTATTTAGGTAATTTATATTTAACATACTAATAAGTATAATATTGTTGATATGTTAGGGCTGCCATTTTATTTTTGTTGTTTGCTTGTTCTCAGGTTTTCTTTCTTTCTTTTAGTTTCCTGCCTTTCTATGGGTTACTTGAACATCTTTTACAATTCCATTTTTATATACTTAACAGTGTTTCTGAGTGTGTCACTTTGTATAGCTTTGTATTGGTTTCTCTGGGTATCTCACTATCTATCCATAACTTATCACTGGTGTGATATTTCATCAGTTCAAATGAAGTGTAGAAATCTTCCTTCATGTGCCTTAGTTTCCTCCATTTATAATTGTCTTACATATTTACATGTAATAGAACTACACCAGACAATGTTATAATTTTTGCTTCAGCAATCAAAGATGCTTTAGAAAACTAATGAGGAAAAGGTAAATGTGTATTCATGCCCTCTTACCTTTCTATCATGTGTTCTTCCTTCATGATGTTTGAAGATTCCTTCTTCTATCATTTATTTTCTAGTTTGTGATGTTTCTTTTTTTTTTTAAGAGATGTTTCTTTAACCATTCTTTTAGGATAGGTTATTGGTGATAAATTTTCTTACTTTTCATTCATCCAGAAATGTTTTGATTTCTCTATATCTCCTGGGATATATTTTACTGGATATAAAATTCTGAGTAGACAATTCTTTTCTTTCAGTACTTGAAAAATATTGTGTCACTTTTTTTCTGGCCTCTATGGTTTCTAATGAGACACCCACTGTTATTCATCTTGGTTTTCTTTTATAGGTAAAGTATCATTTCTCTTTTGCTGCTTTTGAGATTTTTTGTTTGTGTTTGTTTGTTTTTAGTTTTTAGAAGCTTGGTCATGATGTGTTTTCAGGTGGATTTATTTGGGCTTATCTTGTATGGAGTTCATTCAGCTTACTGAGTCTATAGGTTTATATTTTTTGCCAAATTTAAGAAGTTTATAGTCGTTGTGTTTGAGCACTTTTTCAGTTTATCCTCTTTCTTCTCTTTTTCTGGGATTCCAGTGATGTGGATACTAGATCTTTTGTTATAGTCCATGCAGTCTTGAGGCTCTGTTCACATTTTTTACTTGATTTTCTCTTTGCATTTCATTCAGATAGCATAATTACAACTGTTCTGTGTTCCAGGTCACTGATTCTTTTTTCTGTCCTCTCCATTCTGCTGTTCAGCTCATCCCCATTAAGTTTTTTTTATTGTGTTTTTCATTCCTAAAATAGCAGAGGTTTCCACTGAGAGTGTGGGTGGAGTAAAAGTCAGTTTCATTACCATCAGTGAGGATAAAATCCACGCTCCCTACTTGACCTTCTCTGACATAACTGTGCCAGAAGGGTTGGGGCACCTGGTATAGCCTGACAAGTGTAGATGTCTTGAATACCCACTCAGCCTTTCCTGGGATGAGTGAGATGGGGCAGTAACTTTTTTTCTGTGGTATTCTGCTGAATTACAGCAGTTTTTACCTAAAACTTTCTCTTTCGCTTAACTGACCCTTTTCTGGTCCTTTGGTTGGAAAATGCAGGCTTTTGCTGAGGATTTTTCTCTGTACCCATTGGCACTTCTGGAGCACCAACTCCCTTAGCTCCAGTCTGTAATACACAAGGCCAAAAGGAAAACCTAGAGAACATATCATTGTGTCATTTCGTGGGTCTGAGATCCCTAGTTTATCTTCCTTTTCTCTCCACCCTTCAGAATCTTCTATGTTCATTTTGTATATAAATGCTTGGGATTTTTAGTTGGACTCAGTGGGAGGAATAGGGAAATAGACATCTACTCCATCTTTCTGGAATCAGAGGTCTGATCAAATCATTTAATTTTAAAACTTGACATAACTTTAAAAGTTCAACACTCCAAAAGCTGCAAAAGGTCATTTTATACTTTAGAAAACCCAAGCACTAAAGTGAATTGTCTAGTCGCTGTCTCAGGGGAACTTGTTAACAGAAAAGATCATGACATTGTTCAACAATTTTTTTTCTATATCACCCTGTTTCTTCAAAATTTAAGATAAAGCTAATTATAGACAATGGTACAGTTTTATTAAAGTCACTTTTCATTGCACAGATTCATGTACGCCATCTTTGTTTCTCTCTCTCTCTTTGTTCTTTTTAGTCCTCTTCATATTGCTTAGAGTAGTTACGTGATGCAAACAACTGATTACTAAAACCTTTAAGAAAACTGTTAGTCCTGCAATCCTGGGTCCTCAAACTAGAGAATATAAAGCCAAGCTTCTAGTGTTTCTTAATCTGTAGGAAATAAGCAGTATCATACAAAGGCATTTACGTTTACTGGGTCAACATAGCCCAGTTGGTTTACCCCTTCAGATTCTGCAAGCACGGTATAGAAGGTAATGTTGTCAGACTTGGATTTTAGTTCTCATTCTGTGTCGGGTTTAAACATGGCTGTTGTGCAGGCTATGAACTCCTCTTCTCCATAAGGTTCCAGTAATGACTGTCTTCAGGATTATTAAAATGATTAAATGAAATGATGTTTGTTAAGCGCATAGAAAAAATTACAAATGTAATAAATGGCAGATATCAGACATTACAGTCATTTTAGTTTTTTTTTTTTAATTTGGAAAGTGAGATGGTACATAATGTAAGAAGCTTTTGTTTGATTGTAAGATGTTTGTAACATCTTTAAATAGTACATTTGGTTGAATCTATATGTGCTTTTGCTATGAGAAGTTTTAAAATTTTTCTGGATTCATTAATTGGCAGAAGTTAATGATACGAAGTCACCCTGAAAAAACATTTTTTTCCTCAGCATTGATGTTTTAGAGACTTATTATAATGGTAAGAAAATGTGGTAATGTGATAGGTCACCACAAGGCAAGTTATACACCCTGACACTGACCAGCTGTTCAGCTTGTCATTAAAAAGAAATTACTTGGGCTTCCCTGGTGGCGCAGTGGTTGAGAGTCCGCCTGCTGATGCAGGGGACACGGGTTCGTGCCCCAGTCTGGGAAGATCCCACGTGCTGCGGAGCAGCTGGACCTGTGAGCCATGGCCGCTGAGCCTGCGCGTCCGGAGCCTGTGCTCTGCAACGGGAGAGGCCACAACAGTGAAAGGCCCGCGTACCGCAAAAAAAAAAGAAATTACTTTACAACATAGAAATCCATCCTATCCCTTCATTCAGGATATACCTGCCCCATAAACCAGTCAACACATTTGTAAAGAGCATCTGATTCCACAACATATCCACTCAAAGTAACCTATGTTATCTCATGATTTCTAAACATACAGTTTATTTTTAACTACAATATATAATATTTTAGCAATGATGTATTTCTGAATGAACCCTCTTCCTCCAGCCCCCACTTTTCTTGAGAAAAGGAGTGCATATCTACTTCTAAATCCAGTGTAGTTAGGGAGCCATTCTTAAAATGTTTCAAAAAAGAAACTAATCCAGTTATTTTTGTGTTTGCTCTTTTTCGCTTACATCTTCTAAGCTGGCCCTTCGTGAACATAAAATTTTTAGGGACACATCATACTTGGATGTATAGACACCACTTATAAGTCTTGTAAAATGAATACAAAACAGGAATGTATTTTGAAACATTACAGCCTGCCTTCTTCCAAAAAAAAATTCAGGCAAATTTAGTGTGTTTTAAAATGTGACAAAATAACATAAACTAGGGAAATAATATTTTAAGAAAGCTTAAAAAAAGACCTGGCAATAATGTAGAGGGTTTTTCAGCTATAAAATATGCAAATAATCTAAGAATTACATCCATATAATTAACCAGAATACCATCTGAGTTGCCAAGGAAAATAATTTTCATTTTCATTACTGGGTAAGAAGGAACATCTGAGACTTCAGATGGTGAAAGGGTGACTTTGCTCTAATTCGTGTAGATCAGGACAGCACATTTCAATATGATCCAATTAAAAGGAGCCCAGGGACCATCCATGACAATAAAAGACGACTACGATTAAAACTTGTGTTATTTAGACATTGTTATTCACACCATAAGTATCACCATGTGCTCTGCAAACTGCAGTGTGCCCTCAAGGTGGTCATATGGATCACAAGATCAAATTTTTTCTATTAGATGCATGCTATGGGACAGGCTTGCTTAAAATGAAAGGAAATTTCAACATGTCGAAAAGGATAATGTCAAACTGGGGTATTACCAAATTCGACATAAAAGTTTTGGTGAAATGAGACACTATACCATGATTTATTATATTTTGGTCTGTTGTTTTTAAGTCTTGATATTTATTTTTGTCTGTTTGTCTGTTTGTTTATTAATGGGAGGACTTGGGAGCCAGAGCATTTACGATAGCTTTTTTATTTGATTCGGTCTCCTCAAATGAAAAATCTTGTTGAAATGGCTAATTTTGGAAGAATGTTGAGCAACAGAAATTATCTAACAAGGTACTTGTTGGTCTTTGGGGGAACTCACTTCGAAAGAGAATTCCCTGATGACCTACTCTAACCGTAAATCATTGTACATTCAAAAACTAGAGTTTAAGGCTCGTTGGTTATATCTGAAAGCTTACTCACATTTGTGTTTTAAATATTCCAAGATTTACATACTTTTATGCACTATTTCTTGTATTTTGCTCTCTTTTCTCTCCCTTTTCACTTTCTCTCTATTGTATACCTGTGACTCTTAAGCATATACATTTTTGTTTTTTTTAATTAATCCTCTAAATTCTTGAGATATTTAGAAACATGCATTGTCTTCTGATTTTTGCTAAACTGATAGGTTACACAACACCTTTAGAGAACAGGGAGATGTTTTGACTACTCTCTTTGTTACTGGAACTATATTTTCAGGCCAACCTCAGTACATAAACGGCACTGACCTTTGTATTTCCATGTGAGTTATGGTGTGGTACTATAAACCTTGTTTGTTAAGTGACTTGCATCTCTCCCATTATTGAATATGTTCTATTATGTTGTATAATATAATACTTTCTCTATATCCGCTTTTCTCTCATTTAGAAAATATTATTTTTTTTGTGGATGTGTGAATATTTGCACTTAGGGCATTACGATAGGCTGAATAATGGCCTTCCTGATAAGTCCATATCCTAATTCCTGGAACCTGTGAATGCTACCTTATTTGGCAAAAGAGATTTTGCAGATGTTTTTAAGTTAAGCGTCTTGAGATAGGGAGATTATCCTGAATTATCTGAATAATTAAAAAGCTGAGTCAGAGTTGGAAGAGAAGGTGATGGGATGAGGGAAGCAGAGATTGGGGTGATGTACTCTGAAGATGCAGGAAGTCAAAGAATAATAGTGGCCACTAGAAGCTGAAAAAGGCAAAGAAAGGGATTCTCCTCTGAGGCTTCAGAAAGCATCCTCCTTGTTGACACATTGACACTAGCCTGGTAAAACTGCCTTCAGAATCCTTCACTCCAGACCCAAAGAGACCAAATGTCTGTTGCTTTAAGCCACTAGGTTTGTGGTAACATGTTATGGTAGCAACAGGAAACTACTGCAAGCATAATTTTTTTTTTTTTTTTTTTTGCGGTACACGGGCCTCTCACTGTTGTGGCCTCTCCCGTTGCGGAGCACAGGCTCCAGACGCGCAGCCTCAGCGGCCATGGCTCACGGGCCTAGCCGCTCCGCGGCATGTGGGATCCTCCCGGACCGGGGCACAAACCTGCATCCCCTGCATCGGCAGGCGGACTCTCAACCACTGCGCCGCCAGGGAAGCCCATAATTTTTTTATAAAAGGAAAAAAAAGCCTTTATTGAAATTTAAATAAATATTACATTTAAATATAGTATATTTACAGAGTTGTGCAGCCATCACCATAATCTAAATTTAGAACATTGCTATTACGCTTAAAAGAAATCCCATGTCTATTCTTAAGAATATGTTTTTTTTTAATCAAAAATAACATAACTGCTGCTTAACATAGGTAGTGGCATCCCATGAATAATTAGGCAAAATAATTCACCTTTTGTTAGGATTCGAGTAGGGAAGGGTATGGAGGTGAAGGTGAATAAAAACCTTTAGGGAAATCCCTGTGGTCCTGGGCCACTTAGAGTAATTCTGTTTCATCTACAACACCCACTAATAATTATAAATTCAGTTTAATCTTAGAATAGAGAGTAAATTTAGGTAACATCTTTTTCTATACTTCTTGCTTGTTTCAAAAAGAATTTCAGATGTCTACCAAAGAATCCAAAATAAAAGCAGGAAAAACATATAGAAATTAAAATTTCACTACAAAGTGTGGCAGGGACCCAAGCTGAAACTTCACACCTTAGTGATCCATATTAGTTACCTGAGTTGGAACAGAAGTTTGTCACCAAACTTTTTTTTTTTTTTTTTTGCGGTACGCAGGCCTCTCACTATTGTGGCCTCTCCCGTTGCGGAGCACAGGCTCTGGACGCGCAGGCTCAGCGGCCATGGCTCATGGGCCCAGCTGCTCCGCGGCATGTGGGATCTTCCCAGACCGGGGCATGAACCCGTGTCCCCTGCATTGGCAGGCAGACTCTCAACCACTGCACCACCAGGAGAGCCCTGTCACCAAACTTTTGAAAATTAATGTGAAAGGGTACTCTTTTTCATCAGAGTCTTAAATAACCTCATATAAAAATAAGCTAATTGTCCAGGGAAAACATGATACTTTTTGGTATCATAATGAGAAAAGTATTTATTCTGAATGCTCACCTGATGAAGACACTGTAATAAAGTAGAATCATTCATCCACAAATATTTATTCAGCCTACTATGTTCCAGACGTGGATACTAAGTGCTTGGGATGCATTAAAGAAGATGCAGATAAAATCCCCTGCACTCAAGCCCCCCAGATCCCTTCTGGCAGCCACTGTAAAGTCCTTTAAAGAGATTTGGCCTAAAGCTGGAAGCACCACCCTACAATCATAACTTAGTAAAACCAATTATAAAGACAGACCGGGACTGCGTCCTTGAAAATCATTTAGCGTCATAATTCTTTTAGTAAATTTTGGCCGACATTGATTTGAGATGAACTCCTTGGCAAATGCCAGAAATAGAGCTCTTTTATGTAGCCATGGGAATTCAGAGCCATGTTCCTTAGAAATAGTCAAGGTGGGGTTAGGGTTTTAATCCTTTTACGGAGGCTTAAAATCTCAGTCAGGCCAGTTGGGGTGAGCCGTGGGGTGTCCACATTCAGAGCTCAACTTCTTTTGAGAAAATTGTTTTGAATCAACTTCACCCATAGAGCTGTGGTGAGCAAGGATTCCAGATCCATTCTTTAAAGAAACTTTGTTTCGCTCAGAAATAGTACTTATAGTAGTGCATAACTAAATAGGCTTGAATGAAAACAGCACCTTAATAAAACACCCACAGAATTTCACATTAAAAAGTGATATTTTTCTTTATGAAAAAATAGCCAAATTTAAAAATGTGGCTGCAATTTTAAAACTCTAAGATTTTTAGTGCAAGTACATTTCAAACTGTTTTCCTCACTGTCTTATCCCTCATTTTTAGCATATTATCTTATGTAGCAGTGAGGTACTTGATTTTTCATATAAATCCTTGAAATAACTTGTTTAAAACAGGTTAATTATTTTGCCAGTAGGTAAAGTAGCCAGACATCTCATTTATCTGACCCCACAAACCAGACTTGTAATAATTATAATTTACTGAGTACAAACTGTGTGCCAGAAACGGTAAGTGACTTGAATCCCCATTTAATTTCTATTATCAGCAACGTTTTACATGTTTGGTAAATAAAACTCAGAGAGGTAAAGTAACTTTGTTGATGTCACACAGATGGTTCTTTGGCAAGCAGATTATTTAACATTTTTCAATGACTAAAAACACCTCATTTGGGGGACTTCCCTGGTGGTTCAGTGTTTAAGTCTCTGTGCTTCCACTGCAGGGGGTGCAGGTTCAATCGCTGTTTGGGAAACTACTAAGATCCCACATGCCACGTGGTGAGGCCAAAACAAAAACAAAACAAAACAAAACAAAAAAAACCCACCTCGTTTTGAACCAGTTGATTTTTTGTACGTCCATTTCCAACCTCCTCTCTTTCTCCCTCTCTCTCTCATGCTCTTTGAATCTCATTTTCCTTAAGCCTCAAGTCATGTCAGTGCCCACATATACCAGGTAGTTCACTAGGCGTTGTTCACATAGATGTTACACTACTATTACTAAAGAGACAAGTTAACTTGCTGAAGTTTTCGCTTGGTATGGAGCTGGTTCAGAGTTGAAAACTGTAAACTATAACTGTTGGGCGGAAATGTTCTTATAAGAGAGTACACCTTTACCAGGCTGATGTGAAGGTGGCATGAGAAAACATTAGTGTCAGAAGAAAGAGCCTGAAAAAAAAAGGGTGAAGACCTTGAAGATCATGGCACAGAGACAGGATTAAAGTTCAACTGGTCCAAGAACAGGTGTTTAATTAGCCAAAGCCAGCGTGGACCTATCTAAAAGGCAGGGGGGCATTGGTATGTAATTTAAGAAGTGCATCAAAGAAGAACTTTCACGCATAAGTGAGGGCAAGAAAATGGGCACAGATACCAAGAACAAAAACAGCTGAGATTAAGACAGCAGCACCGAAGCTATAAAAGATGTAGCAGAAAAAAAATTAAAGCCTCAACATTTATTAGACCTACTGAGTTCATGCTTCGATATGAGAGTGAGGTGTAAATGCAGTAGGCTTGGTGACGTGTTCCCAGACACCCTTCAAAGAAGGACTTGCTGTCCAGCTGTGGCCAGTAGACTGCCTGCAGCTGAGAGCTCTTTCAGGCTACCCTAGCTGCACAGAAGACTCTTCCCCTGAGATCACACCCTTCCCAAGGGCAGCATGAATCTAGTGACTAACCAAAGAGGGGGTAGAAAAGTCCAGACATTTGAAGCTGGCTGAGAATCATTTGATGCTATTCTAGATCCAGAGCTTTGCCTGAGTCTTCATCCACCAGCAAAAGGCATGCCATGCTTCTCCCTCTGCTTTGTTCCTTTCCTTTAACAGAGGACCATCCTTTAAAAAAAAAAAACAAAAAAAAAAAACACCACAAACACCATCTCAATATTTGCTGTCAGAGAACGCAACCTGTGATTCTGCCCAAGTATCTGAACTGAAGCTTCCTTATCAAAATAGGAAATACCAAAGGGGAAAGTGGTGAAAAGTAGTACATTCAGTTTGAATATATTGTGTTGGAGGGAACAGTGGATAAACTAGGTGAAAATCTCCTGAGGGTAGAAAGATATTCCGGACTGTAGCTCATGAGTTAAGGGTGAGTAGAATTTTGTATATGGGGAAATTTTTTTGAACAAATCCAAAATATCTTTCATGTTTTTCATATGTTGTGGATATATATCAGAGCCTATTTTCCCCAAGATTCTAATTTTAAACTAAGAAAAACTATTTTGTTTGTAATATGAGCAGATTTTAGCAGTCTTTTTATTGTTCAGCTATTTGAATATTTATAAATCAGTTCTGCTGTAGGACTTGGCATCTTCTAGGGATCTTGAAGACTTAGAACAGGCAAGTCCAAATTGAAGTCAAGCTTCCATTCCCTTAGCAGCTTTCTTAGAATGTGGCAGCCCTATGTCAAGCTATTTTCTTTATTACCCAATTTATACATAACTGACAAGGTGTCCCAATTGCCTGGTTATGATATCCTGGCTTCTTCTTTGATGGGAAAGTGATTATGTTTTAAGGGGCTTTCTACACACACATTTGTCAGCTTTTAGCTGTTGCTTATGTCCTCAGTTTGGATATATTGATGCCCAAGGGTAACTTGCACATTTAAATGGGAACACTTAGTGATTATTCACATCATGTCGTCTATAAACACAGGAAGAGATACAAGAAAGTTTATTTCTTCACCTTCATATCTCCCACATATGTATTTGAATGCTGAATGCAATCATCAGGCTTCTTTACTTCCCTTTAGCCCTTTTATGCTCTTCTGATTTCACGTTTCATTAGTTAATAGTACTGGATGTGTGCCAACTAAGTAATATATACACATATGACTTTGGAGTTAGACTTAAGAGGGCATCAAAACAGAGGCATCTGCTACTAATAATCAAATGAAAATGAGGGTGTGCACTCACATACACACGTGCACACACACACTACGTTCTTTCTGTCTTAAAAACGGGATATAGAGAGGTTGCTCCCATAAAGAACACTGGTAGTTAAATATTTTACAGAAAGAATTAATGTAAAGAATGCTATATTCTCTTATATTTAGTAAAACAGGCAAAGATATTCAATTGAATGTGCCCTGTATTTAGGAAGACTGTATCCTAGTTTGCCTAGGACAGTCCTGCTTCGTGCCTGCCATGGTTCCCACACAGTCCTTTATAACATTTCTTTAACTCTCCAAAATATCCTGGCTTGCAAATCAAATCATGTGGCCACCTTACCAAGAGTACTTTTATTAAATTAATGAATTAATTTGTATTTATTTATTTATTTTGTAATATCTTTATTGTAGTATATTTGCTTTACACTAGTGTGTTAGTTTCTGCTGTATAACAAAGTGAATCACCTATACGTATATGTGTATACCCATATCCCCTCCCTCTTGCATCTCCCTCCCACCCTCCTTCTCACACCCCTCTAGGTGGTCACAGAGCACCTAGCTGATCTCCCTGTGCTCTGTGGCTGCTTCCCACTAGCTATCTATTTTACATTTGGTAGTGTATATATGTCCATGCCACTCTCTCACTTTGTCCCAGCTTACCCTTCCCCCTCCCCGTGTCCACAAGTCCATTCTCTACATCAGCACCTTTATTCCTGTCCTGCCCCTAGGTTCTTCAGAACCATTTTTTTTTTGATTACATATATATTGTTAGCATATGGTATTTATTTTTCTCGTTCTGACTTACTTCAGTCTGTATCACAGACTCTAGGTCCATCCACCTCACTACAAATAACTTACTTTCGTGTCTTTTATGGCTGAGTAATATTCCATTGTATATATGTGCCACATCATCTTTATCCATGCATCTGTTGATGGACACTTAGGTTGCTTCCATGTCCTGGCTATTGTAAGTAGGCCTGCAATGAACATTGTGGTACATGACTCTTTTAGAATTATGGTTTTCTCAGAGTATATACCCAGTAGTGGGATTGCTGGGTCATAGGGTAGTTCTATTTTTAGTTTTTTAAGGAACCTCCATACTGTTCTCCATAGTGGCTGTATCAATTTACATTCCCACCAACAGTGCAAGAGGGTTCCCTTTTCTCACACCCTCTCCAGCATTTATTGTTTGTAGATGTTATGGTGATGGCCATTATGACCGGTGTGAGGTGATACCTCATTGTAGTTTTGATTTGCATTTCTCTAATGATTAGTGATGTTGAGCATCCTTTCATGTGTATGTTGGCAATCTGTATATCTTCTTTGGAGAAATGTCTACTTAAGTCTTCTGCCCATTTTGAGATTGGGTTGTTTATTTTTTTTTATATTGAGCTGCTTGTATATTTTGGAGATAAATCTTTGTCAGTTGCTTCGTTTGCAAATATTTTCTCCCATTCTGAGAATTGCCTTTTTGTCTTGTTTATGGTTTTCTTTGCTGTGCAAAAGGTTTTAAGTTTCATTAGGTCCCATTTGTTTATTTTTGTTTTTCTTTCCATTCCTCTAGGAGGTGGGTCAGAAGGATGTTGCTGTGATATATCTTAGAGTTTTCTGCCTATGTTTTGCTCTAAGACTTTTATAGTGTCTGGCCTTATATTTAGGTCTTTAATCCATTTTGAGTTTATTTTTGTTTATGGTGTTAGGGAGTGTTCTAATTACATATTTTACATGTAGCTCTCCAGTTTTCACAGCACCACTTATTGAAGAGGCTGTCTTGTCTCCATTGTGTATTCTTGCCTCCTTTATCAAAGATAAGCTGACCATGTGCACATGGGTTTATCTCTGGCCTTTCTATCCTGTTCCATTGACCTATATTTCTGTTTTTGTGCCAGTACCATACTGTCTTGATTACTGTAGCTTTGTAGTATGGTCTGAAGTCAGGGAGCCCAATTCTTCCACCTCTGTTTTTCTTTCTCAAGATTGCTTTGACTATTCAGGGTCTTTTGTATTTCCACAGAAATTGTGAAATTTTTTGTTCTAGTTCTGTGAAAAATGCCATTGGTAGTTTGATAGGGATTTCATTGAATCTGTAGATTGCTTTGGGTAGCATAGCCATTTTCACAATGTTGATTCTTGCAATCCAGGAACATGATATATCTCTCCATCTGTTTGTATCATCTTTAATTTCTTTCATCCGTGTCTTATAGTTTTCTGCATAGAGGTCTTTTGTCTCCTTCAGTAGGTTTATCCCTAGGTATTTTATACTTTTTGTTGCAGTGGTAAATGGGAGTGTTTCCTTAATTTCTCTTTCAGATTTTTCATCATTAGCATATAGGAATGCAAGAGATTTCTGTGCATTAATTTTGTATCCTGCTACTTTACCAAATTCATTGATTAGCTCTGGTAGTTTTCTGGTAGCTCTTTAGGATTCTCTATGTATAGTATCATGTCATCTGCAAACAGTGACAGTTTTACTTCTTTTCCATTTTGCATTCCTTTTATTTCTTTTTCTTCTGTTTTCTGTGGCTAAAACTTCCAAAACTATGTTGAATAATAGTGGTAAGACTGGGTTCCTGATCTTAGTGGAAATGTTTTCAGTTTTTCACCATTGAGAACAATGCTGGCTCTGGGTGTCATACGTGGCCTTTAATTATGTTGAGGTAAGTTCCCTCTATGCCTACTTTCTAGAGGGTATTTATTATAAATGGTGTTGAATTTTGTCAAAAGATTTTTCTGCATCTATTGAGATGATCATATGGTTTTTATCCTTCAGTTTGTTAATATGGTGTATCACATTGATTGATTTGTGTATATTGAAGAAACCTTGCATTCCTGGGACAAACCCCAGTTGATCATGGTGTATGATCCTTTTAATGTGCTATTGGATTCTGTTTGCTAGTATTTTGTTGAGGATTTTTGCATCTGTGTTCATCAGTGGTATTGGCCTGTAGTTTTCTTCCTTTGTGACATCTTTTTCTGGTTTTGGTATCAGGTTGATGGTGGCCTCATAGAATGAGTTTGGGAGTGTTCCTCCCTCTTCCATATTTTGGAAGAGTTTGAGAAGGGTAAGTGTTAGCTCTTCTCTAAATGTTTGATAGAATTCACCTGTGAAGCAATCTGGTCCTTGGCTGTTGTGTGCTGGAAGATTTTTAATCACAGTTTCAATTTCAGTGCTTGTGATTGGTCTGTTTATATTTTCTGCATCTTTCTGGCTCAGTCTTGGAAGATTATGCTTTTCTAAGAATTTGTCCATTTCTTCCAGGTTGTCCATTTTATTGACATATACTTGCTTTTAGTAATCTCTCATGATCCTTTGTATTTCTGCAGTGTCAGTGGTTACTTCTCCTTTTTCATTTCTTTTCATTTCAGTTCTATTGATTTGAGTCCTCTCCCTGGTTTTCTTTTTTTTTTTTTTTTGCGGTGCGTGGGCCTCTTACTATTGTGACCTCTCCCGTTGCGGAGCACAGGCTCTGGACGCGCAGGCTCAGCGGCCATGTCTCACAGGCCCAGCCGCTCCACAGCACGTGGGATCTTCCCGGACCGGGGCACGAACCCGTGTCCCCTGCATCGGCAGGTGGACTCTCAACAACTGCACCACTAGGGAAGCCCCTCCCTGGTTTTCTTGATAATCTAGCTAATGGTTTATCAACTTTATCTTCTCAAAGAACCAGCTTTTAGTTTATTGATCTTTGTTATCATTTCCTTTATTTCTTTTTTATTTATTTCTGATGTGATCTTTATTATTTCTTTCCTTCTGATAACTTTGGGGATTTTTTGTTCTTCTTTCTCTAATTGTTTTAGGTGTAAGGTTAGGTTGTTTATTTGAGATTTTTCTTGTTTCTTGAGGTACGATTTTATTTCTATAAACATCCCTCTTAGAACTGCTTTTGCTGCATCCCATAGTTTTTGGGTTGTTGTGTTTTCATTGTCATTTGTTGCTAGGTATTTTTTGGTTTCCTCTTTGATTTCTTCAGTGATCTTTTGGTTATTTAGTCATGTATTGTTTAGCCTTCATGTGTTTGTATTTTTTACAGTTTTTTTCCTGTAATTGATATCTAGTTTTGTAGCATTGTGGATGGAAAATATACTTGATATGATTTCCATTTTCTTAAATTTACCAAGGTTTGATTTGTGACCCAAGATATGATGTATCCTGGAGCATGTTCCATGAGCACTTGATAAGAAAGTGTATTCTGTTGGTTTTGGATGGAATGTCCTATAAATATCAATTAAGTCCATCTTGTTTAATGTGTCATTTAAGTCTTGTGTTTCCTTATTTATTTTCATTTTGGATGATCTGTCCATTGGTGAAAGTGGGGTGTTAAAGCCTCCTATTATGATTGTGTTACTGTCGATTTCCCTTTTTATGGCTGTTAGCATTTGCCTTATGTATTGTGGTGCTCCTATGTTGGGTGCATAAATATTTACAATTGTTATATCTTCTTCTTGGGTTGATCCCTTGATCATTATGTAGTGTTCTTTTTTGTCTCTTGTTATATTCTTTATTTTTAAGTCTATTTTGTCTGATATGAGAATTGCTACTTCAGCTTTCTTTTGACTTCCATTTGCATGGAATGTCTTTTTCCATCCCCTCACTTTCAGCCTATATGTGTCCCTAGGTCTGAAGTGGATCTCTTTTAGACAGTGTATATATGGGTCTTGTTTTTTTATCCATTCAGCTAGTCTATGTCATTTGGTTGGAGCATTTAATCCGTTTACATTTAAGGTAATTATCGATATGTATGTGCCTATTACCATTTTCTTAATTGTATTAGGTTTGTTATTGTAGGTCTTTTCCTTCTCTGTGTTTTCTGCCTAGAGAACTTTTTTTTAGCATTTGTTGTAAAGCTGGTTCAGTGGTGCTGAATTCTCTTAGCTTTTGCTTGTCTGTAAAGGTTTTAATTTCTCCTTTGAATCTGAATGAGATCCTTGCTGTGTAGAGTAATCTTGGTTGTAGGTTTTTCCCTTTCATCACTTTAAATATGTCCTGCCACTCCCTTCTGGCTTGCAGAGTTTCTACTGAAAGATCAGGTCTTATTCTTCTGGGGATTCCCTTGTATGTTATTTGTTGCTTTTCTCTTGCTGCTTTTAATATTTTTCCTTTGTATTTAATTTTTGCTAGTTTGATTAATATGTGTCTTGGCATGTCTCTCCTTGGATTTATCCTGTATGGGACTCTCTGTGCTTCCTGGACTTCACTGACTATTTCCTTTCCCATATTAGGGAAGTTTTCAGCTATAATCTCTTCAAGTATTTTCTCAGTCATTTTTTTTCATCTTCTTCTTCTGGGACCCCTGTAATTCAAATTTTGGTGCATTTAGTGTAGTCCCAGAGGTCTCTGAGACTGTCCTCAATTCTTTTCATTCTTTTTTCTTTATTCTGCTCTGTGGTAGTTATTTCCACTATTTTATCTTCCAGGTCACTTATCTGTTCTTCTGCCTCAGTTATTCTGCTATTGATTCCTTCTAGAGTATTTTTAATTTCATTTATTGTGCTGTTCATCATTGTTTGTTTTATCTTTAGTTCTTCTAGGTCCTTGTTAAATGTTTCTTGTATTTTCTCCATTCTATTTCCAAGATTTTGGATTATCTTTACTCTCATTACTCTGAATTCTTTTTCAGGTAGACTGCCTATTTCCTCTTCATTTTTTTGGTGTGGTGCATTTTTACCTTGCTCCTTCATCTGCTGTGTGTTTATCTGTCTTCTCATTTTGCTTAACTTACTGTGTTTGGGGTCTCATTTTTGCAGGCTGCATGTTCGTAGTTCCCTTTGTTTTTGGTGTCTGCCTCCATAGGCTAAGGCTGGTTCAGTGGATTGTGTAGGCTTCCTGGTAGAGGGGACTGGTGCCTGTGTTCTGGTGGATGAGCATGGACATTGTCTTACTGGTGGGCAGGACCACGTACGATGGTGTGTTTTGGGATGTCTGTGAACTTATTATGATTTTATGCAACCTCTCTGCTAATGGGTGTGGTTGTATTCCTGTCTAGCTATTTGTTTGGCCTGGGGTGTCCTGCACTAGAGCTTGCTGGTCGTTGAGTGGAGCTTGGTCTTTGCATTGAGAGGGAGATCTCTGGGAGAGCTTTTATCATCTGATATTACATGGAGCTGGGAGGTCTCTGGTCGACCAATGTCCTGAACTTGGCTCCCACACCTCAGAGGCACAGGCCTGACACCCTGCCAGAGTATCAAGACCCTGTCATCCACACAGTTTTTCCAAAGTCTGACGTCTTCTGCCTGCATTCAGTAGGTGTTCTGTAGGAGTTGTTCCATATGTAGACGTACTTTTGATGTATTTATTGGGACGAAGGTGATTTCCACATCTTACTCCTCTGCCATCTTGAAGGTCCTCCCGAGAGTACTTTTTGATTATTAAATAATTTAGCTTATCAATATGCTGGGTAACATGTGACCTGTCATAAAACTTTTATTAAATAATTCTACTCGATTAATCAATTGTTAATCCTAGAAGGATATAGTGATTTCAATACTTTGGGGATCATTGTAAAATGTTTATTACAGTTAATTTTATATGGAGTTTTTCATTTAAAAAGTAGAATGGTCTTAAAATGTATCAGTTCATGAATATTGTTTCATCAACATGGTGTGGTAACATGATCCCTGATTCACAATGTGGGATCCCTGATCTCAGCAATATTGTAATTTACTGTGTGGTTTTGATGAGGTCGTGGACTTCAGTATGCTCTAAAAACATGATTAAACATAGTAGAAATACTGTTTACTAAAGTAGTGTCTAGATCCAAAAGCTTATATATCCATTTGATAATCAGTCATGAGCTGACTCTTGTGGCACAAATCCCTTCAAAATATACATGCTTCTAGGAGTACTTGGATAATGAAGATACAGGTGATGATAAATTTCATTGCTTTTCTGAACCTATATTGGCTTTCGTTTTTGTTACTTCTGACTTTACTATGTAGAAATCATGATATTGGTAATAAAAATTTTATCTTTATCGTATATATTTATTCACATTTCTTCCATTAATTCCACAGTCATCACTTCCTGGAGAGAAATATGCTCTATTTCCAGACAGTATGTGTATTATAATTTTCTAAATTTTAAAATAAACATTGCATTGACATTATAAGCACTCTCAGTGTACTGTGATGGTAGCTTCATGTTGTTATCAAGACAACGTGAATACAAGCAGTTGCTTAATTTACACATACCCAATAAACGTAGGTAATAGATATTTTTAGTGAATTGATGTTTATACTGAAATAATTATAGGTTTGTCGTTTTGTAGACAAAAGCCATCTGATCGTTTTCTCTCAGTATACATGTTATTGAGAAATTGTCCTGTGACAATAGTTTTACTTTTTATAAATTATCCTCCTTTAAGGATTTTATGTATTCCAGTGATTTGAACTTCTATGTAGATGATTCCACACTTTTTAGACCCTCCTAAAATGAGAATTGCATTCTGACTGCTTCCTTGACATCTCCATCTGGAGTCCCTGAAAACAGCTTAAATTCAACACACCAATAATTCAATAAATACTTCCTTCTCAGAAAAATGTATCCTGGGATAACCCTGCTGAAGTAATGTTGGATGACACCTTCTTTCTCACACCCTACATATACTTGGTTGCCAAGTTATATATATATTTTCAAATTTTGCAGTGTCTGGTTTAAATATTTCTTTATTTCTAACTTCTTGAAACATGGACAAATTTGCCTATTCCCATTTGTGTGTGTGTGTGTGTGTGTGTGTGTGTGTGTGGTGTGTATTTCCTCCTCTACTTATACACTCTATAGAGAACTTTGTAAATTTCTTTTTTTTTTTTTTTTTTTTTTTTGCCGTACGTGGGCCTCTCACTGTTGTGGCCTCTCCTGCTGCGGAGCACAGGCTCCGGACACGGAGGCTCAGCGGCCATGGCTCACGGGCACAGCCACTCTGCGGCATGTGGGATCTTCCCGTACTGGGGCACGAACCCGCGTCCCCCGCATCGGCAGGGAGACTCTCAACCACTGCGCCACCAGGGAAACCCTGTAAATTTCTTTTTTACATTCTTTTTTACTCTTGTTTTGTTCATTTTTAATTTTGAGTCTCAATTGAATTCCCTTTTTCCAAATTCAATCACAATCTTTATGTATAAAATAAAAAACTCCCAAGATAATTTTTGTATTTTATGAATTCAATTATTTAAATTAAATAAATTATTTTAACATACACACTTGCAAAAAGTGAGTGAAATATGTTTAAGTAGTTAATAAATTCCATTATTATAAAATGAGAGGTGCCAGTCACACGTCTATGTTCCACTGGAGTTTTGCAGCATATTTTGTCACTGCCTAAACTTTAGTTGACTGTTTTATAGAAAGTGATATTTTTCATCATCTCTTAATGACACTTGCTTCACCTGGCACTTTAGTTATTTTTGTTTATGCATCAAACACTACATATTTGATGACAGTAAATGCTGCTTATTATTCTTGTCATCAAAAAGAGCTAAATCAGTTCTGGGAATGGCATTGTACCAGTTTCAGGTGCATGGGATGCCCTTGAAAACTGTTTGTGGAATAAGTGAATGAATGATGTTTTTCTTCAGAGAAACTCTCTTGAGGACAAGGTCAATATTTTTACATGCCATAATAGTCCCTATGTTCTAGCACCTGTGTAACAGTTTTTTAATAGTCATGTGTAGAATTTAAATACTCCTGATAGAAAATCTTGTTCAAAAAAATATATATTACTGAACCTAATCTCTGAAATAAAAGGCAAAATTTATGAAATCTAAACAAAATTTATTTAAAGTTTTCTACCTGCTATTGTGAATGAAATGAATTTAAGTTATCATTTTATGAATATGATTAGTGATGCCAAAATACTATTAATCCTATGCAAAATATTAACCAGATTTTGTTATTTGTTCATATAAAAGGTATTACACAAGTAGTATTTAATTGAATATATATTTTTTTAATATCAAATTCTGTACCTTGGAAAATAACTTTTGAGAGAAAATTGATAAAAATCAAGAATGCTATTAGTTTTCTATTTCAGTTCTATACATCAGGACAACACTAAACCTGTTTAAGAGATAGATGAGTTTTGTACATGACCATTATGGATTCTGTATGGAAACAGCATTACACATGTGAAATACAGAATCAGATTCTTAATGGCCGCATTCTTACATTTGAGAAATGTTTCATAACATTTCACAACATTGTGATAAAATATGGTATACTGAGAATTGAGCTTTATTGCAGAAAGTTAAAAATGTATGCCTGCAAAATTGTTATGATTCATGTTTTTCAACTGAAAAGTGGAATAAAACAGGCTGGCAATCAGTTCTCCAAAAGTGACAGCTGTAATAACCTGGTAGGGAATTCTCAGTAGTTCATGATTTTGGCCTTCGGAAGGTATAGGTTTAAGGTGGGATTTAATTTGGAACCACAGATGGAAGAAACATCTTCTTTCCTTGGCTAATATTAGACAGCCATTTAAAAAAATCCAGAGGAGCCAACTCTAAGTTTTGCACAGAGAGAGGAACCAGTGTATACATATTGTGGGTTCTTAATAAATGTTGTTGTCATAGCTGTAGCTTTTACACAGCCAAAGTGCATACCACAGACCCAGTAGCACCCAAACTTTTACTTTGTGGCTTCTGGCTGTCCACAACTTTAATGCAAATAGTTGTGCATTTTAGACAATGCTAGTTTTGTGGGGAGCAATTTCATTTTCATCCAAATGTCATTCCCTTTAGCTTTTATTCACTCCTACTACTGTTCTATATTATAAAAGAATGAATTCCATCTACCTTAGCTTAAATGAATATATATATATATGGATTTTAAAATGTGGGATTATAACCTCTCAATCTATTACCATTCCCAGTACCTATGCAGTTCAATGAAAATCATCTGTAAGCTTTATCTAATTTGCTTGGGATTTAATTTTCTGAAAAAGTGTGTGAATTTGCAAAAGAGCAGAAAGAAGAAATAAAATGACTATCTAAAATTATTACTATACCATCTTCTATTACCAAACTAAAATTGTTTCCTAACTTATTGTCAAGAATTTTTAAAAAGGAAAGAAAAATGCCGTTTTCCCAAATAACAAAAGATAGTTTGACAAAGCAAGTAAAATACAACTACTGGTTTATCTGTCTAACAACTTGAACAAGACATAGGGAGTTCAGAACCATAGATATTTAGACCTGGAAGAAACATTAGAAATCACACTGGCAATCTCTTTCAGCCAATAGAAAGCTGAGGCCAGAGACGCTTAGTGACTTTTTCGGGTTCACAGAACTAATTAGTGTCAAACATTTAGTGACTTTTTCGGGTTCACAGAACTAATTAGTGTCAAACATGGCAATCCCATGGCAAAAATTTCCAAGCACTTTTTTTTTTTTTTTTTCGCGGTACGCAGGGCTCTCACTGTCGTGGCCTCTCCCGTTGCGAAGCACAGGCTCCGGACGCGCAGGCTCAGCGGCCATAGCTCACGGGCCCAGCCGCTCCGTGGCATGTGGGATCTTCCCAGAGCGGGGCACGAACCCGCATCCCCTGCATCGGCAGGCGGACTCTTAACCACTGAGCCACCAGGGAAGCCCTCCAAGCTCTTTTAAGGAAGTTCTTTGCATTACACTACATGATGATTTATATAAATAATATTTAAATGCTTTCTTAGCAGCAGCAATTCATATTTTTTTTATTAATTTGTCCATAAGTAGCCTGAGTAGCCAGAAAATTTCTGTCTGACCTTACCTCTTCCTTGCAATAAACCATTCACTGGCTCCCCATCTTATTCAGATAGAGCCAAGATTTATCCAGTGCCTACATGGTCTGAAGGGACCCATTCTACCCCTGCTCTCTGTACCCCATCTCCTATTTCTTCCTCTCATACAATTTGCTCAGCTGCTTTGGCTTCCTTAGTTCACGGCAAACAACTGTCTCATGCTCCCACTTCTAGGGTGTGCATTTCCTCTTTTCTTTTCCTGGGATGCTCTACCCCCATGTATAGGTATGATTCAGTCCCTTACCTTCTTTAAGTCTGTTTAAATCTCACATTCTAAATGTATCTTTTCCTGACCAGCCTACTTAAAGTGTTTGTTTTGTGTGTTTTCGTTCTGATTTTTTAAAAAATTCACTGCCATATCCCTACCTTCAGAAATGGTAACTCAATCATATGAGGTCATCAAACATTTTGTTGCTGAATTCATAAATAAAAGAATAAAAAAACTGTTAACTTTATCCAAAGAATAAACCATAAATTATATAAGGCTAAGTGGGAGTGTGAATCAAATACTTCTTTGTAGATATGCCAAAGATTATACAGTGAATTATTAGCAAAACACAAAAAAATCTTGGCATATTTGAAACCTTACCAATATTATTTTCCCTGAATAAACTGTTTCCTGTTTCATTCCATTTTATAGCATTCCTGCTTCCTTTAGTCAATAATTTTAGCAGCTAAGTGATATTCAAATCTCTTTGTCATCACTAGTATAATCAACTAGTGGTATGGATGAGACCAGTAAATATTTAAAGAAATCTTTATTCTTAAAAGGACGCTTGCTATATCTATATTTAAAAACTAGATGTACTCTGTGAAATTTAGGTTGATACTTGGAGATAAAAATAGTTTCAAATTTAATTCACATCTTCCATCTATAGTATCCATCCCTGGAAGAAGAGTAAATAGACAAAATGTGGTAGCCACACGTAATGGAGTACTATACAACAGTATGGAGCAGCAGATCAGATGTGCCCCTAGATGCACAGAAACATGGTTAGAACTTAAACAAATAATAGTTATTAAAAATATAAAAAATAACATTATACATACATATGTATATATGACATGTGTATATATGTGTATATACATACATGTGTACATATGTATATAAACCCATAGTGCTTACTGGAAAAGTAAGAAAGATCATTATATGTATGTGTGTGTTTGTATACATGCATGTTTAACAAGCATATGTACACATTCATACAGACAAATAGATATGTAACCTTTATGCATGTCAATTAAAAATATGGATAACAATAAGAATATATATTTTGAAAAAATGTATACAAACAAAATATAGTGTTAAACACACGAAAATGTTTACCAATGATTAAAGAAAGAAACAGAAAATGAGGAGATAAATGAATAAGCAAATGAACAAATGAAGAAAAGGACATTTCAGTAATAAATGATAATAATGTACACTGATCCTATGAGAATAATTAACTAAGATCAGTCAATAATCAAGGTTTCTATTACAATTAGGATATTTCTATGTCTAAGAGAGAAAATATCAAATATATATTAAATTTACATTGTCAAAGCCGTTTCTATTAAAAACAGTACAGCAAAACTTTAATAATATTTTTCATTTTTTTCTTTTTGACACATTCTAATTGAATGAATTAGATGTGTATTACACCAAAGTTGCTACTAATGTAGATTTTGTAACTCTTTTTATTAATTTATTATTACTTTGTGATTAAATACTTAACATAGACAATGACTTCCAAATTTATTGGTGCTTCCCAAAAACAAATGTGGGAAGTTTCCTGTCCTTTTTTTTTTTAACTATTGGTCTATACAATTTAGTAAGGTTTCAAAAAGAGAAATACAAAACAAAATTCTGGGATCTATTTAGTTTAAGATTCATATATATATGACATCTGCCCATACTGGGAAATATCATTTTGTAGGGAATATTCTAAACAGCTAGGGGTGTGGGGACAGGTAAAATAGCTCAGGTGTTAACCTTATGCCCCACTGTTTATTATAGACATAATAATTTAAAAGGAAAAGTTTTACCAGACTATTGTTAGAGAAAGAGGTGATCTGAGAACTGAAGTGATATCCCTCACTGCTAATTATAACAGTAACATTCTCCTCTACATGTTGAACTCTTCATTCATTCACACAATAAACAAATATATATTAAGCACTTTTATACAATATGAACTCAGGTTCTAGGCACTGGAGATACAACACCAAAAAAAAAAAAAAATTTGCAAAATCCCTGTCCTCATAGAGTATGTCTTATGAAAGTTAACAAAATAGGAATATACTTTCTGAAAAACAAGATTAAATTCTTTTTGAAAAGTAAATAATTTAAGTCAAATTCTGGTATATAGCTGTATATAAAAAGAAAAAAATATGTAAATCTTTTGTATTTGGTTAGTTTAAATGTGTCTCTTGAATCTAATCATTTGTGGAGGAAATAACTAAATAGGCTTGATTCTTAGAAAACAAGAACAGAGGCAAAAACATCCTGATTCCATTAAAGTTTCTCTATCCTATAAAACTCTTGTCTTAGGAATGGTATATTTCTTCCATAAATTCTCTGGTCCAGCTCTCTGTAATTCTAAGTTTCTTCCTATGGATATAGGTACACCATGTTGAAAAGGTTATGGCTCTGTAAAGAAACTCCACATTATTTAAGTTTGTTGATAATTTCTAAGCACTAAAACTTATTCTGGGAGTAAAGATTCTAATTGTAAGTTTTATATTAAATAATACTATGAAATACAAATTAATCAATATTTAATTAATTTTATGCCATTATTTTTACAGAGAGAAATATAAAACTAGGTAACCACATACAATGGAAGTGTGGCCATTAGACACTGAAAAGCAATTAACTAGATATTCTTATTTACAGTCAACAATCAGGGAATAATTATATTGCTTAAAATCAACATCTCCCATCTATGCTTGCATAAAAGATTTATTTCAAAACTTGAAGATGAGAAACAGGAATTACACAGAGATTAAATTATTTAATTTAAAATCAGCAGTCTGTTATCTCCACTTTAAAATCATTTTCCATATTTAGCTTTAATCCAGCAATCTAAAATGATGTTTGAAAAATATTTTTATCCCATTTAAGGTACTTAATAATTGAGCATAAATTATGAATGCAAATATAATTTGCATGTCATAAATCAGGTTTAGAAGCAGCTGCAAGACAGTAAGGGAGCACTTTTCACCATATATGTTGTGGATTAACAGATCAAATCTAGGAGTGTGGAAGGGATGCATATAAAATACTGAATTGTGATTGTACTCTAATCAGATATCAACATAAAGACATATCTTTTAAAAGCTTCAGACAATTTAAGTATATGGTGTCATTTAACTCATTTAGAAGTACACATACAAACACAGATGCACATACATCCCTCACTTTGCAATTAAAATATAAATATATGTGATAATCTTTTGCTTTTTAAAAGAGAGTACTGCCATCTTGCATGCTTTCATAAAGCTCTGTGTTCATGCTTTAATAGCACTGTACTTAGGAGTGAAGCTAGGCTGCATTGTCTTCAATATTTAATTGTTTATTGAACAAGGTGGCAAAACTTTATTGCTTAGAAGGGTTTACAGAGAAAGGTTTGCGGAAATCATTTGGAAGCTGTTAAACGAGAATGAACTTCACTCTTCAGATTAGCACAATTGAATTTCCTCTATTAATAAAAACTCCATTTCTATAAAATAAATAACACATGTACTTGAATCGATAGAAATCAAATCAATTAGGACGCTCTAATGTCTATTCAATAGCTCTTTTTTAGAAATATTTCATACTCTAGTTTTAATACTGTTTTACTATTTTGGAGCTTAATTATAGGAGCTTGTAGTAAACTACAAAATAAAGTTTCTCTCTAATTTGGTTAAGTATCCATCACAAATCAAAAATCATTACATCTAAAAAATATTTACTTTAATATTCATCATCTAAACTCAAAATCATATTCAATTGATCCTGGTTCCTAATAAGTGCTTCACAAGCATTGAGGAAAGTTAATACAAAATAGCCATTACTTGACACCCTCACATCTTTCTTAATTTAATGGATACATCAATTAATCATTTAACTAATAAGTCAGGTTCCAAGGATATATTTTGGAATAGGATTCTAGTTTCTGAGTTTCCTCTGAGACAGATCCTCTAACACAGATGAGCAAATTGGTTCATATGCCCTGTAGTCTCATAAGTTATTAGTTTGATATTTTGCTACTGTTATGATGAACAATGAATTAGATAGTAGGCTGTGTTATGAAACAAACAAATATTATAATTTTTCATATATATTTTTATAAAGCTATACCTTGTTGTTTTTTCCCCCCTTTTTAAGCCCAGTTTTCTCCTATAGGTATCATAAACTTAGTTTCTGTTAAATATTCCCATATTTTACCCAACAAAATTGGATTTTCATTAAAAATGTTTTGTGATATTTTAAAATAATAAAATATGTGTTTTTCTATAACTACAGAAGTTATACAATTTTTTATTAAAAGATGCAGTTATTACTTGGTCCTTCTATTGTTTCCCTTACTTCTCAATACCTTAGGAAACCAGTATTAGCTTTCTGGTATCTATCCTCTGTACATCTATAGAAACATACATAGATATTCTTGTATAACTTGACTAAGTTGCATATAACATATAACATGCAGCAATTTATTGCTCTGAATATTTCATTTATCCCTCCAGATCAGATTTCAGTATTTATTTTTTATCAGTGTACCAAACATCATCTGTTATTTTTATTAGCTTCAGTCTATCCATATGTAGATACAATGCATATTTATGCAAAATATTGCTATTGAATGGAGCAGTTAATTTACATGTTCTAGCCACTAAAATAACGTTTTAATAAATATATTTATGTATATGCCTATAAGCATTGAGACTTTTATTTCTATATCCTAGATTACTAAATGAGGTATTGCTGAGTCAATGAGTGTGAATCTGTAATTTTGATATATAGTGCAGATTTATTTTCAAAAACAGTGTAGCTGTTTAGACTCCATTCAGTGATGCCCATTTCCCTACATATTTGTGCACCATAGTTAACACTCGAATCTTTAACCAATACAACGTTTGGAAGAAGAAAACTTGTGATTTTAATTTATATAGTCTTAATTAGGAGTGATGTGAACTATGATATCACTCATTATCTTCATGAATTAAGATACTTGCCTTGAAATTTATTATCAATTAAAAAAAGGAAAAAGATTGCATCAGTTGTAACAGACAAGGAAGACTTTATTCAATAAAAAAGACAGATTGAATTCAGTTTTGCTGAAACAAAAGGCAGGGGACTTTTCAGTGCTGGAGTGAGCTAATTGAAAAGTATTGGAGGACATTTCTAAGGAGGTTGGTCCATGTGGTTACATCATCTTTGTTTACTAATTGGTGCTTATTGAAGTTAGCCCCCTACCCTCCCATAGAGACTGGGAAGTCAAGCCTCTATACTTCTTGATGATTGCAATTTCAAAGAAATGGCTCCCAGGTCTTTGAGAAGAAAAAAAAATATTTGCTGGGTTGTAAAACTGCCAAGAGGCTGAGAGAAGATTTATATCTCAAAGGGATAGAGAAATAATTTACAGGTGCAAGTTTTCTAAAGTAAATGCTCTCAGAAAAGGGAGGTCAGGGAGTTCATAGTCAGGAAGAAGCCTGTCTAAAGTTTATTCAAGCTGAGGAGAACCTTAAGGCCATCTTGATTTCTACAAAGTAACTTGTGCCTGTGGCTACCTCCTCCAGAGACAATTTACTTGCCTAAATCTCTCCCCTCAACTACCACCTGCATGAGAAATTTGTAGCTTTTAATCCTTGCCCTCCTTCTGCATTTTGCTGAGATTATCTATCTATCTACCTATCTATCTATCTACCTACCTACCTACCTATCTACCTATAGCTCTATCATCTATCAATCATCTATTTAACTTATTCTCTCATAAGAATTTAATTCTGGGCTATTATATATTTACTAGGAGTATAACTCATCTAGCTCAATAATTTTTAAATAGCACATTACTATTAACTAAAATGTATGTTTATAAATATATTACAAAATGTGTTTGCTGTATTTTCTTCTTTTTATTTTCCATTAAAAAAAACAACAACCAACAACTGTGTTCTGATTCTGTAACTATTTGTACTTTCTCTAGAATTGTCCAAAGACACCCAGGAGGCAAAAGCTCTGACTTTTCACATGTTTGATTCTATCTTACTTTTTATGTTAAAAATGGAACTGTAACAGTTGGCAGTATTTAACGTTCTTGAACAACAGATACCTTCTCTCCATCAGCCATGGATTTTATTCCAACGTTCTTCAGTTTCTACCGTGCAGATGAGAAGTTCTATGGTTGGCAGATTTTCTCTTCCTTTGAAGGGAAAATTTCCTTCTATTCTGAGGATTATAAGATTTTCTCTCTTTTTTTTTTTTTCTGAATTGAGGATTTCTATCAGGGTATTATGAACTGTATGTGATTTTTAAATTAATCCTGTCTGGGACTTGAGAAGCACTTTAAATCTCCAGGCTCAGAGAAAATGCATCTCTTATTGGTTCTCCTTTTCTTTAGTTCTTTTTTCTTTCTGGAACTCTTTCCTCCATCCCCTGTTATTACATCTGCTTTGTGGTACAAGTCTCTTAGAATTTCCTTATGGCTTTCCATTCCTTTTTATATTTCTTCAACATTAAGTGCTATTTCTTTTCTCTGACTCTGCAGAACGTCATTTAGCTTTTAGCTGTGATTATCCTATATTTTCATTTAAAGATACTTTAAATTCAAAGTTTATTAAGACTAGATATCACATTAACATACTTGGTCCATTTCTTCCAGGTAAAAATGACAGCTGCCTCCTAACCCCCAGGAATGTAGACAGTTTAGCTCACCATCTTAGCACCCAGCCAGCAAGATCAGGAAAGTCTCCCAGAGTCCCTAGTGTAACCAACTGCTGTTCCACAGGTGGCAGTTCTCACCCCAGCTGTCCTTAGAAAGCATGAGATTGTTCTTTATACCTTCAGAAAAATCCCCTCCTCTCCTTCTGATTTTCAATCCTTGTCTGGTTCCAGGGAGAACATTGGGATATACTTTTTATATTCTGCCACATTTCCCACCAATAGAAGAAAAGGGAGTCACCAATATCTCACTCCATCCTTTACCTTCTGGAAACCAGATTACCATTTTAATATTGGCAATGTTTACTGGAGTGGGGTTGGGAGGATTTTTCTTGACTAATGTTGGAATTTTCTTTTAAAGCAAGGCAAATAGAGTGCTCAGCTTTTTATGTTATACGGGTTCTGTTAGTTCTATAAATGGATGTGTGATAGTTTTCAAACAACTTAGCATAAATGCAACAGGGGTATTTCTAATACTCAGGGTTATATTAGATCTTTAGTTTAAACCATGACAATTTTAAGCTGGAACAAGACATTGAACAGCAAGGTTTTCTCTAACAGCTCCTGTCCTGTATATCTCAGCATCTTGCTCAAAAACACAAATTGTGCACAAAAAGGCAACTCATTCAGATCTGTCATTACCTTATTCTCTTTCTCTTTTCCCAAAAAATCCAATCTGTCGAGCCGAACTAATAATATAAATAGAGTAGAAAAGAGATACAGATACAGACATAGATATGAAGCTTCAGTTTTCATCAAACAAGGTATGGTGATATTGTTTTGTTTGTTTGTTTGTTAACATCTTTATTGGAGTATAATTGCTTTACAATGGTGTGTTAGTTTCCGCTTTAGAACAAAGTGAATCAGCTATACATATATCCCCATATCTCTTCCCTCTTGCGTCTCCCTCCATCCCACCCTCCCTATCCCACCCCTCTTTTAAAGAGTCACCTGGTGAACTACAGTTATATAAAATGCATTCAATATTAATAGCTGTATATTTATATTCATATATAATTTTTTAGATTGTCATAGATATTTTTTCACTTCCCTATTAACCAATAGATTTTTCCTAATCCTTCCCATCCTCAAGTCAAGACCAGTAAGGTTCCTACAGGAGATGTAAGGAGGCATATTTGTATGTGTTGTCAATGAACCAGAGCATGGATCTGGCTTTTATCCAACAATCAAACATTTTAATCATAGAATCCAAGGAGACCGTCTTATTGCACACTAAAATCTGAAATTACCCAGAGTCATAATTAAGTATAACTTACACATAACACTTTGTGTACCATCTAGAATGCATTTAGTTGAATACTGAGTATTCTACCCACTCAACTAAACATTCAAACTAAACATTCAAACATGCTAATCTATAAGGGCTCAACACAGGCAATAGCTATATCCTAGAAAAGGAACTGAGCATGGTTCTCTGGAAACCCATTACTAATCATTATCTTGATAACAGTTTTTCTCAGAATATAACATTGTAAAGAATCTCTTTTTGTATTATTTTTTACTGAAGTATAGTTGATGTACAATATCATGTTTAGTGTGTACAGCACAGTGATTCAGATATATATATATATATATGTTTATGTTCAGATTATTTTCCCTTATTACAAAATATTGAGTATACTTCCCTGTGCTATACAGTAGGTCCTTGTTGGTTATCTATTTTATATATAGTAGTGTGTATATGTTAATCCCAACCTCCTAATTTATCCCTCCCACCACCCTCCTTTTGCTTTTGGTAACCATAAGTTTGTTTTCTCTGTCTGTGATTCTCTTTCTGCTTAGTAAATATGTTCATTTGTATCATTTTTTTAGATTCCACATATAAACAATATCATATGAATCTTAAGCCCAAATTAATTTGTAAGTAATTTATTTTATATTTTATATAGTATGGTATACTTTATATAAAATATCATTTTATATTATAAATTGTTTTAATTCATAATTAACAAAGCAATTATAGTTTCTTTAATTTCATATTTATATTATGCAAAATTTATATTTGGAAATATAAATTGCCATTTATATTATCAAATGTAAGCCTCTTTCTGAGTTAAACCAAAATAATGTCAGAACACCTAGTGGAATATTAATAAAACCTATTATCTAGCTTCCTTTGGGCTGTAGGTGAAAGGCCCCAAAGCAACCAGACTTAACAGAAGGAAAATACTATTATAAGGATATAGGGATGTGTCACAGGATCCAATGGTAGGAATATGGCTAAGTGTCTGAAAGGTGGAACAAAACATTAGAGGCAGAACCAGACTCTGTTTTTCACTTGCACTGCTGTCTGTACCTCTACTTCATTATTCTCTTGTAGGGAATTGACTTCATTTGTTCTCTGATCTACACAGTGAGAAAGATGACCTCTGGGACCAGCATAGGGCCTCCCCCACTGTAATGCTTGTTCAATCTTCAGACTTTTCTTGGGGGTCCAAATGGTTATTAAAACAGATTGAGGGACTTCCCTGGTGGCACAGTGGTTAAGAATCCGCCTGCCAATGCGGGGAACACAGGTCTGATCCCTGGTGCGGGAAGATCCCACATGTCACGGAGCAACTAATCCCGTGCACAACTACTGAGCCTGCGTTCTAGAGGCCGTGAGCTACAACTACTGCAGCCCTCGCGCCTAGAGCCTGTGCTCTGCAACGAAGAGTGGACCCCGCTTGCCGCAACTAGAGAAAGCCCGCGTGCAGCAACGAAGACCCAACGCAGCCAAAAATAAATAAATTTATTTTAAAAAAGTTTAAAAACATATAAAACAAATTGTATTTTTGTTTTCTTTAATGTCTAATGAGTCACCAAGGGACTCTCTAACTCACAGAGACAGCAAAGCAAAGCGTCCAGTACAAACTGCATTATGTCACTAATGTATCAGTATCACCAAATCCAAAATATATATAAACAGTGGTTTTGTTAGAACTGATGCAAATTATTTTCAAATGACTGCGTCAAATATGTGTTCATATCAATTTAAATGCTGAAGTTAATCCTTGACTGTCAATCAGTGACTCACCACTCAATGTAAGAGTGAAAAAAGAAAAAAATCGTGTGATTTATTTGTTGAAAATGCTGTGTAGACAAACTTCTTCCTATGAGAGGATTTCTGTTATATTCATCATTCTTGACATTCTGCTTCACATTTCCCTTATATTTCATGAAACAAGGATATTACTTTTGTTCCTCACCTTGACCATTTAACATTTTTGCAGAACATGAAACCTGACTCTGCTTTTCCTTAGCCTTGTGTGTCTAGAATTTCATTTTATACTTTTAGGTTTATATGATAGAAGTGCTGCAAGGTAAAGAATGGCCCATCTACTTTAGGTGCCAGCCAAGACGGATGGCTTGTCTTCGATGATATATACTTTTTCAAGCCAATTGAGTGTCTGATTAATTGAAGAGGGAAAATTATTGCAAAAATTGCCACCATGCCATTTATTCTCTTTCTGTTTTACGTGACTTGCCTTTGTGAGAGTTATATTTTTGATTTAATTTCTATCTGTATTGTTTTGTCTGGAACATTACATCTATGACATTTTGACTCTACAGAAATTAGGAAGTGATGTATAAGATAAAATCCAGGAAGAAATCACTTAGGCTACAAGAAATCAGTAACTATCAATGTTATATTATAAATCAAACTAAGAATATTTATATTGCCAAAATGGTATAAAGCTGCTTATTGATGTTATATAATAATTGATAATTAAAAGTATAAAGGTAAAGATAAATATATAAAGATAATTCCAAGTAGAGTGTGTAATGCGTTTATCCCATGCATGCCTACACATGTACACAATATCATTTCCATGAGACAGCGCTTCCTTTTTCTTTGCTTTGTCCTCAGAAGGCAGCCTCATACATCAACCAGTAATTAGTGAATACATGAAGGACCTGACAATCTTTTAATACCCTTTCCAAAGTTTTCAGCTATAGCAAAAGAAAAAAACAACAAATTAAAAGAATAAAAGTTTTTCACAACTGAAAATCGACTTTGATATTAAGATTAAGATTTTAAAAAACAAAATTTTCCCTCTAATTCAGTTTAATATGAGGTTTATATAACTCCATATAATACTACTTTATTCATTCAACAGATGTTTAGTGGGCATCACTTAAATGTTCAACAAACTTTTAAGTAGTTTTATTGTTAATTCTCATAATACTCTGAAATCGTTTTTTATTTTCATCCTTTAACATTAAGGAATAAGGCTCAGCATATCTCTTCCAAAGCTTCACAGAATTCATCAATTACTTGCAAAGAATTGTGTAATTAAAATATTTAGAAAATGCATGTATAGCCTTCCTACAATGTAGCTATTCATGCACATGGAATTCTGACACTGAGTTAGGAGCAGAGCACAAATATATACCACTTGCAAATCTTCACATATTTTATAAATTTTGGTAAAAGCTACTATTCATGTAGCTGTGACCAAGGATTTTTTTCCAGGAAAAATAATTTATTTTTTCAATTTTTAAAACAATGGGCATTATAGGTATAAAATACGTATCCTTTTTTCCATTCTTATTCAAGTAGAGAAATATTTATCCACTTATAAAATATTCTCCACTGCCTCTCCCCCCTCCCATTTTGAGTGAGGACTAATTGATATTTTGGTGACTTTATTCCATGACCACGTAAGATATTTCTCAATGAATACTATTTCAGCCTCAATAATAGACTTAAAATTTAATGAATCACTTTTTTTCTCTGTTTAGCTTTAATTGTACTTCCTTCCATTCATTTTGTTTTTCATTTCTCTTTTCCCTTTTTTCTCCTTTGCCTTTATTCTTTTCATCTTATTTTTCTATTCTCCCCCAATTCTCTTTCTCTTGGCCTTTAATTTTTTTTTATTACTTTTCTGTTTTTCATTACTTAAGCAGATCCTTAAATAGAATGTGCTTAAGTTATAGCAGGCAGACACTAAGTTGTCTCTCAATCATTCCCACCTCCTGAAACACACCTTTTGTGGAATCCTCTCCTTGTGAATGTGGACTGGTTTGGGACTTGTTTCTAACCAATAAACAATGGCAAACATTTTGAAATGTAATTTTCATGGTTAGGTTACATAAGACTGTGACTTAACACTTGCTAGCAGACGCTCTCTACTGCCTATTCGGCTTTCATGCATTAATGAAGCAAGCTGCCTTGCTATAGGGGGCTCATGTAGTAAGGGATTGATGGCAGCCTTTAGCTAAGAGCAGGTGGAAACTGGAGCCCTCAGTCCAATATCCCTTGAGAAACTCAATTGTGCTAAAAAGCTTATGAGTTTAGAAGTAGAACCATACCCAGTTCAGATTGAAAATGAGACTGCGTGTTTTGATTAGAGCACATAAGAGGACCCAGTTAATCTGTGCTTAAATTCCCCACCCAAAGAAATTGTGAGGTAATAAATATCTATTGTTTTATCCTAAGTTTTGCAGCAATTTTTAAACAGGAACAAATAATAAATATATGTTTTCCTGTGCTACTTGCTATTTTTTTCTCCTATCATCTTTTTAAAAGATAAGCAGTCCTTCAAAGACATATTTTAAAATATGTCCTATAGAAGCAAAGAGAGGAAGTTTGTGCTCTGCCATGCTCAAGTTTTAAGTTTTTAATTTTTTGTACTCAACATTAGTTTGAACATCAACTTTGTTACCAATAAAAATGTAGTCAGTAACTCAGTTTATATATTAAAACATTTATGAAAGTAACAACGGCTTTTACTTTGAATGGCAGAATATATAAAATAATATTAGGTACGTTTGCCATGACAGATTGAATTTTTAAATTTTTTCTTTGGTACCATGTTCTGAGTGAAAAAATTGAAATCTTATTGGAATTAGCAATTTTTTTTTATTTTGAAGTATATAATCACCAGGGCTGAGATTTGTGTGAGGCAAATGAGGTGCTTTAGGGCATAACATCTGAGGAGACACTCGCTCTAAGCGTCATGCAAGTGTTGATTCTACATTTGCACATTTGCGTGAGATAATCTTTTTCTATTATAGAGTCAATAATTAACTACCATTGCTTCAGCATTTGTACATGTATCAGAAATCATGAAATAAAAAACAGTGCATTTAATTTAGAAGAAGTATTTATTTAGTAAAATATAGACTCACTCACAAAGCAGTATATAAATACATCTTTTGTGGATGCACATTTTAAATATAGTCTTAGGGCATAATCTTCTTAAAAATAACCAGTAACTTTTAAGTCGATGTTAATGCCTCTTCCACAAATGCTTAATTTCAATTTTCCATGTTACATTATTATCAAACCCATGGCATATACTGGACAAATATTTTGTGCAAGCTTTTTATTCATCACCACCTTGCTTAATAAATAGAAATTTAATACTTAATTTTTCACTGGACATGCACATGCTTAACTTATTAAATGGCAAATGGCTTATTATAATTTTTAAAATGTGGGACCAAGCAATAAAACACATATAAATTTCACACTTTGCCCACTGACTACTCCAGTGAACACCTTGGCTGCTTAATTTACCTGGAAGTTGTTGCATGGGTTGCAGTATCTGTAGGAGCATCAGATATCTGCTCACCATCAATGGAGACAGAGAGAGTACCTATCCAAGTGTATTTTGTTTTATCAGTGTGTGTTCTCCATGCTGTTCTTTAAAGCCCAGAGCATTTAGAAAGGGTCAGGAAAAGGAGATGTGGGTTAGCATGGGTCATCATTCACATTCAGCCATGTGTTAAGGTGAGAACTCTTCCTGATATGTTTGTCTCACAGGCTACTAGACACGCCCATGTAGAACCTGGAAGTACAAAATTCATTTGTTCATAGGAGATGCAAACCATTCTAGATTGTTTTATTGCAATTGTTACCAATAATCCTTTGTTTAAAAACCTGGTTCAAATATGCTAATCAGACAGGACACCATGACAACAGGCAGAAACAACGATAGACCCAGTCACACAAAATGTACTTTATGATGTTCATGAAAGTGAGTCTTATTATGCCTGTTTTACAAGTAAAGCAAGTATCTTAGAGAAGCCACACATCCATCAGATAATTAGTAATAGAGCTAAGAATTGAACTTAGATTATCTAGGTCCTGAACCCACATTTTTTTTAACATTACACTGTTCCATAAAAACTTGAAAACTCTTTAGGAGATGAAAGTTTTTTATTTTATTTTATTTATTTATTTATTTTGCGGTACGCGGTCCTCTCACTGTTGTGGCCTCTCCCGTTGCGGAGCACAGGCTCTGGGCACGCAGGCTCAGCGGCCATGGCTCACGGGCCCAGCCGTTCCGCGGCATGTGGGATCTTCCCGGACCCGGGCACGAACCCGTGTCCCCTGCATCGGCAGGGGGACTCTCAACCACTGCACCACCAGGGAAGCTCCTAGAGAGGAAAGTTTATTACTTACTAGTTTTCTTTAACTGTAATTTCCTTGTCTATAATATCATGTTTTCATAACTTTTCATTGATATGCATTTAAAATTATGATATACAGCATATGTAGCATATGTAATATGTTTTGTGACTTTTTTTCATGATGAAATGTATAATAATCAAAATTATGTCCTTTAGGAATTAAGGAGATGTAATCAACATATTTTTTTTTCTTTTGGATTTAGAGTAATCATATACACTAAATTCATATTTAAAAAGGTATAGAAAAAAACTATTCTTCATCACCTCATATAATGGAATAAACTGTAGTAATTTAACATCCAAACTAAGTTGACTCTACTTTAGTTCATGGGCAATGAAAGAAAAATAAATAGAAAGAAACCTAAAATTATTAAAAATAATGTTCTAAGTAAAATTTTATAACATCAGAGATTACCACATATTTTCAACAAGTCATAACTTCTACTAACTTTGAACCTAAAACCTGTTGAAGGTAATATGTGAAGCTAACATATCACATAACAGTCCTGGAACCTAAAATGTCTACTAAACCCAACTTATTATTATACTTACATTACTTTTCTGTTGTTTCCAGGTTTTAGTTGGGATGCCTGAATTTCTATGGGTGGTGAAAAACATACGAATTTTAAGTACAGATAAATATTTATACATATTGCAAATGTGTAAATATTTGTCTATAAGTGTGGAAATATTTGTCTATAAGTATGGATATAATAGATACCACATTCATATGTGTGATTACTTTTTTGCTGATTATTTTAAATAACAAAAGTTTGGGAACTTTGAAGTGAAAATATTTAGATAATTTTTTTCTGTAACTTGTGCTTTGTAGCATCCTTGGAGATACACTCAAACATCTTGTTAACTCATCTAAAGAGATCTGAACAATGTTTGTACATTTATTTTGCTGTAATTTTGGCTTACCCTGGTCTCTTTAGTAATGACCTCTACAGCTACCTTCCCCTCTGCTCTTTGGAAAGCAAAGTTATTTACTCTTCACACGTCAGACAGGAAAACACACTTTGAGATTGGGGTATATGTTAAATAACCCATCCAGAATTATGTATATTAAGATTAAAACCACAAAGAGTTAAGATATCATGGAGTAATAGTGAATATGTACATCATATTTAAGAAAAAAGATATTCTACATAAGTGAATTTTCAGATAACATAAAATTATCCTTTCAAGTGCTGAAATCTGACTAAAGAAAATATAGCTAGAAGATTTCTAAAATGCTTTATGCCACCCTACTTCTCTTTCAGTCGAGTCAGGTGATTTGTGTCTTGTCATTTGTGTAACTCAGCATTTTGCAAGGAGGAAGAGTTAGATACTCATTTGAACTCTGTCTACATCGTTTCATTTATTTGATTCATTTTTCCCATCCTTCTGGCTGACACAGGTTCAGTAGCTAAGCCAGGTGGTGGAGCCAACAAATCTGCAGTAGAATGTAAATGTTGGCAAAATCAACAAAGCTCAAATCTTAAATGTCATACCCATATTTTCATTGACCTGATTTGCTTTATTCAATTAGATGAGAAGTCACCTGGCTTGTGCATTACTGGTTTCTGTGATCATCTCTTATTTTTAGTTATAATATATAAAATATCCTCTGCTTGGGACTTCTCTGGTGGTGCAGTGGTTAAGAATCCGCCTGCCAATTTAGGGAACATGGGTTCGAACTCTGGTCCGGGAAGATCCCACATGCCGTGGAACAATTAAGCCTGTGTGCCACAACTACTGAGCCTGCACTCTGGAGCCCGTGAGCCACAACTACTGAGGCCCCGTGCCACAACTACTGAGGCCCGTGTGCCTAGAGCCTGTGCCCCACAACAAGAGAAGCCACCACAATGAGAAGCCCGTGCACCGCAACGAAGAGCAGCCACCGCTTGCCACAACTAGAGAAAAGCCCATGCGCAGCAACGAAAACCCAATGCAGCCAAAATAAATTAATTAATTAATTAAAAAAAATAAAATATCCTTTCCTCTCAGTAAGGGCTATTGCACTGGTCTATCATTTGCTATTTGGCGATTAAGTCAATAGATAGTCCTTCTTATCTGTTTGTAAGTGAAATACCTTGTTTTCCAGAGTTAAATCTTCAAATTCCCACATTCCAACCATTAGAAGTGCAGTCTCTATTTCTGCAAGGTCATTCCTGTAAGTGTTAATATCCAACTAAACTGCTGTGTTGTTCACTCGTGTCCAGGATAAGGGAGGGAATCCCTGTGTTGCATTAGTTGGGTATTTTATCAGAGCATCTGTCTGCCATGAAAGTCACTGGCCAAGGCGGAGCGACACCAGGTGTCTCTTGGAGAATCTCTAGGCAGAATGGTCCATCCTGTCCTAGCCACCCCACCTTCCCAGGATATGTTCAGTGATGTAAGACTTCTACCGAACTAGCCAGGACTTTCATAGCCCAGGACTTTGCTAGTAGAATGGGTTGAAGAAAGTTCTGGACTGGGCCATCTGAGTGGTGGGTGACAGCAGACACATAAGCTCAGCTGGAGCCAGTAGGCCTGCCACTGACAGTAATCCTGGTAGAGGAGTACAGGTCATTGTTTTAGGGAAGCAGAACAAACTTTGGCAGAGCTGTCTGGCAAGGTTTGATGGCTGTGGGTGGGAAGCAGGTTTCAAAGTCTATTGTCCAAGTGGGGTTATTGGAATCAGTCTGCTACTTCAGCAGCCAGGACCAGGATTCAGATTAAGGGAACGCAGAGACCCGAGTAAGATTATAAATATTGAAAATGGATTTCTTCACTTGAAATTCTGGTTGTATAAATTAGCTGCCCAATCTTGGGCAAGTGATTTTATCTCTTTTTGCCTCCTTTTTCTCATCTATAAATGGGCACAATGTTTGTAACTCACATGATTATTGTGAGACAAATTATTGAGATAAAGTGTTACAACAGTGTCTGATACATCATAATTAATAAATATAATAATGATTATTTGCTCAGATGCAGCACTTCTAATGTTAATATTCATTTGCAGAATAAATGATTATTTCTCCTCTGGGTGAGTGAATCATGTCACCTACATGATGCATTTCAAATTGTAGTTCTTTCCTCAAGAGCATGGGTTGTAACTAGTGGCTGTGCTATTGCTTCTTTTGACACCAATATTTGTTTATGCCAAAAGAGATACCCCATTATATATAATATTAGTTCAAGACATTTTGAGCTGATAAATATATCATGGCTTTTTTTTTTTTGACTGTTTTTGTTCTCCTACACTTTAAAACTTTATTTGTATTTAAATTTAAGATACATTATGAGATTTCTCTTAACTATCCCCAGAATCTTTCCTTTAATGCCCTATTGTCCGAAGATTCTGCTTACACTTAACAGGGTAAAGGGAATCATTCAAATGGCAGTCAGAAAGTGCAGTGTTGCCTTTTGAAATAATTCAATTTTAGAACACTAAAAGCTTAATACAACCTCAGTTTAAATGACTTAGATAATGATTAAAAGCAACGGATGTGGTCCAAACTCTCTATTCAATTCCAAGAATAGTTGTCATACTGAAGATCTGAAAAAAAATGTGATCCTTTTAGACTTCTCCATATTTCATTATGACACAAGTTAATTTTAGGTATCGAATACATTTGCTATGTAGAATTTTTCTTTATCTTGGTGAAAAGAGCCAAATGGGCAAAAAACTAGGGGTAGGGATTTCTCTATCTAAACTGGCCTTTCCATGTCTTCAAAGAACTTCTACCAACTCTCACACCTTTTTTTACCCGCCTCATGAAATCCGATATGTATAGTTCTTTCTGTAACTTTAACGGAAGCCACACAATGAAAGGGGTCTCAACATTGCTTTTCCATTACTCAACAACATCAGTGAGTTTAAGCTAATTTTTAATTATTGAAATGAAGGGATAAAAAAAATGATCTAAGATGCTTACGTTTGGAATATTTTTCAGACCCTGATTCCAAATCTTCTCACACCGATTTTAAAGCTTTTAATACAGACACCATACTTCCATGATTAAAAACTAATTGTACATATTGCTCTTCTCATGGCTAAATATTTTTGTATTTCTTCCATTCCCATAACATGATTGAGTTTGCTAAAAAATAAAATATGAGTAAATTCTTACTTTTGGTGTTTTGAAAATGTAGATGTTATTCAAGGAAGAGTTTTATCATGAGATACTGCTGCATATTAGGATCCAGAGGTTGGTGCACATTTCATGATGTCTAATTTTACTCTTCTACTGAGTTAAAGTAAAAAAAGATTCTTAAGGGATTCATTCATATCGGATCTCATACAATGCACTGTAAAAACTAAGTTTGGCTATTTGTTTTGATTAAGACTTATTTTCAAAAAGCACCTGAAATTTAGCTCAAGAAATGAAAAGCATAGATGCATATAAATTTAAAGTCTCACTTCTGAATTTTATTGTAATTTATCAGGTAAATTCACTTCTGGGCAGTGAGATGATAAAATCTATTTCCAGACTAAAAGACACTTATTAGAGTATCCATGTAATTAATCTTACAGATCTATATGGACTTTTGCTTCTACATTGCATTTATATGGGTGTGCAATACATAACATGAAATGCGGATGAATAAGGATGTGTGTGTGCCTGAGTTACTGAAAATGGTAACCCAAAAAATAGTAAAAAAGAATACACATAAACTTGTATGTATGTTTAAATACTTGCTTTTTGTAAAATCTATCCATTTAAAAAACTGTTATTCAAAATCTAAAGCCCAAAACAGAATTGTGCCAAGATTTCAGTTAGAATTTGTTGTCCAATAAATCTTTTATTTATTTTTTACCATTTAAAAATTTTTTTTATTGGGGTAGAGTTGATTTACAATGTTGTGTTAGTTTCAGGTATACAGCAAAGTGAATCAGTTATACATATAACCACACTATTTTTTTAGATTCCTTTCCCATATAGGCCATTACAGAGTATTGAGTAGAGTTCCCTGTGCTATACAGTAGGTTCTTATTAGTTATCTATCTTATATATATATAGTAGCATGTATATGTCAACCCTAATCTTCCAATTTATCCACTTCCCCATCTTTACCACTTTTAAGCAAACAGTTCAGTGGTAATAAACACATTCATAACCTTGAGCAACCATCACCACCATCCAACCCCATGAACTCTTTTCTTCTTCTAAAACTGAAACCCTATACCCATTAAAGAGTAACTCTTCGTTTCCTCATTCCCTGCCCCTGGCAACCACCAGGACTATGTTCTTTTAAAATATATCTGGACAACCTATGTTTTCACCAATTGATCAAAAGGCAAATTGGATGTCTCTATTAATGGTATCATAAAAACCTCAAATATTAGAATACTATGACAGTCAATCTAGAAATCCTTAACATAGGTGTCAGTATGTGGCAAATCTCATTTTGTATGTCACTGAAAAGACGTACAACTAGACATCGACTGTGATGCTCATTCACTGGTGGTTAACCTTTCATGTCCCTAAAGCTTTCTGGACCATCTTGTTTTCACTGACACCAATCTATTTTTTATTTGCTTTAAAATATCTTATCGGAGTCCTTTTGATAAGATCAGGTAAAGGCCGCCTAATTGATTTTGGCCCCCAAGTCTTTGGCAGTCCCCTCCCCTCACCCCTGGGAGGTTGACAGCTGCTCACGCCGGTTAATGCAGGAAAGATGTGAAGTTCCGAGGGTCTGTCCAACACCAGGTAGAGGGCATCCTTTGTGTCATAAAAATTCACAGTACCCAGGTAGAAGGCATGATGCTCTCCACTTTTTGTCACAGCTTGTTGATGAAGTGGCAGGAACCATTACCTGGGCATCCCAGCCATCCCAGCAGCACTTCTCCAAGAGAATTCCAAACTTTAGGCCTTCAGTCACCAGGCTAGCCCTGAATATTTGTGAAGGGGCACTGCCCCAGCTGGGCTTCCAAAGCTCTCAAGCTAAAAAGATGAAAGCAGGACCACCGATGAGAAATACAAGCAGAGAGTTACAGCCCTCCCATTGGCTCTTCTCAAAAATCCAGTATCCAGTTCCCCAAATGAGTCTGTCCAATAAACCTTATAAGTTACTTTTAGGGATAGTTCTAAACAGTAAAACGTAAAGGCAGTATGTGGCAAATCCTTTTTTAATTAGATAAGGAGTTCAATGAAATTGAATTACAAAAATTGTAATATTTATTTTGTTATGGTTTGTATTATTAAAATTACCTTGGAAATATTCAAACAGATTTTCTTTTACTCCTTTCATGTAAAATCAAATGGATTTTCTTTTACTCTTTTCATCTATTTATCTTAAAATACATACTTTAATAAAAAATATGTGACATATACTTAACACAATACTGGGAACAGTATAATAACTAAATGATTGCTCACAATATTTGTTTAAGTGCTATTATAACTAGGAATAATTGAAATAATGTATATCATTTGGCTAATACAGTACCTGGCATAACAAATTCTCAATAGATATTAGCTACTATTCTCTTTTTATTTGTTGAAGCCCTATGTATTTGTAGCTGTGATTATTAATTGAAAAAGAGTTTGTATAAACTCTAAAAGTTCCAGGTTAATTATTTTTGATGAGTATTTCTTATTATACCACTTTACTGCTATGGTTTTATACAACTTAAATCAAGAACGATCGAATGCTTCACTGCAATAGATTTCTATTTCCTCACCTTTAAGGATCAGAACATTTAAGTTCTGATCTTCAGTGGAAGGAAGATTTCTGAGTAGGTACAGTAGAGATGAGGAAACAAGCTAATCAATCTTCTTATTTTGCTCATAAAATCCAAAGTGAAGCAACACAGTTTGGAGACTTTCCTGGCACACCTGAGAAGTGGAGGTAAAGGATTAATTTTTATCAATGCAACTTCTTCTTTGGGCAATAAATGCAAAAAAAAGGTGCTAAGGCCCTCAGAATGGGAGGAAATATCTGCAAATGAGTCAATGGACAGAGGATTAATCTCCAAAATATAAAAGCAGCTCAGGTAGCTCAATATCCAAAAAACAAACAACCCAATCCAAAAATGGGCAGAAGACCTAAATAGACATTTCTCCGAAGAAGATATACAGATTGCCAACATACACATGAAAGGATGCTCAACATCACTAATCATTAGAGAAATGCAAATCGAAACTACAATGAGGTATCACTTCACACCAGTCAGAATGGCCATCATGAAAAAATCTACAAACAATAAATGCTGGAGAGGGTGTGGAGAAAAGGGAACCCTCTTGCACTGTTGGTGGGAATGTAAATTGATACAGCCACTATGGAGAACAGTATGGAATTTCCTTAAAAAATGAAATATAGAACTACCCTATGACCCAGCAATCCCACTACTGGTCATATACCCAGAGAAAACCATAATTCAAAAAGAGTCATGTACCACAATGTTCACTGAAGCTCTATTTACAGTAACCAGGACATGGAAACAACCTAAGGGGCATCGACGGATGAATGGATAAAGAAGATGTGGCACATATATACAATGGAATATTACTCAGCCATAAAAAGAAACGAAATTGAGTTATTTGTAATGAGGTGGATGGACCTAGAGTCTGTCATACAGAGTGAAGTAAGTCAGAAAGAAAGAGGAAAACAAATACTGTGTGCTAACACATATATGTGGAATCTAAAAAAAATAAAAAAAAAGGTTCTGAAGAACCTAGGGCAGGACAGGAATAAAGACACAGATGTAGAGAATGGACTTGAGGACACGGGGAGGGGGAAGGGTAAGCTGGGACGAAGTGAGAGAGTGGCGTGGACTTATATATACAACCAAATGTAAAATACACAGCTAGTGGGAAGCAGCCGCATAGCACGAGGAGATCAGCTCAGTGCTTTGTGACCACCTAGAGGGATTGGAACAAGATGGAAGAGGGAGGAGATATGCGGATATATGTATACGTATAGCTGATTCATTTTGTTATGCAACAGAAACTAACACACCATTGTAAATCAATTATACTCCAAGAAAGATGTTAAAAAAAAAAGAATCTCCATTGATCAAATGGAAATATACAAGCTATTTCATTGTTATGGTAAGGCTTAGTTAGTGAGGTTATACACATACAGTTTCCAGAACCTTAAGTGGTATTATTTAGTTTCTCATCCTATATAACGAGTCAGATCACCACAGTTTTCATTTACTGCGTGAGGTGTTCATGTCACATGAGAAATGTACAAATATTTTGTAAAGCAGTTTATAAAAATTCAGGTAACATAGACTTGAACCAACTAGTCAATTGTGAAAAATTCTTTTCCTTGTGAAATTTTTTATTTTCTAAGTTTTGATAAGAGGAGTTTCAGTTAGGGCAAGGATTTTCTCAAGGCCAGAAACTGAGTTTACCCAGAATATACACTGTTCTTTACAACTTTCGAATAGGGAAGAATTCTTAAAAGACCAGAAAGTTTAAACTCTAAATGAAAAGAATAAAAAAAGAGAGAGACACATTTGACTACAGTAAAAGAATGATATAAAGTGAAGATTCATTAAATTTATAAATTCCTCAATGTAAGACAACACCATAAACAAATTTAAAATCAAGTCATCTAGACATGGTTTCAGTATGATACTTTTCTCCAATTTCATATAGATAATTATGTTAGTTGGCTAGAGCTTTCATAACACAATACCACAGACTGGGTGGCTTAAACAACAGAAACTTATTACTGTTCTGGAGGTTAGAAGCCCAATACCAAGGTGGTGGGGGCAGGTTTTGTTTCTTCTGAGACCTTCTCTCCTTGGCTTGCAGATGGCCACTGTCTTGCTATGTCTTCATACAGTGTTTTCTCTGTATGTGCATTCCTGTGTCCCTATGCATGCCCAAATTTCCTCTCCATATAGGCACCAACCAGATTGAATTAGGACCCCTCCTTTGCTCATTTTAACTTAATTACCTCTTTAAAGACCCTATCTCCAAATATAGTAATATTCAGAAGCATTGGGGGTTAGGGCTTCAACATATGAATTTGGGGGGAAGGGGTACAATTCAATCCATAACAGTAATATAAAATGATTCAGAGCATAAAAGTACATTTTATTTCAAAGTTTAAAGTAAACACTGAAAAAATATCAAATATAAATGAGATAATCATCTAAATAAGATCTGAAACACTCAACCATATTTTCAGTCCACTTAAACCAAATAAAATTGGTACAAATTCAGTTTGTTGACCTTAAAAAAGCAAAAGGCCCATTTATTTCACCAGCAAAATTAGTTTATTTGGGAATAGCAGAGGAATTACAATTTGGGACGTGCAAAATATGATGAACCATGAGCAGGTCCGAGGAGACAATGGGAAGGTCAGCTTTTATTAGGTTTTTGGAGGAAATCAGGAGGGCTGTGGTGGTTCTTGTTGGTTGCAGGTGGTGGGCGACTTGTTGATGGATCAGAAGGAAATTTTTCTTTCTGCTAGGGTCAGTAAGCTGCAGTGAGTGATATAAGTGTGAGAATTTCCTGACTCCATTTTAAATAGTTTATTTTCACAAGTGTCATACTACTACTACTGGGGGTGGAGGCAGGAGGAAATACTTCAAATCCACCAGCTTGTTGTTGATGTCTTAGCGAGTGAAAGCCCAGTCTGCTTCTGCAGACCATGCATGGGTGTTAGTACTATGTCCCATTCTTAGAGACTTCACATCTTCTGAAATCACCATGGGCTGGCTTTGATATCTTTCTTCCTTTCCATCATCAGGGCACATTTCTGTCTTTTGTATCTGGCTATATATTTAAAGTTGTATATGTTATATTTTAGTGAGCATGTTCTATGTGCTTTTAGCAAGATATCGATTATATGTACCAGCTAATCTTCCATGAGGCCTTAAATCTGATTTTTCTTCATTTCTCCTGCAGGTTGTTTGATATTTTTTGCTTATGTTCTATGGTCAACTTGCAGAGTATTGGGGAGCAAAAACAGATGTCTCATACCATAATTTGCTCCTTGTATTTCTCCAACTACTTTTCATATGTTATTTAATATACAGGTTGCCTTTAAATTAAAGAAACTACTTGTGGAGTTCACAACACCACCATCTCATTAATTAAAAATATAATGATTATTTTTCTCAAACTGAAAACCTGGTCTTGAATCTAAAAGTAAATTCCTCTTATTAAAGAAAAATATGATGAAAAAAATATTTGTTCCCAGAACAAAGGGTGTGCTATTCATACAGCAGAGAGGAAACAAAGCTAAAATGAAATTAAAATATTTTCCAAACTATGTTATCAGACAGGAAATATACTTGAAACCACTTTATAAAATTTATTTAAATTTTAGTAACCAGAAAGATATGAATTCAATGGAAAGAGGACTACTCATGCTATAGTTTTTCTCCTGAAAATGTAACATTATGGGTAAAGTGAGATACAGGAAAAGACAGATAAGAAGACATTTAAACAATGAGCAGAACACCAAATTCCCAGCCCTTCCCACAGATGGCTTTAATTTAAAAGACACCTTAATGTAAATGATGAATTACATGACATAGAATAAAAAAGGACTTCAAAATATATGAATATGTATGCAATTATCCATACTGAAATATGTAGAACCAACCACAATTTTACAATTTTGAAGTATCTGTCCAGGAAATGCTTGTGTCCCGATGATTGTGATTTGGGTTTTTGTTTTTTGTTTTTTTTTAACATCTTTATTGGAGTATAATTGCTTTACATTGTTGTGTTTGTTTCTACTGTACAACAAAGTGAATCAGCTATACTTATACATATATCCCGATATCTCCTCCCTCTTGCATCTCCCAACCACCCTGTCTATCCCACCCCTCTAATGGTCACAAAGCACCAAGCTGGTCTCCCTGTGCTATGTGGTTACTTCACACTAGCTATCTATTTTACATTTGGTAGTGTATATATGTCAATGCCACCCTCATTTTCTTACAGCTTGCCCTTCCCCCTTCCCGTGTCCTCAAGTCCGTTCTCTTCATCTGCATCTTTATTCCTGTCCTGCCCCCAGGTGCTTCAGAACGATTTTCTTTTTTTGGATTCCATATATATGTGTTAGCATATGGTATATGTTTTCTCCTTCTGACTTACATCACTCTGTATGACAGACTCTAAGTCCATCCAACTCATTACAAATAACTCAATTTCATTTATTTTTATAGCTGAGTAATATTCCATCGTATATGTGTGCCACATCTTCTTTATCCATTCGTCTGTTGATGCACGCTTAGGTTGCTTCCATGTCCTGGCTACTGTAAATAGTGCTGCAATGAACATTGTGGTACATGACTCTTTTGAATTATGGTTTTCTCAGGGTATATGCCCAGTAGTGGGATTGCTGGGTCATAGGGTAGTTCTATATTTCATTTTTTAAGGAACCTCCATACTGTTCTCCATAGTGGCTGTATCAATTTACATTCCCACCAACAGTGCAAAAGCGTTCCCTTTTCTCCGCACCTTCTCCAGCATTTATTGTTTGTAGTTATTTTCATGATGGCCATTCTGACTGGTGTGAGGTGATACGTCATTGTAATTTTGCTTTGCATTTCTCTAATGATTAGTGATGTTGAGCATCCTTTCATGTGTTTGTTGGCAATCTGTATATCCTTTGGAGAAATGTCTATTTAAGTCTTCTGCTCATTTTTGGATTGTGTTGTTTGTTTTTTTGATATTGAGCTGCATGAGTTGCTTGTAAATTTTGGAGATTAATCCTTTGTCAGTTGCTTCATTTGCAAATCTTTTCTCCCATTCCGAGGGTTGTCTTTTCGTCTTGTTTATGGTTTCCTTTGCTGTGCAAAAGCTTTTAAGTTTCATTAGGTCCCATTTGTTTTTTTTTTTTTTTTTTATTTCCATGTTTCTAGGAGGTGGGTCAGAAGGATCTTGCTGTGATTTATGTCATAGAGTGCTCTGCCTATTTTTTCCTCTAAGGGTTTTATAGTATCTGGCCTTAGATTTAGGGCTTTAATCCATTTTAAGTTTATTTTTGTGTATGGTGTTAGGGAGTGTTCTAATTTCATTCTTTTACATGTAGTTGTCCAGTTTTCCCACCACCACTTATTGAAGAGGCTGTCATTTCCCCACTGTATATTCTTCCCTCCTTTATCAAAGATAAGGTGACCATATGTACATGGGTTTCTCTCTGGGCTTTCTGTCCTGTTCCATTGATCTATATTTCTGTTTTTGTGCCAGTACCATACTGTCTTGATTACTGTAACTCTGTAGTATAGTCTGAAGTCAGGAAGCCTGATTCCTCCAGCTCTATTGTTCTTTCTCAAGATTGCTTCAGCTATTTGGGGTCTTTTGTGTTTCCATACAAATTGTGATTTTTTTTTTTCTAGTTCTGTGAAGAATGCCATTGGTAGTTTGATAGGGATTGCATTGAATCTGTAGATTGCTTTGGGTAGTATAGTCATTTTCACAATGTTGATTCCTCCAATCCAAGAACATGTTATATTTCTCCATCTGTTTGTATCATCTTTAATGTCTTTCATCAGTGTCATATAGTTTTCTGCATACAGGTCTTTTGTCTCCTTAGGTAGGTTTACTCCTAGGTATTTTATTCTTTTTGTTGCAGTGGTAAATGGGAGTGTTTCTTTAATTTCTCTTTCAGATTTTTCATCATTAGTGTATAGGAATGCGAGAGATTTCTGTGCATTTATTTGTATTCTGATACTTTACCAAATTCACTGACTAATTCTTGTAGTTTTCTGGTGGCATCTTTCGGATTCTTTATGTATAGTATCATGTCATCTGCAAACAGTGACAGTTTTAATTCTTCTTTTCCAATTTGGATTCTTTTATTTCTTTTTCTTCTCTGATTGCTGTGGCTAAAACTTCCAAAACTATGTTGAATAATAGTGGTGAGAGTAGATAACCTCGTGTTGTTCCTGATCTTAGTGGAAATGGTTTCAGTTTTTCACCATTGAGAACAATGTTGGCTGTGGGTTTGTCATATATGGCCTTTTTTATGTTGAGGTAAGTTCCCTCTATGCCTACTTTCTGGCGGGTTTTTTTCATAAATGGGTATTGAATTTTGCTGAAAGCTTTTTCTGCATCTATTGAGATGATATGGTTCTTATCCTTCAGTTAGTTAATATGATATATCACATTGATTGATTTGCATATATTGTAGAATCCTTGCATTACTGGGATAAACCCCACATGATCATGGTGTATGATCCGTTTAATGTGCTGTTGGATTCTGTTTGCTAGTATTCTGTTGAGGATTTTTGCATCTATGTTCATCAGTGATATTGGCCTGTAGTTTTCTTTCTTTGTGACATCTTTGTCTTGTTTCGGTTTCAGGGTGATGGTCGCCTCATAGAATGAGTTTGGCAGTGTTCCTCCCTCTGCTCTATTTTGGAAGAGTTTGAGCAGGATAGGTATTAGCTCTTCTCTAAATGTTTGAAAGAATTCGGCTGTGAAGCCATCTGATCCTGGGCTTTTGTGTTTTGGAAGATTTTAAATCACAGCATTTTGTCAGAGACCAATTCCTATATCTCTGCTGTTCTCTGGCCAGACCTCTGTTCTGATTTAATTTGTTGTCCTTGAAGTTGGTGGCTAGTTTCTCAGGTAGCCAAGAAAACTTGAGACTAACAGAAGCTATTCAGAGAAAAGTTATTGTGAAACATTGTTTTCAGTGCCCAAACTGAGGACCTTTTACAGCAATATGGCCTTTACAAATGTCCACAAGTTAAAGGATGTCTCACCATAAATGATATGGGGTGACAGGCCTATAACACACTGCAGACACAGATTGGATTCCCAGCAGGGCTCATGCCAGCACACACTTCTTGCCTCAAACAAGCAATCCCAGAAATGTTACGGTTGAGGAAGAAGAAATTTCTTTGTGATATCAAGGAAGCAAAATTTTGTATTGCAACCAAATACGTGAAACATGATCCCATAGTCAAATTGCTATCAAATTTCAGGTCAAAATCTACCATCATATACAACAGAGGGCATTCACTTGTAGCCATGGTATCATGAGTGGTAATATTCTTTGTATAAGTAAATTTCTGGGGAAAACAGCCCTTTGGGAGCTAGGCATGAAATAGGATTGGATCTAGCCTTTTGGAATTAATTAAGACCCCCAGTGCCTACTCTGACCTCACTGAACTGACTAGATATAGAATGAGAGAGAGAATTAGCTCTTGTTGCTTCTTGTGCTCACATCAGTCTCCACCATCCCGATACTTCTATCCTGGTCGGGTCCTTATTGTCTGAATTTCATTTAAATCACATACTTCTTCAGGGTCTCTTACCTGCAGGGGCTCTGACCTCTTTTCAAAATAATGTTTTTAAATTCATCAAATGAAATACTTAGTTTTTTTTAAGGCAGATTTATCTGAAATAAATTCATCAATATTTGAAACATGTGACATAGTAATATATGCATGTCATTATTAATATATATTTTAAAAAACAAGTCCTAATGGTGGGTCTAATAATTACTACAAGTAAGTATAAACAGTATTTTGAGATATTTGCAACAACTGTAGGTGAAATCAAAATAACTGAAATTGTTTTAATGATTAAAGTCACAGATATTGACACTATTGCTGTGGTTTGGGACCTAAATATTTAATTGAAAGAAGCACTAAATTTCAGTTGGAAATTGGGAAGAACAAAGATGTGTTTTCCACCCAAATTTATGAATCCCCAATGGTGGTCTGTGTACCCTGGAGTGGGAGGCAAATCCTTTGCGTTTAGATTCTCATCTAGAACCAGTTCTCTTCCCCAATGCAGCCAGATTCGCTATTCAAGATCTGAGCTGTGATTGTGTCTCCAATAAGCTCAGTGAGGTGTGATTTGCTATCAAGATATTCAAAGTTCAAAACTACTAGCACATGAAAATTCCTGATCTAGCCATTATGATCTTTCCCAATCATATCTCCTAATGATGGCTTCTGACAAATACTTAATAAAATTTAAGTCACCTTACTTAATAAAGTTTAAGCCAAATTAAATTTCTGACTTTTTCTTGTATGCACTGAACATTTTTATACCGCTATACTGATTTCTCTGTTTATGAATATAATTTTACCGCCGTTAAATCTTGTAAATTTTACCACAAATGCAAGTTAATTTACTAAAGGTGATATGGAATTAACAAAACAATAGGAAGTTTGGTTATAAGCAAAGTGAACAACTAAATTTACTTAAACGTTTAAAAATGTTCAACTTCACAAATGATTAAAAAATGAATGAGGTTCCATTTTATAACTATTCAAGTAGAAATGTGTGCTTGCATGTGTGTGTACACATACACATACTTAATTCTATATTGACAGGGATATAGATTAATAGTTATATGCAGCATGTACACACTGCTGTATTTAAAATGGATAACCAACAAAGACCTACTGTATAGCCCAGGGAACTCTGCTCAATGTTATGTGGCAGCCTGGATGGGAGGGGAGTTTGGGGGAGAATGGATACATGTATATGTATGGCTGAGTTGCTTTGCTGTGCACCTGAAACTATCACAACATTGTTAATCTGCTATACTCCAACATAAAATAAAAAGTTTTAAAAAAAATTACATTAGGTAAATAGAATACAATCAAAATATATGTAAAATAAATTTATACATTTTTGTGTCGATAATACCACTATCAGTCATCAGTTGCAAAGAAGTAATAGATATCCAGTAAACCCATATGTAAAGATGTTCAAAGCAATGTGGTTTCTTAAAAGAAATGACAGGAAACAACCATTCTTTCTAATAGCAGAGAAATGAGTTTTAAAAAAGACTAGCAAATGACATTGAAATGAGAAATATCTAACATAGTGGTGAGGAACACATTACATAGATATGCTGCCTGGCTTTGAATCCTCCGTTTACTGTCTCATAATCATGAGACCTTGAGCCAGTTACTTAACCTCACTAACTCAAAGTTTCGTCTTGTGTATAAAGTAGAGTTAATAATACTACTCAACTTGAAAGTTGTTTTGACCATAAAATAATGCTACTTTAAGCACATAGTGAGAGCTATGGATGTTTTAACTATTATAATGATTATGATTTTTTATCATTATTATGGCTATGTAAACACTATAAAGTTTTAATATAAGAATGTAGTAAGATCAAAATAAAAATTATATCATTACATCTCTGATAAAAACATGGATGCATGTACTCCCAAAATGGAATAGAATTATAAAAAGGCCAGGATGTTATTAGGGTCATGAGATTTTATTTGACTTTAAGCATATATTATAGTGCCTGACTTGTATTTAATAATAAACTCCTGAGCTTAAATTCTTTATAATATTTTTTTCTATATGAGTGGCTTGTCCTGAATTTTCCAGAATGGCAGTACTCCTATTGCAATGGAATACTTTTTCTTTTATTTCTCCTACCCTTTTTATTTCTTTCCATTCTTTTCTTTCTTTTTATTTTTTTCTGGTGTTTCTTTACACAAAAACATTAGTGTGGTTTGAAAATAGTCGCCTACAGATTCTGTAAATGATTTTAGTAGGAAATGTCTTGAGATGGAGCACAACATTTTTCTTTCCCAAAGCCTTAGTTTCTGGATCCAATCATGATATAAACTCACTTCTGTTTGTCTCTTTTTTTACTTTTGGAAGAATATCTAAAGAAACAGGATGAGAATTGTATCACCATTGATATACAACCATACAATAGTGTTATATAAATTGTTACCTTTTGGAAATTTCAATGTTATATAAAGTGAGAAAATCATTTGTAAGTTCTTGTAGTATTTTTCAGATGGTTTTGGAAGGTTATTGATATGACAGTTTCTACCTCTAAATAGAGCCTTAACATATTTTACATAGTTGTATATGTAAAATACTGAGAGATCGAGCTGGTGTTTGAGGGTAAGCCATCTGCCATGAAGGCTATTTATTTTATAGCCACATATGTAGTGTTAGTTTCTTGAAAGAAAGCCATCATTTTTTGCCTTCTCCCTCCTAGAACTATTCTTTCAACACCTGCGTGGGACACATGCAAATTTAACAACTAAAGAACTTGAAAATAAGTATCAGCCACATGGTTATGATTATTTCAGGGGAATACATTTCTTTAGTGTTTTGTTTATGTTTGCATCACTTAGAATATTGACTACATTAATTTGCTTGAAAATTGGTAAAGCAAATTTGCTTCAGGCTATGACCTTTTATGCCAAGATGAGCCCGGTATGAATTTTTACAGTTGAGTTATAAACCTCTGAAGAGCAGTTTTTACTGCGAAAGTGCTGACTACCTCTACTGTAGCAGTGTGAATGATCTGGCTATAATTTTGTTAAAGAACAGGTACAGTTAAAGTAGCTATTAACAATCAGAACATCTTGAAAGTAAAATAATGGAGGGCGGAGGGGGAGAATCTGAAAAGAGAAATGATCACAGAAAATAAATTATTGAGAAAAGTGAGATAATTCAGAGGTTAAATAATCAAGTGTTTAGGTATTTATTGCCAAGCCAGATTATACATATGAACTATACTCTTCAGTTTTTGTGGTGTTATATGTAGTATTTTGTATGGGTTCTATTGAAATATGGTCATTTTATAGTTTGTGATAAAAATGTTCTGTAGCATGTAACACATTAGATTGTTTCAAATTTGCATAGAAGTGTTAAGTTTTTAGCATTTGTACAGTAAATTAAATTATTTGTCATAATGCCCCTTGCTTTATACATGTACATTTTTACTTAAGTAGAATACATGTATGCATATTTTCTTGCAGGATATAAATTTGTCTCTGCACTTATGGTGATTTGCCTAGCCAAAATATACTCTCAGTTTTCGTTGTGCTATTATTACAAGAACAGAACTAAGCTACTAAATAATTTAGAATTAAATTCTATGGGTCAGAGTTGTTATCCCTTTTGAAAGCTTTTCCCACTTTATAAAGTTTGATTTTTATTAAGTGATATGGATTATATCATAATCCTAAGGCTTAAGTATCTTAAATTAGTCAATCCCTTAACTCTCTAGCATTTGCACACTTCTAGCAAAAGTGACTTTTTCAATCTTCAGTCGTTTAATTGTTAAATCTCATAGTCCCTTACTTTCTGCCAATTTGCATATCATAATTAATTGCTATAGATACCTAAATAAGTGGGCCTGAATAAATGCTAAGCAAATACATACACCTCAGTGTTTATATGACTATTAGCACTTGATTTTATACCCAAAGGATACATTTTTCATCATACTTGAAGTTGAAAGGTTTTTTTTTAATTTAGTCACAGCTATTATTTACTGAATATCTATCATCGTTCCAACAGAATGCTTCCTGTTTGATAAACGTTATCTTATTTAAATCTCACAATAACCTTGGATTTGAAAGTGAGAAGCCTAAGTCCAGAGTAGCTTCATCATATACCCAAGACATACAACTGTAGATTGGTATTGCTTAGATTTTAATTAATATGCATTGATTATTCATTCCTACACTGTAAGTTTTTTTTTTTTTAATCCATAAAATAGTATAGATGGTTTGTTAAACATGCAACTCTCAATAGCTGAGAAAACTAAAGACATTTACCAGGAACAATGAAACACCTTTTAAGTTTTCAAATATATTATAACTAACCACAGGTGTTTAATATATGAACACTGGAAATAATTGTAAGGATGCAAATATAATTTCTGCCTATAATGTGTTTTTCTTAGCACCTTCATTTCTTAATATAAACACAGAAATACTATACTCTTCGGCATTAAAAAAATTAAAGAATCGTTAAAAGGCAAAAACTTAATCTTGTTTGAAGGATTAACTCAGTGATCTCTTTGATCTTTTATTTCTTTTGTGATGTTAAAATGTCTTCTTTGAAGGTAGTAACTGATACCTGCCTTATTTCAATTTAATCTCCAGAAACTGAAAATTAATTCTGTGCTGGTGAGAATTACATTATAAGTAGTTACAGCAAAACTATTAATACTAAGAAGAATGGGTAGCCTGATTTTTGTTTTAATGTTGTTGTTGTTTTCATGTGTCTCTTCCTGGAATAAAAAATTCTGAAGATTTATTTAAAATGTGGGTTGTAAAAATTTTATCCTAGCCTCAGGAGTTTGGTGTTAGTCATGTTCAGTGAAATTAATCCTTTGGAAAGACAAATACAGCATTATCTCACTTATATGTGGAATTTAAAACAAAAACAAAATCAAATTCATACAAACAGAAAACAGATTGATGGTTGCCAGAAGAGGGGGTTTGGGTGAAGGTGGTCAAAAGGTATAAACTTCAGTGATAAACTAAATGTCACGGAGATGTAAGGTACAGTACGGTGACTATACTTAATAATATTGTATTGTATATTGGAAAGTTGCTAAGAAAGTAGATCCTAAAAGTTCTCATCACAAGAAAACAATTTGTCACTATATGTGGTTATGAATGTTAACTAGACATATTGTGACGATCATTTCATAATATATGTAATAATCATGTTGTATGTTGTACACCAGAAACTAATATAATGCTATACATCAATTATATCTCAATAAAAAGAAAAAAAGAATACATATTAGCAAGAGAAGGGGTGGAGCTACATTATACAAAATGATCAATTTCAAATAAAAAAAGCAGTACTGGATAATCTTATTTTATTATTAGATAGTGTAAACTACTATCTTGACATTAAATTTTACACCACACACACGCACACACACCTGCACACACAAACAGATTTAAATGGGAAGGTGGATGTCACTTGCTCAAAATTCACATATAGTTCAAATTTAGGGAGAATCTGCACTAAACAATAAAATTTTAAAAATCTAAGGATAATCCATGTTTATTTTCTTATGCAACCAGAGATGGTGTTTGATGGTGTCTTTTCTGGATTTAAAAGGACACACATGCTAACTTTGGGCAGAAATATTCCAAACCATATATTTCTAATGGTGCTACTGCCCCATTTTTTCCATCTGTTAAAGAACAGTCCTGCTCACCTTTAGAGTCTTCTACTACTAATCTTTGTGTATGTTTTATTATTAATTTGCCAGAATTTTGATCTGAGGATCCTCAGTTCGGTCAACTTCAAAGATTATTTCAGCAGATACTGAATTAATTACACTTGAATAGTTTATTCTCCAAAGCAAATATCTTAAAAAATACATCAGTGCTAGTAAAAAAAAAAAAAAAAAAGCTCTTTGCATATCTTAAATAACCTGCAGATCAAGGAATAATATGAAAGAAAAACAGCAACAATGCAGGTATTTTAGATATATTTATGAAAAGTCACTGATTGTTTCATTATTCTTAACTTCAGACCATTAGAAAATAGTACGATTTCTTTGGGCTCAGTCAATTAAAACCTAAAATTGATACTGTTGATATATACAGTGTTCCTTTGCTACTGGATAGACTGTCTGTAATTAAAATTATGACTATTGACATTCTCACTGTGTCGTTTTGAAATGTTTCAGAGCTGGGAAAGTATTTCTTCAATCTGAAATAACCAACTTATTTATTGGTTTAGTCCCGACCCAGTCTTCAAACTGTAGTATTAACAACCTACTGGGGCATGGTAAGAACATTTTAAAACCAACAGTAATATATATTTCCCCCATCAAAATTTTCTTATTGTTGCAGATCATAATAAAAATAACTCATTGGTTATGTAGAATATGCATATATCTAATTTCAAAAACTCGTATATTGGACATTTGAGGATCAAAATTAATTAGATGAATACTTCTCAGGTTATTTGGGTGAAGGACATTTTGCTTGTTTTTGTTCTAATTTCGAATTAATCATTGGCTAAAATTTGGGTCTATATACTGTTCAATGAGAGAAGACCACTGATCACTGTAACTTGTGCTGTTTACCTACAACGTCCAAGTGAGTACATTAAAATTTTACATTTGTGTGTAGAGAAAAAAATATTAAAATTGGATGAACACATTGACACTAACCATATCTGAGATTTGATTTAGAATAATACAGTATGTAATGTGATATTTTAACATTAGGTGATTCAGTAGTATATATATTTTAAAAACAAAATATAATATTTGGAATATTACATGATGTTTGAAATACATTATAGTATAAAGAAAGATGAATATATTCCTTTCAGAAATATCATTATTTAGCTTTAGTTTATAGTTGACAAATAAACAAAACTGTACAATTTACGTATTTATAATTCTCAATCTAAAATTAGAAAAATTTCAGTAATGATACTCAAAAATTAATTGAAATAAGTAAGGGACACAGCTACCAACCTAATTGAAATAATTATAATTTATTACAAAAGTACTTATCTGAATAATGTGATAAATGACACGTTTCAAATCATTTACATTTCTTCCTGTGCATTTTATCCTTTTGCTCAAAGGCTTCTTTCATATTTTATGCATATAGGCCATACAAACACACTTTATTTACATTGATTTGCAAAATATTGACTCTAACTTCTTGCCTTTCTCTACATTCTTTTTCAATTTAGTTCCAAAATTTCTGAGATCCAGTTGCTTTCTCCTCTCCCCTCCCCCTCCTCCCCCCTCCCCCTCCTCCCCCTCCTCCCCCCTCTTCCCCCCTCCTCCGCCTCCTCCTCCTCCTCCCCCCTCCTCCC
>NW_021703768.1:19385001-19395472 GCF_005190385.1 Monodon monoceros | reverse complement strand
TCTCTCAAACATCTACAAATTAGGATCACAGGGAGAAATTAGGTACTGGAGATGATTGTTTTGGAAAGGAATTTGAGCAGGAAAATGAAATGGAGAAGCAGCTTGTCTTGCCTTTGCAGTGAAATTAAGTCCCTGTTTCTAGTTTTGCTCCAGCTTGTTTCTTCTCTTGCTCTTTAATGTAACCTGATTGTGCTGAACCTTTCTGGCAACATTCCTGAAGAATTAGGTTTAGATAAACATGAAAGAAAACTACCATCATTCCCAGACTAAATGAAGGTACAGAGTGAAAAACTTCTTGGAACTCTTCTGCTGAAATTTGGTAACTCAAGGTCAGGGAAAATTACTGAGTAAAGAAACAAAGATTACACAGATGAGAAAGAGTTATTCAGAAAAGGAGAGGCAGGAAAGATACTCCACCGAGAGGCAACAGCAAGCACACAACCTCGTGGAGAGGAGGAATAATAGTCTAGATCAGGGATTGAAGCCAGTGTGGCTACAGCCAAGAGACTCGGGAGATGAGTGGAGTTTGAGGAGGGTGGGGAAGGAGGCAGGAAGTAGCTCAAGCAGGGAGATGATAGGATGAGAATTACATTTGAAAACTAAATAAGTTAATCATTCCATCCAAAGTCAGGAGCACAAATTAGGAAAGAGCAATGTGTCCAAATGTAGCAGCAGGAAGCTGTTACTATAATCAAGGAAGGGCACTGGCAGTTCACCTGGAGATGAAGAAAAATGGTGGACTTTGGGGGAGATTTATGAAGGGAAAGTTTTTGAAGCTTGTGCTGATTTAGATATAGGCTGTGAGAGGGAGAGTAATATAAAAGATAAGCCCTACACTTCTTTTTGATTATTTGGACTACTGACTATACCATTCAGTGAGAGAGGAATATTGAAATAACAGTTTTGGAAGGGGCAAATAAAAATTAAAAATCTGGGTAGAAAATTTTATTCAATAAAAGAGGATGCTAGATGACAGCTGATTTCCGACCTCCTTTTTTTTTTTTTTTTTTTTTTGCGGTACGCGGGCCTCTCAATGCTGTGGCCTCTCCCTGCTGTGGCCTCTCCCGTTGCGGAGCACAGGCTCCGGACATGCAGACTCAACGGCCATGGCTCACGGGCCCTGCCGCTCCGCGGCATGTGGGATCTTCCCGGACCGGGGCACGAACCCGTGTCCCCTGCATCGGCAGGCAGACTCTCAACCACTGCGCCACCAGGGAAGCCCCCAACCTCTTTTTAATCTTTTTTTTTTTTTTTTTTTTAACTAGGCAGTCATGACATAGCCACAATGATGCTACAGAAAATTATGCTCATTATACATAGACAAAATAATGTTGTTCACTTACTATGTTTCCTCGTTCTATTTATTAAAAATTAGGATGCATCTAACACTAGATAATCAACATTGTTATCATAGTAATTTCTCCATAGTATTTTTCTCTTTTTCTGTTATCTTTTGTCCCTGAAAAGATGTTCTTATGGATGTCATATTTTAGGAAATACGGCTATTGGGAACCAAGAAAATTATCAATTTCTTAAAATAATGAGGGGTTGATCATAGAAATTACCAAATATATTTGCTTAGGTAGTATCTTAAAGAAGAAATTTAATAGTAATATGTCTCTGTGTTAAAGAAAATATGTTATTTTAAGCTAGACTATTGTGGAAGTTTAAAAACTACTCATATGTTCATTATTATATGGTATATTTGGGAATGTTTTAAAATATTTTAATCACAAGAAAATATATCTATTTTTTCCTGCTGTTTAGACAATGTTCAGCTCATTTAAAAAATATTTTGTTAAGTAATATTTTCTCCAAAGGGCAGGATTAACACAGTTCTGCTAAGATTATTCTGATGTAGAGGTGATGGCAGCAATAGTCAATGCCTTCCTTTCCTGTGGTCAGAGCACTTTTGGTTTTATACAACTATTTGATTTAATAAGATTGACTAATGTTTATATGGATGTACTGTGTGTGAGGCACCAGCTTAAGTGTTTTCCTTAAACTATTTAATAAACAGCATCCCCATTTTACAGATAAGGAAACCGAGACAAAGAGAAGGTAAGAAATGAACCCACTTTTATGTAAGAGATAAGGAAAATGTCCTGTTCATGCACCTTACTTTTCAAGATATCCATTAGTTTCAATGTATACTGATATTTTTTCCAAACTCAGTAATTTTCAGGATATTCTTGAGCAGATTCCCCACTTCAACAAATCATGCCCCTCTCTCACCTATACCTTTTCTGAACCTGTGCATAGCCTTACCAGCATCCATCAGTCACAGTAGAAGAGTGTCCAACAGCTGACTCTTCCTCTGGTGTTAGGACATATAGGAGCCTACGTTCTCCAGTCTTGCCATTCCAATATAACTTCAGCCTCTTGCAGTGACATCTCAACGGACCCATTTTAAAACAGAGACAAAAACAAATGAAATGAAGTATTAGCTTTTAATCTGTATCCTCTAGCTACTTATTATCCAATCTTCTCTGATCCCTTGAGTCCCTAACCTCTTTATTTATAGTTCTCAAGTTTCTAATGTTCCGTTAGTGTTGGAAATTGTTTCAATCTGGCTTCCTCCTTCAGCATTTAACACTTGCTCTGAGATTGTTTCCAAATTCCATGAGAAACTTCACTCCTTATTTTACTCTTCCTCTCTGTAGCATTTGCCTTTGAAGGTCCCTTCCTCTCACCTGAAAGTCATCTGACCTTTTCCCCACATTCCCTGCTGTAATCCAATGTGTCATCGTTACTTTCTGCAATGGATCTTTAACTGGTCTCCCTTCCATTAAACACACGCCCTCTGGTCATCTCTCCCCAAAGCTGCCAGAATGTGCTGTCTGAGCCAGGTATCTGCTAGTGCATCCTGTGCATTTGAAAGTCGTTGGAAGACATTCTACCACTTTTAGTTTAGAAGCAAAGCAATAGTACCGGGTTTTATTTTTCAAAGATGGTATGTAACCGAAAGTGCGGGTCAGGCTGCTTGCCACTCAAAAGCCATTAAAGAGGAAAGTTGGTGGAAAGGAAAGTTTGCTTTATTTAGGATTCAGGCAATGGGGCAGGGGAAGGGGAGGGTGGATTCCTGTCCAGAGGCTAACTCCCTCACCCCCGACAATCAGGGGGCAAGAGTTTTTATAAGCAGAGGGAGGGGGCTCATGCAGAAACAGCACGGTCAGCTCTGACAGTTATCTTGAAATTGGTCATTGGTGATCTGATCAGCGTCATCTTGATTGTTTTAAGTACAGTTAATCTTCAGTTCCAGGGTCAGTTTGTTCCCATTTCCTTGAGGCCAGTTCTCAGAGCTGTGGCATCTTATGTCATGGCTACAGGCTGGTCATCATGTAGTTAACTTCTTCCACCTGGTGGGAGTTTTAGTGTCCACAAGACAGCTCACAGGATATGTCTCAGGATATTATTTATAGCCCTTGAGAAGGAGCTAAAGGTCCTTGACTATGCTTAATGACTAAACTATTGTTATTTGGTTTCCTTTGACTGTTTTTCTTTGTTTCTGTATTTTCTCACTTCTCTGACTAAACTTATTCTTTGGCTAAAGTTTTTCCACAGACAAAAGGCAAGAGGAGGACAGGAGGGGTAAGGACCATAGGGTCCTGTTATGTTTCAGTTATGGGAAAATATCCCTTTTATATGCTCTTCTTATAATGTGTTTTACACATTTATACATTGAGAGAGTCAAATTTTCCTTCTTGTGCATATAGACTGGATTTATTGACTAACTTCTAATGAATAGCATGTGACAAAAGTAACAGCGCATGACTTCTGAGGCTGGGTAATAAAAGGCAATGCCCATCATTTGAACCCAGCGTCTACCTGTAGGGGTTCTGATCAGAGCCCTAACTGTGGTCTCAGCTGACTGCCCACATCAACTGCCCAATACATGAGTGTAGAGCCTTCAGGTGGTTCTGATGATGCCAATTTCGGCAGAGATGAGTTGTCCCTGCCTAGCCCTCTCCAAATTGCAGATTCATCAAGACAAATGTTCTCATTGTTTTAAGCCACTAAGTTTTGTGTTTTTTCTTTCTTAGACAGTAATAAACAAAACAAATATTTTTCTTTTTTAAAATTTAGCCTAATCCACCACTATCTAATGCATCCTTAGCTCAAATATATTAAACTGTCTGAAATTCCCTATAGATAACTGTGTTTTTTCAGAGTCGAAGGCTTTTGCAAATTATATTCAGTTATTACTGGAATACCTCCCAACCACGCCAATTTTTTGAGTGGAGCTATTATTTAAGGCTAAATTCACGACACTTCTTCTAAATGGTTTCTCATTACTCCCTGTTTGCATTAGAATTCCATTCTTTCTTTTGCCTTAGAATCATAGATAATGCTATATAGATGTTGGATTAATATAGGAATAAATTAATAAACTGTAGATACATTTCATTGCAATTAATATACATAATATACCAAGATATAATAAAAATGATGAGAGAAATGTCTTTGCTACCCTTCTGGTAAAAGACAACCTCAGGTACTAATGTTAATTTCAGAATTTTTAATTTGATCTGACAACAGCAAATAGCGTTAGTAGCGTTAGTTCTGCTGTGTTTGTGTTTCCTACCCTTTGGGGAAACACACTTGTTTGATGATTCCATCCATGAATTGTAATCGTATCATTTCAGACACCGAGGAAGTAGCAACAGTACTGGCATTTTATTGTTGCTTTTGACTTGTATGAAAGAGTAAACCATCTCCTTGAGGCTCTTTGATGTGTAGAAATGTTCTTCACCCAGATTTGACTTATGGGTAGAGATCTTGCTTTGTAACCCTAATCTCTACACAGTTGGTCTGTTCTGTCAGTGCTTTCATTATCTCTCACTCCGCCTCCGCTTCTCTGACCTTATCTCCTCTCCCCATGTGGCCATCTCCAGTCACACTCTTTTGAGACTATTCCACTCTTCCACTTTCTATCTTCGCTCTCCTAGGGTCCATACCCTCTGGGTCTACCTGTGGCAAATTGTTCTGCTTCCTTTAAACATGACAGATAATTCACAGGGAGCTGGGAAAAAGCTGTATGGTTCTAACATTCACAGCTGTTCTATGAATTTCAAATTAATTGACAGTATGCTTCAGTGACACTTTCTGTCATTTTTTTCCTCAGTAAAAGAGATATCAGTCAGGTAATCACAATTGTATGGTGATATAGTATTTTCTTTGGGTATCACAGAAAAAATTGTACAGAGTTTATGGATTCATTACTACATCTAAGTCCAAAGTCTTAAATTTCATCTTTACGGAGTGGCAAATTGTAGGAAGAAAAGAAAATGTTGAGTAAAGTTGTGAATAATGAGAGGTTAGATTTCTGCATAACATTTTTTTTTTTTTTTTTTTTGCGGTACGTGGGCCTCTCACTGTTGTGGCCTCTCCCGTTGCGGAGCACAGGCTCCGGACGCGCAGGGCCAGGCTCACGGGCCCAGCCGCTCCGCGACATGTGGGATCTTCCTGGACCAGGGCACAAACCCATGTCCCCTGCATCGGCAGGTGGACTCTCAACCACTGCGCCACCAGGGAAGCCCTGCATAACATTTTTATTGAGAGCATTCTTATGTTTATTTGAAATATAAATGATTAAAGAAAACAGTATTTTATAATCATGTTTAGTTATTTTTCTCATAAGCATGAGTCCAAATTTGGGGTGCATGATAATTTATAAATTCGGCCACAGTTAATACACAGCTATCAAACTTAGAGAATGTGAAAAAACTTTGAAATACTATTGGGTAAATTCCTTCACAAACATAACAAAAGTATGATCCCCCAAATAAGTATTCTGGTCCCATATCTTAAAGTTCTTTTTATTTTCAGTTTATATTTCATGTGTTGGGGTTAGCCACAAGTCTATCTAGAAATGATCATGTCCATGCAATCAAGTGAAAACAGGCTTTTCAGCATGTATTTATGCACAAGTACACTTTGTGTAAAATGAGAAAGGGCCAAGGAGGTTTCAGACACATAATTTTCTCTCTGATTTGAAATATACCCTGAAATTGTTCAAGAAGTCTGAAAATACTCCTGGGAGTCTCTTGGTATTTAGGGTTTGAAATATTAATGATTAAAAATAAACCAAAATTGGAAAATGAGATATTCCTGATATCAAAATGACCTATCTTACAAAAGGTGGATTATCAAGTTTAAGCTCTTGGGGCTTCCTGTAAAGATGCTGAATTTTTCATGGACCCATGCAAGATTTGTTCATTTAAATGTCAAGCATATATCTGCCCACATACCCCTGTGCATTTGTTTAGAACTGAAGCTTACATGTAATTTTTGCTCCTTGTAACTATTCATTTCTATAATAAAAGAATGCACTAGATACTAAAATACTTATAGAAATTTTTCAGTCATAGCGTTTGTTAATATGGAGGAACTGTAGTCACTTAGATTAACGATTCTAAGATAAGAGAAGAACTAGCTGTGTGTTTACTGGTCATTTGCTAACCCTATCAGGGTGTGGGTAATTTTCCCCTTAGTTTTGATTCTGGCACTAACCACTAAATTTCATTGAATAAGTCATATAAACTCTCTAGACCTATTTACATCCCCTGGGACTGTTCTGAACCAATATCAATAGTCTTTTTAGCATTAAAAGCATATACATCTTAGATTCTTAACTGTGGATAACCCTAGGCATGCCTTAAATTTAGTCCAGAAATTTATTTATATAATTGAGATGATTGATTTGATTACATCATAGAGCTTAATAACTCTATTAAAGGCTTTGGAATATGAAAAGCTACCCTTCTATTACTTTATAACAATGCCAACCTTATCAAATAAAAATGTGACCCATTCTTTTGAAGAATACAAAAAAATTAGGATAAATTTATGCAAAGCTTTATAAGTAAACAATATCTCTAATAGATACATGTAATTTCATTTTGAAGTAACTTTAGTTGAAAACCTGTCATGTGTCATTACCAAAGCCAGATTCATAGCTCCTTATTGAAATCATGTATCATAAGGGTATTCTATGAAGCACAGTTAATAATCACTTCCTAAGGAACTGTGTGTTTAGCTGAAATGCAGATTTTGTTTTAATAAAAATAAAATGTTGACTCTTGGGCATTTCTCTGTGTTCTTTTCAAAGATTCATCTAAAGTGACTTAAGCATTTTATCTTTGAAATAATGCCTGGGAGATTGAAATTATACTTCATTTTCAGTACTCTCTTCATTTCCTATTTCATGATTTTCTTCAGAAGTATGAAACTTGAGTCATTAAAGTAGGGCTGAAATTTCAAAGCATACACTTTGGAATGGGTTTTATCCCTAGTTTTAGTTCAATTATATTCTACTAATTTCTGTAATTTATTTGTTATTCAGATTACCAGACTTTAGAGCTTGATGTTAGCTTTATATGGAAAATAGAACAAATCATTTTAGACTATAAAACACTGTTAAGTCTGGCATTATATCTTACTGATAGATGTTATTTTCTCCAATACCTTATACAGAGTATGTTGTTAACAGCCATTTTTACTTGAATTAATTAACACGGAAGTATAATGACAGAACTAGTCCAGTAGACTTCAAAAATATGATTCTTCTTTAAAACATAAAATATCCCCTGTGTGATTGATGACATCAAAATGGTGACATAAAAGATTCTTGAATTTCCCTCATCCCATGGAATCACTGATTATACAGGTATACACTGATCAATTCCCTATGAAAGAAATCCAGAAACTAGTTGAGTGATTCCTACACATCAGATGACTGAAAAAATGCTTGCATTGAAACAGATAGGAAACGCTGAGAAACACTCTTGCCAAAAACCCCACTTCCAGAATAAAGCCTGAGGACTGGCATTTACTGATGGACAGTGGTCAAAGCCATCTTCATCTTTTATTTGAAAAATAGTCTCCAAAATCATCCAGCTTTCATTCTGGATCCTCTCTATTCATGTTTTCAGAGTAGCTGGATTTTAAACTGGAATGCATCCATCCTCTTCTCAAACACTTCCATGACTTTTCATCTCTCCAGGACTAAAATCCAAGATCCAAACTATAACCAACAAGGTTCAGCATAGTAATCATCCTGATCTTTTTCTAACATCTTCTCTAGCTCCTCCTCTCACACACTGTGTTCTAGCCACAATGACCTCACTACAGTTCCTCCAACATAACGACCTACATCTGCCTCAGGGCCTTTGCACTTACTGTTCCTTCTGCCTAAAGTGCTCTTCTCCATGTATTTGCATGTTTTGCACACACGTTGAGTAACTTCCCTTCAACAAACTTGATTTTTTTCTTTTGAAATATTCATTACTAGAAAAGCTCTAATAAATTTATGGTAAGAAGGATATTCACTGAACTCACATTTCCATCATTTAGGTGTTCACTTTTCCATATCAGTCCACCTAATTCAAAATACTGTTATGAGTAAATGAAGGGATTATGCATTCTTATGTATTAAACAAAGGATAGAAAGAAAGTTTAAGAGATTAATATTTAAGAGAGAAAATCTTTTGGAGTCCTTCAGTCAAGATAAAGCAAAGATGAGTAAATCTTAACAGAAGGCATTTAATACAGAGATTTATAGGTACTGGACAACTGGAATAAACGAGGGAAAAAAAAAAACCTAAAACATGCAGCAGGAAGCATCTACCACAGGAGACAAGACTGAACAGAAAAGGAGAAATGGTTAGCTTTATCAAATTTAGCAGCTCCGCAGAAGGATCCTACAGAGTTGATGCCCTGTTATTTGTGGAAAGAGCTTTCCCTGGATATGATTGGAGCCTTTGAGAGGTATGATAGCATGATATGATTGGCTCAGATAGAGCTAAGAGAAGCTGGAGGTTAGAGCCAGCCACATTGCTTGGGATATACTCCCTCTGCTGGATATACTTTTGTGCTGGCACAAAAATAAGGAAGAGGTCATTTTACTTCTTGCCAAAGCCCTCTAATGCTCCCAATCATCAGCTAGGAAGCCAGCTGGCAAAGGAGTCAGGAAATGAGGTTTACACATGATACCCAGTCCTAACATCACAGTACAGACTATGGAAGAGTGGATTTAGAGACAAGAGATTAGGGATTAGAATATGGACATCTTCATTGTCTGTTCTTTTGGCACGACTATGTTAAGTTAAATAATCAGAAAGCTAAGTACCTGAAATTTATTAGTTCTGCCCCTTGCTAAAATGAATGCAGAGATTCATGATTGAATATAATAGTCTCAAATTTAAAGAAAAATGAAAGAGGTAGCAGTGGCATTTTAGGATAAATGTAAATACATGCATACATATCTGAGAATCCATGTATAAATGTAATTTGGTAAAATGGTTTACCATCCAGTGGTGTTTAAATATCTTTATAAATATTGGAATAGCTTTATAATTATTCATATTTTAGCACCCATTCTATACTCTTTGAAATATTCTTCCTGATTTGCTAATATTTAATACAAATGTAGGAAAATACTCACTTTCTGATTAGGAGTATGATAATTTATAAAAGTAGATACAAATAAAACGTATAATGAATGTCAGTGGTGCTACTTTTAGAGCTTATTATAGAAACGACACTGTTTGATTCATTTTTTAAAAAAAACAGGTGAGAAAATGTTGATAAAGACCTTATCACCATACATGTACCCATTAATGACAGTAATAACTACAGTTACACCTTTCCATATATGAAGTAAACACTATGCAAATTTGTAATGAACCATAAAAAAAAATTAATTCCAGACTTAATTTTTAAATTAAGTACAAAAAATTAAATACACAATTTATGCAAAAGTCCTATTGTTTGTTTTCTTATTGCAATTCAAAGGCTATAAATTCGGTTGAATTTAGTTTAAACTGTTTATAATATATATTTGTGGATATTTATCACTGTTTTAATTAACTGTCTCGTATAACAGATCTTGTAATTTTTCTCATAAAAACAATTTTTTTTTTTCCTTTTCCATTATGGATTATTACAGGATATTGAATATAGTTCCCTGTGTTATACAGTAGGACCTTGCTGTTTATTCTGTATAGAAAAATTTGCATCTGCTAATCTCAAACTCCCAATCCATCCCTCCCCCTTGACAACCACAAGTCTGTTCTCTATTTCTGTGAGTCTGTTTCTGTTTCATATATAAGGTCATTTGTGTCATATCAATACAAAGCAATTTAAATCAGAGGGTCTTTACTCTTCTACTATGATTTAGTTGTAGCACAACAAACTCTAGGAAATAGTAGAGAAAATATAATAATTACATAAAATACATTTTTAAAACACTATTTTTATTTTTTAAAATAGTAATTACCAAAATGCAGACCATTAAATATGTGAGAAATATTTGTATTTTCTAATTCCAAAATAATGCAACCATTTACCATGTGTAACACCATGCCATTATAGAACTGCTCTGAAATACAGCATTATAGAACTCTTCCTGAAACGTCTATTCTTTCTATTCTATTCTATTCTATTCTATTCTATTCTATTCTATTCTATT